>NC_133502.1:118704000-119022500 GCF_049354715.1 Callithrix jacchus
TCTTTTTTGAGACAGAATCGCACTCTGTTGCTCAGGCTGGAGCTCAATGGTATGATCTCAGCTCACTCCACCTACCAGGTTCAAGAGATTCTTATGCCTCAACCTCCTGAGTAGCTGAGATGACAAGTGCAAGCCACCACACCTGGCTAATTTTTGTATTTTTAGTAGAGACAGGGTTTTGCCATGTTGTCCAGGCTGGTCTTGAACTCCTGGCCTCAAGTGATCCATCTGCCTCAGCATCCCAAAGTGCTGGGATTACAGGTGTTAGCCACTGCACTGGGCCCTACCAAGGTTTTTAAATTAACATTATTATAATCAAGAAAATTAAAAAGTAAAATCTCACCAGAGACTTAGAATCCATTTTTCAAAAAGTATAATTATGATAATTATATAATATGCAGAGCTACTTGAACATTTTTTAAAAGAAAAGCTGTATCTTAAGATATACTTCATTTTGTATAGAAATTAATTTAGTATAAAATCTAAATTAAAATATGCTGGTATCATTTATATCAGGAGTCCCCAACTCCATGCCTTAGACTGGTACCTGTGTGTGGCTTATTAGAAATCAGTGGCACAGCAGGAGGTGAGCAGAGGGCAAGTGAGCACTATGGCCTGAGCTCCACCTCCTGTCAGATCAGCCACAACATTAGATACCCATAGGAGCACAAATCCTATGTGAACTGTGCATGTGAGGGATCTAGGTTGCACACTCTGTATGAGAATCTAACACCTGATGATTGGAGATGAAATAGCTTTCTCCTAAATCCATCCCCACCCTTCTATTCATGAAGAAATTGTCTTCTATGCAACCAATCCCTGATGCTGAAAGGTTGAGAACCACTGATTTACATGATAATTATTCTTGAAAAAATTAGGTTGAGGATTCTAATACAGTGCAACTGTGTAATCTTAACCGAGGCAAAGTTATCATTGAAAACAACTGTGATACCATTTTGATAAAGTGCAGAACTAGTTAACTAAATTTGGACATGAACTTTGCTGAAAAACTATAATTACGCATTTAAAACATTTGTGTATATTATGTTTCCTTAAGTGGGTCACATATACTGGTGACAAGACTTCTTGGAATTATAAACCTTCTTTTTACAGTAATAGTGGCTTCTCTGTATCATAATTTTATTAACAATTCAGAGAGCATTTTTATTTTAAAAAGCACGTTTTTTAAATGAATGCACACGTTTTCCCAAAACAGATTAATAAAATCAATTGAAAGACTACACTGACTACACTGAATGATTAGACCTGTCATTTTTTACATTTCTTCAAGTTTTTTAATTGATACATAATAGTTATACATATAAATGGGGTACATGTGATATTTTCAAATAAGCATAAAATGTATAATAATCAAGTCTAGGTAAGGGGCATATTCATTACCTCAAACATTTATCAGTTCTTTAATGGGACACCATTCTAATATTCTCTTCTAGCTACTTTGAAGTATATAATAAATTTTTAACTATAGAAATCCTACTGGGCTATCAAATACGAGATCTTATTCCTTCTATCTAATTGTATTTTTGCCACCATTAACCAATCTCTCTTCACCCTTCCTCCTCACTTCCTTTCTCAGCCTCTGGTAACTGTTATCCTGCTCACTACCTCCATGAGACAAATTTTCTAATTCTCATATATGGGTAAGAACATGAAATATTTGTCATTTTCTGCCTTGCCGATTTCACTTAACATTATGACCTCCAGTTTTATCCATGTTGCTGTAAATGACAGAATTTCATTGCATTTTATGGCTGAATAATTTTCCATTGTGCACATATACCACATTTTCTTTATCTATTGATGGACACTCAGGTTAATTTCATATCTTGGTTATTGTGATTTGTGCTGCAATAAACATAGGAGAGCAGATATCTCTTTGATACTCCTGATAGTCTTTCTTTAGAATATATACCCAAACGTGGGACTGCTAGATCATACAGTAGAAAATATGTGAGAACTATTCAACCAACAATGATTAATGACCAGAATATATAAGGGACTCAAACTACTCAATAGCATTAAACCAAATAATTCAATTTAAAAACTGGCTAAAGATCTGAATAGACATTTATCAAAAGAAAAATACAAATAGCCACAGGTATATGAAAAAAATGCTCAACATTTCTAACGATCAGGGAAATGCAAATCAAAACCACAATGAGATATCCCCTTACCCCAGTTCAAATGGCTACTGTCAAAAGACGAAAAGTCACAAAAGCTATAGCAAGAATGTAGAGAAAGGAGAACTCTTACATACTGTTGGTGAGAATGTAAATTAGTATAGCTGCCATGGAAAACAGTATGGAGATTCCTCAAAAAACTAAAAATGCAATTACCATATAATCCAGCAACCCCACTGCTGGATAGATATCACTTTTTTAATACATTAACATTGATCTGTTAAAGTAACCTATATCTCAGTACTCACATGAATTGATAGCCCACATTGGGAGACAGGGCATCCCAGGGCATCCAGTAGATAATTGTGAGAATTGCCCAGCTCCCATACTCTTGACCTGGTGGCCCATCACTGGAAACAAGCAAATACATCCAATTGAATCCCAAGCAGTCTGCACCTAGATCCAAAAATTGTCCCAGGCACCACAACTCCCTTGCTGGGAAAGAAACCATGGCTCCCAAGCCATACTTCCATTGGTGTTGGCCCATGAAAGGAGGGTGCCCAACTCCTGTACCCATGTCAAGAGCCCACTTCCCACTTGCTTCTTAGTTCTGGCTGTAGGGGGTTGTTGCAGCTCAAGATGAGATTGCTAAATTGGGAGCCTCTCCCAAGGTGTGACCACAAACCAAATTGGCTGGCAGATTTTTGCAAAGTAACCTGTGAATTATCATCAGAAATGGACTCCTTCTATCAGTGCTGGGGGTTAGGACTGCATGCAAAACATTGCCTAGTGCCACTTCTCTCACTGAATCCCCTCACTCACTAAGATTCAGCACTGGGTAAGGTCGGAGATCTCTCCCATGGCCTAAATTGACTGGATACCCAGTTGGGAATGTACATCACGGAGTCAGTCTCTCTCCCTTTCACTCTCTGAAGATGCATTTTTCTGCCATATCAGTGATGTGGGTTGCTGCACCCTCCCTTTTTCAAAGTATACAAAAATTCTTCCATGTTTTCTGTTTGGCTCCCATGTTCCTTCTTCGATAAGAGTTCACAGTATGAATCTCTACACACTATCTTGCTATTTCCAAGTGGGTGAGGCACATAATGTTTCCAAGCTGCCATCTTAGAAAAAAAAAGTATAGACATTTTAACAATAGTAATTCTTCCAATTTATGATCATGAGATATTTTCATTCATTTTTGATGTCTTCAAATTCTTATTTAATGTTTAAAGTGTACAAATTGTTTACTTTCTTGATTAAATCTATTCTTAAAGTTATTTAATTTTGTTTGTTATTAAAAATTGGATTGTTTAATTTTCTTTTTGGATAGTTCATTGTTAGTATATATAAATACAATTGATTTTTGTATGTATATTATGTATTCCAAAACTCTACTGAGTTAGTTTATCAGTTCATTTTTATGGTGAGTCTTTAAGATATTCTTCATATAAAATCATGTCACCTGCAAACAAAAAAAAATTTATTTCTTCCTTTGTGATTTGAATATCTTTCATTTATTTTTCTTGCCTAATTGTTCTGGTTAGGACTTGCAGGACTATAGTGAATAGAAGTAGTGAAAGATTTTTCTCTAATTCAGGAAAAGGAGATTCAATAATCTCTTTCGCATTTCCTCATTAGGTATGATGTTAGCTGTGGGTTTGTCATATGTAGCCTTTATCCTGTTCAAGTACATTCATTCCATAAATAAATTATTGAGAGTTTTTATCAGAAAAAAATGCTTAATTTTTCACATGCCTTTTCTGCATCTACTGAGATGATTATATAACTTTTATCCATTCTGTTAAGTGTGGACAAAATTATATTTATTAATTTGCATATGTTGAACCATCCTTACATCCAAGGATATATCCCACTTGGTCATGGCACTTGATCCTTTTAATAATTCAGTTTGCTAGTATTTTATTAAGAATTTTTGCATCTGTGTTCCTTAGAAATATCGGCCTATAATTTTCTTTTCATGTAGTGTCTTTGGCTTTGATATCAAGATAATGCAGGCCTTCTAAAATAAGTTTGTCAGTGTTCCCTCCTCTTCAATTTTTAGGAAGAGTTTGAGAAGCATCAATAATATTTTTTCCGCAAATGTTTGGTGAAGCTGTAAAGTTCAAGGCTTTTGTTTGATCGGAGGTTTTGTAACTGTGACTTAATCCCATTACTTGTAGTTGTTCTGATCAGAGTTTCTATTCCTTCATATCCTTTCTCGGTAGATTGTATGTTTCTAGGTATTTATTCACTTCTTCTTAGTTAGCCAATTTGTTGTTGCATACTTACTCAGAGTAATCTTTTATGATCATTTTTGCTTTCTGTAGTATAGTCTGTAATGTTTCCTCTTTCATATCTATTTGTCTTTTTTCTTAGATGGTCTTGCTAAAGTTTTGTCAGTTTTCTTTATTTTTGCTCTAACTTTCATTATTTTCTTTCTCCTAATTTTGGGGTTAGTTTGTTCTTTATTTTCCAATGTATTGAGCTATAAAATTTGGTTATTTGAAATCCTTTTTTTTCTTCTTAATGTAACTGTATATTGCTTAAAAAGTTATCTCTTATAGATGCTTTGATTGCATTCTGTAAGTTTTGATATATTGAATTTCCATTTTTCTTTGTCTTAAGATATTTTTTGATATCTCTTTCAATTTCTTCTTTGACCCAGTGGTTGTTCAGAAGTATATTTGTTAATTTGTATATATTTGTAAATTTTCAGGGTTTCTCCTGTTATTTAGTTTTATAATGTGTAATTAGAATAGATACTTAATAGGATTTTAATCTTCTTAAATTTCTTAAAACTTGTTTTGTGGCTTAATATGATCTGTCCTGGAAAATGTTCTGTGTGTACTTCAAAACAATGTGTATTCTGTGCTGTTGCATAAAATATTCTGTATATGTATATGTCTGTTGGGTCCACTTGGTCTTTAATGTTATTCAAGTTCTTCTGTTTTCTTTTTGATTTTCCCTCTGGATGACTTGCCATTGCTGAGAGTGTGGTATTAAAGTCCCTTAGTATTACTGTATTGCTGTCTACATTTTCCTTTAATTCTATTAACATTTGTTTCATATATTTAGTTACTTCAATATTGAGTACATATGTCTTCACAATTGTTAGGTACTCCTGAGGAAATGATCTTTTAATCATTATATAATGACCCTCTTTGTGTCCTTGCCTGGTGCCAGAGTCCAGTAGGTAGACCTTGAGCCTAGGTCTATGAAGGATAGCACAATGATGGTCTAAGCCTCAGGCCTGAGTTTGTAGGGCATAGCCTAGCATTGGTGCAGAACCAATATCAGTGACCATAAATATGGGCTTCTAACTGGATCTGTGGGAGCTGACCTTGTATGAGGGTCCTTAGGGTTGGGCTTGTTACTAGGACTGTGGGAAAGCCCTGGAGCCTGGATTCTTGGGTTTCAGCCTGGTGTTGGCATGGTTCTGGAGCTTGGGTTTGCAAGGGTCAGCCTGAAGCCTAAGTATGTGGATGGTGGCTTGAAGTCTGTGCCACAGATACCAGTGTGGTGCCTGAGACTGTAGGGGCTGGCCTGACACTGTGGTGAGCCTGAACCTTAGGTCCATAAGGGAGGATCTAGAGACTGGGTTCATGGGCCAGCCTCATGCTGGGGCAGTCCTGGAGCCTGGGTCTGGAGGGCCTGACATATTGATAGTACTGAGTTTCTCTGGAATGGGTCTTGTGCTGGGGTCTATTGTAAAGTTGAGTGCTCATTTCACTTTCCTTTCCACATAAATAAAAACATACTTTGGAGATTTCAATGTATTTTTTCTACAATATCTCTTTTCTTGATGCACAGTATTGAGGGAAAGGTGATATCAGTAATACGAAACTGTTCTTCCTGCCCTGTTCAAACTGTCTTTTCTTAGTTTTGTGATTCACTCAGTTGCTATAATCTCTTACCTGATTCCTCAGCCCCTGTAAAGGGACTTTGTCCATGGTTGTTACAACTGACGTTTGTGTGAAGCAAGGAGTGCTGGAAACTCTTCCTCTACCATCTTGTTGACATTACTTCCTGATTTTTGTTTTGTTTTGTTCTGTTTTGTTTTTGTGTTATTTAAAGGCTACACATTCTTCATTACTGATCTTTCCATTAGAAGAACTTTGTTTTAGGCTATAGTTAAAATACTTTTTTATCAGTACTTATTTCTGTTCTTTATAGTCAATGAAGTATTGTGTTATGTATAACTAGGACAGGTATAAAATATATTTTATTCATGGTTATTTTTGTTCAATAAAGAAGGGATAAATATCAAAGGAAAATGTAGAAAATTATTCTAATTCACTCACTTTAGTTTCTTGGTTATTAATGTTGTAAATGCAGAACTGTCATCACCTCCAGCTCAATCCTGCTTCACCCATCCATGAGGTTCACACTTGTAGTTTGTTAGAAGCAAATAGCGTGAAAGACATTCAGTCTCAATGTGACTGAAACCTTGTCACCTCAATCATGAGGAAACTCTTTTCATCTATATTATTTAGATGGATTTTTCCTTCACCTATAATTACCTTTTTTTCATTTTGAGTAAATATTACTTTACCAGACATTTAGTTCTTTCAGGCACCCTGTAAATAAATATAGCATAAATCTAGGTCACATGCCAATATACAACACGATGATTTTAAATTACATTTCTAATAGATTGGAGTTTCATTTTAACACATAGAAAATGTTAGAAGAGGTTATAAGACATATCAGAATTATGAATATTAGCAATCTTACATCTACCTTAGGTGGTTATTTACTTTTATCCCAGTGCATAAAGAATTAGAGCTTTTACCGTGCTTTGCATAGAAAAATAAACTTTTGAGATTTCAATGATTTTTCAATTTATGCAACAAACTCCTTTTTAAAAGACTAAGAAATAGAAAAATAGAAAATGTTCTTATCAGCAAAAGTAACACTTGTGCTAAGTTATTCATAGAGAATCAACTACAATAGAACATGTTTTAAATCACCTTACAATCCACCAATCCAGGTTTGTAGTAAGTCAAATCAGAAACTATGAAAAGTGGTCTGACATAGTGTTACTATAATAATGATGACATCAGACAGAAGTGAATTTCGTGACCCAGGCTTATTTGTATTTCTCAATATTTTAAGAAAAGTTTACAGAAGGCAGTTTACAAATAGAAAACCTCTTAGCTGATGTGTTCTTACTATTATAAACAAAACATAAAATTCTAAGCCCCCCGACCAACTGAATACATCCATCCTCTAGGCCAAGGGGATTACAAAAGAACCTGAAAAACTAGTTCAGACCATGGTGGGAAGAAGGGGTCCTGGGACAAGGCTTATTATACTCTCTGAACTTTGGAATTCAGGCATAAGTGACCAGCATTAACATTAAACAGAAATCTTAACACTGACAAAACACTATAGCAGTAAGATACTAAATTCAAATCTAACTCTGATATAGCATCACATGACAAATACTGGCCCTAGAGTAAATAAAAATATTTTACACCAAAATATATATTTTTATTATATTTTGAAATGGCCCTGCAAAGGGCCATTTGAGTTTTCCTGCCTTTCTGTTCTGTGGGGAAAATTTATTATATTCTGCAGAGTATCCCCTTGCTTCTCCAGCTCTTTTTCTGAACCTGCAGATATTAACTCAGAGTCCAGCACCTTTTAAAAGTCTGAATAGGAAACATATGCATCTCTTGCCTCCTACCCAGCCACCTGTGAGACTTCATCTACATAAGCACCTTAGTCTTTACAACCCCTTTTCTTAACTCAAACTCTTTCCTATTGATTTCATGTATTTAGATAACTTAACTTTTTCAACCAATTGCCAATCAGAAAATGTTTGAATCCACTTATGACCTGTAAATCCCCATATTGAGTTGTCCTGCCTTTTCAGAAAGCACCAATGTATAGCTTATACATATTAATTGATGTCTATGTCTCCCTAAAATTTATAAATCAAGCTGTAACTCAACATCTTGGCTATCCCAAGACTATGCCATGGGACATGGTCTTCACATTTGGCTCAGAATAAATGTTTTCAAATGTTGTGCAGAGTTAGGCTTTTTTTTTTTTTTGTCCTGTGAAAAGAAAATATCTTGGGCCACCAAAATCACTAAGCTAAAGGGAAAAGTCAAGCTGGGAACTCCTTAAGGCAAATGTACCTCCTATTCTATTCAAAGTCATCCTTTAACTCACTGAGAGAAATGCATGTCTGATTGTCTCATTTGGAAAGGATAATCAGAAACTCAAAATAATGCAACAGGTTGTCTCTCACCTCCTTGTGACATGAAAGCCCCTTCCACACTTTGAGTTGTCCTGCCTTTCCAGGGTCATTTTACATATGTTAATTTATGTCTTATTTCTCCTTAAAATGTATAATACCAAAAAAAAAAAAAAAAAAAGGTAAAGAAACAAAGCCCAGCTGTGCTCTGACCACGTTGGGCACATCTCATCAAGACCTGCTGAGACTGCATCACAGGTGTTCATCCTCAGTCCTGGCAAAATAAGCTTTCTAAATTAACTACAACCTGTCTCAAATTTTCAGGGTTCGCATTTGGTAACCACGAAGAGATTCTGAGCGGAGATGCACGTGACCTTTGGCAAATCCTCTATTGGTGCTTGGTACTAGCATGAGCTAACTTTGTGGTTCAAACATAAAGTTTGCTGAGGTCTGAGAGAAGCCCCTGCAGAGAATCCCTTATCTTCCAAAATTAAGTCGAGGCCTAAAGTTTATTTTGCTGTACAACTCCTCTTGTTTTTGGAGTTTTACTTGCTTCTAAAACAAGGAAAGCAAGTTTTTCCTGCTTTCATAATGATGGAAGGCAGATAACTCCTTTATGAAGTTTGAAACTCACTTCCAACAGGGAAGATGAGGATTTTTGTTTGTTTTGTTTTGTTTTCCTTCTTCTAGGATTGTAGAAAGAATTCTTCAGCCTGAGACCCAACCTTGGGTAAGTAAGTGAACTGGGATTTTTTTTGACTAGGTTAAGGTTAACAACTAGCTGGTCTTAATGTCTCCTTGCCATTAGAGTGCTTAGTGATCATATTGTCAGTTTTATTTTGTTGTTGTTGTTGTTTGCTCCAGTCTTTCTCTTACTGGATTTTACCAACTCTAGCTGACTTGGTCAACTCCGAGTGAGAATTCCGAATTATGAGTAAAACGTCCTTTCAAATTTGGCTATGATTCCTCACAGCTGTAAAAAAAATAAAATAAAAAAGGAGACAACAACAACAAAAAACTCTGTGTTTGGTTTCTGTGTTTGCTTCCTGTCTTTAAAAAAATTGTTCTTTCATTTTATTTTTTCCATCTTACACCTTTTTCTCCCTTTGCCATCTGCAGTACCAAAAAGTCTAGAGAAGGGTTTTAATGACTTGAACCCCTTTCAAGAATTCAGAACAAAGGCTCTACTCTCCTGCTTTGGGGTGTTTTGTTTTCTTTGTGGAGTTCAGGAGTTGTGGGCAGTTTCTTTGCATGACCTGAACTTTTTGGCTTTTGGGGTACCAGAGATGATTTTGCACTGGGGTTGGATTTGACCTTGGCATATGTAATAGCAGATAAGAGCTACAAAGTTAGAAGTAGCTGAGCAGTGTACAGAAAGTGGTCTTGGCTGCTTTTTCTTATTTTTCTCCTAGAAAGTTGTTTAAGAATTCTAATTCTGGCCGGGCACAGTGGCTCATGCCTATAATCCCAGCATTTTGGGAGGCCAAGGCAGGTAGATCACAAGGTCAAGAGATCGAGACCATCCTGGTCAAAGAGGTGAAACGCCATCTCTACTAAAAATATAAAAATTAGCTGGGCATGGTAGTGCATGCCTGTAGTCCCATCTACTCGGGAGGCTCAGGCAGGAGAATTGCTTGAACCCAGAAGTCGGAGGTTGCAGTGAGCCGAGATCGTGCCATTGCACTCCAGTCTGGGTAACAAGAATGAAACTCTGTCTCAAAAAAAAAAGAATCCTAATTCTAGTTCACAGATGCATTCTAAAGGGTGTTCGCTATTGCTTGTTCTCCCAAAATTAATCTTAATTTGGGTTGTCTGTGCATATTTGGATGAGGAAGTGAACTGTTGTTTTCATAGGTTTATGAGATACTGAGTTTTCTCAGCTTCAAAGAGAAAGGGAATTTGTTCCTCCCACCTGAAAGGTGCTCCTTGGTCCCAGGGCCTTGTGGAGGTGTCTGGGAAGTTGATCCCCAATAATGTGCAGCAGCTCTGCAGGGAAATCCTCAACAAAAAATAATTTTTAAAATGATTCATCCAGGAAATATATATAAGGGCTGATTATACAATGTTTGAATCTTGTCAGAGGTCATGACTTCTGGAGAGGGAAACTGAGACACTTAAGAGGGTAGAAACAACTCAGAAGTGACACATTGTGGAGTTTTTCCTACAAGCAAAACATATAGATATGCCCCACAAAAACCCTAGGCCTCAGTTCCTCCTTTTAAGAAAAATAAAAGGGGGAACAAATAATCTAAGAACATGGAGAAAACTGGAAGAATGACCACCTTTTGAGCACCGTGTAGGTTTTATGGCACCACTACTGGCCAGAGTACAGTGAAAGGAATAACAGTTTTGTGCACATTTACCTTAAGGAAAAAGAGCCCTAACTTTGACCTGCAAACTGTAGAGTTCCTAGGTCCCCTTTTCCTCTGTTTTCTTTTCTGCCTGCTTTAAATCTGCTGTTACTTTTCTACTGAGATAAAAACCACTGTTTGGGTCTAAGAGGTTGTTAGTTTGTTTTTTGCAAGCCAGCTACTTTGTATTTATCTTATGGCTAAAGTACTGAAGTAGAAGCTGAAGAACATTGCGTGTATGTATGTATGTTATATGTGTGTCTATATATTTACATATGTTAATTTATGTCTTATGTCTCCTTAAAATGTATAAAACAAACAAAAAAAGGGTGAAGAAACAAAGGCAAGCTGTGCTCTGACCACTTTGGGCACATCTCGTCAAGACCTGCTGACAAGTGCTACGGTTAGAAAACATGTTATCAAGAGTTTGCACGTCTAAAATAGGAAAAAAAGTCTTAGGAATCTATAAGATGTAATTCTGTTGGCCTGCCAAATACATCTATGTATTTAAGTGTTGTGTACACAATGTTTCACTACTGAAAATACATAAACAACTCTAATTCTCTTAAGAAAATCAAGTGCTTCACTCAAATACTTTATCAAGAAAAAATAAAAGACTAGTCAAATGCTCTTTCAACTTTATGTAATTTAAGTAAAGTAATAAATTAGCTAGCTTTAAATGTCTTCTTTTGAAAAGTGTTTGTTCACATCCTTTGCCCACTTTTTAATGGGGTGTTTTTTTTTTCTTTTAAATTTGTTTAAGTTATCTATAGATTCTGGATATTAGCCCTTTGTCTGATAGGTAGATTGCAAAAATTTTTTCCCATTCTGTTGGTTGCTGGTTCACTCTATTGAGAGTTTATTTTGCTGTGCAGAAGCTCTTAGGTTTACTTAGATCCAACTTGTCTATGTTGGCTTTTGTTGCCATTGCTTTTGGTGTTTTAGCCATGAACTTCTTGCCCATGCCTGTGTCCTGAATGGTACTGCCTAGGTTTTCTTCTAGAGTTTTTATGACATTAGGCTTCATGTTTAAATCTTTGATCCATCTAGAGTTAATTTTTATATAAGGTGTAAGGAAGGCATCCAGTTTCAACTTTCTGCATATGGCTAGCCAGCTTTCCCAACACCATTTATAAAATAGGAAATCCTTTCCCCATTGCTTGTTTTTGTCATGTTTGTCAAAGATTGGATGGTTGTAGTTGTGAGGCATTCCTTCTGAGGTCTCTGTTCTGTTCCATTGGTCTATAGCTCTGTTTTGGTACCAGTACCATGCTGTTTTGATTATAGTAGCATTGTAATATAGTTTGAAGTTAGGTAGTGTGATGCCTCCAGCTTTGTGACTTTTTTGTTTTGTTTTGCTTAGGATTTAAAATTATTGGTAGTATTAGAAATATCTTAAAAATTGTCGGAAAGCATTTTTGTTTGAATTTATTAAGCAACTTTATACTTTTTTTGTAATTGCATTTTAGGTTTTGGGGTACAAGTGAAGAACATGCAAGATTGTTGCATAGGTAAACACGTGGCAGTGTGATTTGCTGCCTTCCTCCCCATCACCTATATCTGGCATTTCTCCCCATGCTATCTCTCCCCAACTCCCCACCCACTGCTGTTCCTCCCCTATTCCTCCCAATAGACCCCAATGTGTAGTGCTCCCCTCCCTCTGTCCATGTGTTCTCATTGTTCAACACCCACCTATGAGTGAGAACATGTGGTGTTTGATTTTCTGTTCTTGTGTCAGTTTGCTGAGAATGATGGTCTGCAGGTTCATCCATGTCCCTACAAAGGACACAAACTCATCGTTTTTGATGGCTGCATAATATTCCATGGTGTATATGTGCCACATTTTCTCTGTCCAGTCTATCATCGAGGGGCATTTGGGTTGGTTCCAGATCTTTGCTATTGTAAACTGTACTGCAATGAACATTCATGTGCATGTGTCCTTATAGTAGAAAGATTTATAATCCTTTGGATATATACCCAGTAATGGGATTGCTGGGTCAAATGGGATTTCTATTTCTAGGTCCTTGAGGAATCACCACACTGTCTTCTGCAATGGTTGAACTAATTTACACTCCCACCAACAGTGTAAAGGTGCTCCTATTTCTCCACATCCTCTCCAGCATCTGTTGTCTCTATATATTTTAATGATCACCATTCTAACTGGCGTGAGATGGTATCTCAATGTGGTTTGATTTGCATTTCTCTAATGACCAGTGATGATAAGAATTTTTTCATATGTTTGTTGGCCTCATATATGTCTTCTTTTGTAAAGTGTATGTTTATATCCTTTGCCCACTTTTGAATGGGCTTGTTTTTTCTTGTAAATCTGTTTTAGTTCTTTGTAAATTCGGGATATCAGCTCTTTGTCAAATGGGTCTATTGCAAAAATTTTTTCCCATTCTCTTGGTTGTCGATTCACTCTAATGACTGTTTCTTTTGCCATGCAGAAGCTGTGGAGTTTGATTAGTTCCCATTTGTCTATTTTGGCTGTTGTTGCCACTACTTTTGGTGTTTTGGTCATGAAGTTCTTGCCTACATCTATGTCCTGAAGAGTTTTGCCTAGACTTTCTTCTAGGGATTTTATGGTATTAGGTCTTGTGTTTAAGTCTTTAATCCATCTGGAGTTAATTTTAGTGTAAGGTGTCAGGAAGGGGTCCAGTTTCTGCTTTCTGCATACGGCTAGCCCGTTTTCCCAACACCATTTATTAAACAGGGAATCCTTTCCCCATTGCTTATTTTTGTCAGGTTTGTCAAAGATCAAATGGTTGTGGATATGTTGTGTTGCCTCTGAGGCCTCTGTTCTGTTCCACTGGTCTATATCTCTGTTTTGGTACCAGCACCATGCTGTTTGGATTACTGTAGTCTTTTAGTATTATTTGAAGTCCGGTAGTATGATGCTTCTGCTTTATTTTTGCTTAGAATTGACTTGACTATTGTGGGCTCTCTTTTGGTTCCATATGAAGTTTAAGGTGGTTTTATCCAGTTCTGTGAAAAAGGTCATTGGTAGCTTGATGGGGATAGCACTGATCTGTAAATTACTTTGGGCACTATGGCAGTTTTCAGACTATTGATTCTTCCTAACCATGAACATGGAATGTTTCTCCATCTGTTTGTGTCCTCTCTTATTTCATTGAGCAGTGGTTCGTATTTCCCCTTGAAGAGGTCCTTTACGTTCTTTGTTAGTTGTATTCCTAGGCATTTTATTCTCTTTTAGCAATTGTGAATGGCAGTTCATTCTTGATTTGGCTTTCTTTTAGTCCGTTATTGGTTTTTAGGAATGCTTGTAATTTTTGCACATTGGTTTTGTATCCTGAGACTTTGCTGAAGTTGCATATCAGTTTCAGGAGATTTTGGGCTGGGACGATGGGGTCTTCTAGATATACAATCATGTCATCTGCAAATAGAGAGACTTTGGCTTCCTCTTTTCCTATTCGAATACCCTTTATTTCTTTTACTTGCCTGATTGCTCTGGTTAGAACTTCTAGTACTATATTGAATAAAAGTGGTGAGAGAAGGCATCCTTGTCTAGTGCCAGATTTCAGAGGGAATGCTTCCAGTTTTTGCCCATTCGTTATGATATTGCCTGTTGGTTTGTCGTAAATAGCTTTTATGATTTTGAGATACGTTCCATCGATACCGAGTTTATTGAGGGTTTTTAGCATAAAGGGCTGTTGAATTTTGTCAAAAACCTTCTCTGCATCAATTGAGATAATCATGTGGCTTTTGTTTTCGGTTCTGTTTATGTGGTGAATTATGTTTATAGATTTGTGTGTGTTGAACCAGACTTGCCTCCCCGGGTTGAATCCTACTTGATCATGGTTGATAAGCTTTTTTATGTGCTGTTGCAATCAGCTTGCCAGTATTTTGTTGAAGATTTTTGCATTTATGTTCATCATGCATCTTGGCCTGAAGTTTTCTTTTCTTGCTGAATCTTTGCCAGGTTTTGGTATCAGGATGATGTTTGTCTCATAAAATGATTGGGGAAGGATTTCTTCTTTTTCGATTGTTTGGAATAGTTTCAGAAGGAATGGTACCAGCTCCTCTTTGTATGTCTGGTAGAATTCGGCTGTGAACCCAACTGGACCTGGGCTTTTTTTTTTTGGGTGGTAGGCTCTTAATTGCTGCCTCAAATTCAGACCATGTTATTGGTCTATTCAGGGTTTCGACTTCTTCCTGGTTTAGGCTTGGGAGGATGCAAGTGTCCAGAAATTTATCCATTTCTTCCAGGTTTACTAGTTTATGTGCATAGAGTTTTCTGTAATAATCTCTGATGATGGTTTGAATTTCTGTGGAATCTGTGGTGATATCCCCTTTATCGTTTTTTATTGCATCTATTTGGTTATTCTCTCTTTTTTTTTTATTAATCTGGCTAGTGGTCTATTTTGTCAATCTTGTCGAAAAACTAGCTCCTGGATTTATTGATTTTTTGAAGGGTTTTTATGTGTCTCTATCCCCTTCAGTTTTGCTCTGATCTTAATTATTTCTTATCTTCTTCTAGGTTTTGAATTATTTTTATCTCGCTCCTCTACCTCTTTCAATTTTGAGATAGGGTGACGATTTTAGATTGTTTCTTGCTTCTCATGTGGGTATTTATTACTATATATTTTCCTCCAGACACTGCTTTAAATGCATCCCAGAGATTCTGGTATGTTGCATCTTCGTTCTCATTGGTTTTGAAGAACTTCTTTATTGCTGCCTTCATTTCATTGTTTATCCAGTCAACATTCAAGAGCCAGTTGTTCAGTTTCCATGAAGCTGTGCAGTATGAGTTAGTTTCTGAATTCTGAGTTCTAACTTGATTGCACGGTGGTCTGAGAGATTGTTTGTTATGATTTCCATTCTTTTGCATTTGCTGAGGAGTAATTTACTTCCAATTATGTGGTCAATTTTAGAGTAGGTGTGATGTGGTGCTGAGAAGAATGCATATTCTGTGGATTTGAGGTGGACAGTTCTGTAAATGTCTATTAGGTTTGCTTGTTCCAGGTCTGAGTTCTAGTCTTGGATATCCTTGTTAATTTTCTGTCTGGTTAATCTGTCTAATATTGACAATGGGGTGTTAAAGTCTCCCACTATTATTGTGTGGGAGTCTAAGTCTCTTTGTAAGTCATTAAGAACTTGACTTATATATCTGGGTGCTCCTGTATTGGGTTCATATATATTTAGGATCATTAGCTCTTCTTGTTGTATTGATCCTTTTACCATTATGTAATGTCCTTCTTTGTCTCTTTTGATCTTTGTTGCTTTAAAATCTATTTTATCAGAGACGAGAATTGCAATTCCTGCTTTTTTTTTCTCTCCACTTGCTTGGTAAATCTTCCTCAATCCTTTTATTTTGAGCCTTTGTGTATCCTTGCATGTCAGATGGAATACATCTGGATATTTCCTGGATACAGCACACCGATGGGTTTTGGCTTTTTATCCAATTTGCCAGTCTGTGTCTTTTTGATTGGGGCACTTAGTCCATTTACATTTAGGGTTAATATTGTTATGTGTGAATTTGATACTGCCATTTTGATGCTAGCTGGCTGTTTTTGCCCGCTAGTTAATGAAGATTCTTCATTGTGTTGATGCTCTTTACCATTGGTATTTTTTGGAGTGGCTGGTACTGGTTGTTCCTTTCTATGTGTAGTGCCTCCTTCAGGAGCTCTTGTAAAGCAGACCTGGTGGTGATGAAATATCTGAGTACTTGCTTGTTCGCAACTGATTTTTTTTTCTCTTCACTTATGAAGCTTAGTTTGGCTGGATATGAAATTCTGGGTTGAAAGTTCTTTTCTTTACGGATGTTGAATATTGGCCCCCACTCTCTTCTGGCTTGTAGGGTTTCTGCCGAGAGATCCGTTGTGAGTCTGATGGGCTTCCGTTTGTGGGTAACCAAACCTTTCTCTCTGGCTGCCCTTAGCATTTTCTCCTTCATTTCAACCCTGATGAATCTGATGATTATGTGCCTTGGGTTTGCTCTTCTTGAGAAATATCTTTGTGGTGTTCTCTGTATTTCCTTGACTTGTATATTGTCCTGCCTTGCTAGGTTGGGGAAGTTTTCCTGGATAATATCCTGAAGAGTGTTTTCCAGCTTGGATTCATTCTCTTCATCACATTCAGGTATACCTATCAAACGTAGATTAGGTCTTTTCACATAGTCCCATATTACTTGGAGATTTTGTTCATTCCTCTCTACCCTTTTTTCTCTAATCCTGCTTTCTTGTTTTATTTCATTGAGTTGGTCTTCGACCTCTGATATCCTTTCTTCTGCTTGGTCAATTTGGCTGTTGAAACTTGTGCATGCTTCGTATCGTTCTCATGTTGTGTTTTTCAACTCCATCAATTCACTCATATTCCTCTCTAAGTTGTCCATTCTCGTTATCATTTAGTCAAATCTTTTTTCGAGGTCCTTAGTTTCTTTGCATTGTGTTAGAACATGTTCTTTTACCTCATAGAAGTTTCTTATTACCCATTGTCTGAAGCCTGATTCTGTCATTTCATCACACTCATTCTCCATCCAACCTTGTTCCCTTGCTGGTGTGGAGTTGTAATCCCTTGTAGGAGGAGAGATGTTCTGGTTTTGGGTGTTTTCATCCATTTTGCACAGTTTTCTTCCCATCTTTGTGGATTTATCCACCTGTCGTCTTTGTAGTTGCCAACTTTCAGATTGGGTCTCTGAGTGGATGTGCAGTTTGTTGATGATGAAGTTATTTCTGTATCTTAGTTTTCCTTCTAATAGTGTGGTCCATCTGCTGTAGGACTTCTGAGGTCCACTCCAGGCCTTGCTTGCCTGGGGATCACTTGCAACAGCTGCAGAACATTAAGGGTTGTTACCAGTTTCTTCTTCTGCTGTCTTTGTCCCAGAAGGATACCCACCAAATGTCAGTCTGATCTCTCCTTTATGAGGTAACTCTTTGGATATACAGGGGTCAGGGAGCTGCTTGCAGAGACAGTCTGTCCTTTATAGGAGCTCAATTGCTGAGCTGTGAGCTCTGTTGTTTATTCAGAGCTGCTGGGCAGGTACATTTAAGCCTGCTGCAGCAGAACTCATAAACCCCTTTTTATTCTCAGGTCACCTGTCCCGGGGAGTTTGGGCTTTATTTATGAATTTCCATTGTGCCGCTGCCTTTTTTTCAGGGCTGCCCTACCCAGCAAGGAGGCAGCCTCGTCACTGTCTGCCTGAAGAGGCTTTGCTGAGCTGCTGTGGGCTCCTCCCAGCTGCTGTGTGAACGTCCCTACAGTCCTGTTTATATGGGTGTAGTTAGGACTGCCTTGGCAATTGTGGCACACCTCTGTAATGGTGGACTGTAATTGGAGGTATTTGTATGAATTCATGGTTTTAAAATATATATGTTTTTTTCTTGTAAATCTGTTTTAGTTTTTTGTAAATTCTGGATATCAGCCCTTTGTCAGATGGGTAAACTGCAAAAATTTTTTCCCATTCTGTTGGTTGCTGATTCACTCTAATGACTGTTTCTTTTGCTGTGCAGAAGCTCTGAAGTTTGATTAGGTCCCATTTGTCTATTTTGGCTTTTGTTGCCAATGCTTTTGGTGTTTTGGTCATGAAGTCCTTGCCTACTCCTATGTCCTGAATGGTTTTGCCTAGATTTTCTTCTAGGGTTTTTATGGTGTTAGGTCTTATGTTTAAATCTTTAATTTATCTGGAGTTAATTTTAGTTTTAGGTATCAGGAAGGAGTCCAGTTTCTGCTTTCTGAACATAGTCTAGGTAACTAGAATTTCTATACATCTCCAGAATGCATGCATATCAAAACTTATTGTGTAACCCTTGCTGACATTCAGGCACCAAAATGTCTACAAATGTAATCATTTGTCATAACTCACATGGCTAATATGGCCCAAATCACCCTTAAGCTCTCACCTTAAGTTTCATAAATGCTCTTATGGAAAACCCTCCAGGGCATGCTCAGTTCTTTTCTCCAAGGAGCCCCATTGCACTTTCCATAGCATTCTTTCCAATGAAATTTTCCTCCTTCAAACCTATACTCTTGTTGGTAAATTATTCTTACCACACCACCAGTCAACCACTTCCCAATGCCATGGTCTGACACTACTCCAAGTAGTACTTACCTTCCCAGTTGTATGAAATCAGTCATTTCTCAGAAGAGTCCTTGTTACTTTTAAGTCCTTGGGCTTTAGAAGTCATGATCTGGGTATGAGATATGCTCTTTAGCACTGGAATGTCACTGCTTTT
Source organism: Callithrix jacchus (assembly GCF_049354715.1). Lineage (NCBI taxonomy): Eukaryota > Metazoa > Chordata > Mammalia > Primates > Cebidae > Callithrix > Callithrix jacchus. The sequence goes on from NC_133502.1 coordinate 118,722,893, forward strand.
AGGTCCTATCAGTGGACGGAGATATACATGCATTCATAGACATTTACAACTATATTTATTAAAATATTTACATATATATTTTAAAACCATGAATTCATACAAATACCTCCAATTACAGTCCAGTATCACAAGTTTTAGTCTAGTTTTCTCCATTTTTATATTTGTAACACCTTGTTTTGAAAGCAATGTACTTAGATCTCACTATTCTTAATACATTTTCTTATTTGATCTATTTCCTGGTGAATTTTCCTTCTCTCTTGCCAAGCCAATTTCCATTATATGCCATTATCATTCTGCATACACTTTGACCCACCCATACATGGTCACCACTCATTTGGATTCTCTCCTCAGTCTGCTTGGGATATGCCATCTGTTCTGGACCACCACCTTGTCTGCTCTGACTAAGCTAAGAATTTCTCGGAGTTGTCTCAATCATCATCCTGTTTTAGCTCTAATTCCATGTTCTAAGCTGTCATGCTTCTCTTCCTCACTTCTGGCACAGATGCCTATTTTTATCTGCTTCATTCAATGTCTTTAGGACTGAAATACTCAACAAAAGAAGAAAAATAAATAAAAGAGAATTGAAAGGGGAGAAAGAAAAAAATAAGTGATCACTACTACATATTTTTTAAGTGTCTGTGGGTACATAACAGGTTTATCTATTTATGGGGTACATGAGATATTTTGATACAGGCATGCAGGGTGAAATAAGCACATCATGAAGAATGGGGTATCCATCCCTTCAAGCATTTATTCTTTGAGTGTTAAACAATCCAATTACATTATTTAAGTATTTCAAAATATAAATTTAAGTTATTAACTATAATCATCCCATTGTACTATCAAATAGTAGATCTTTCTATTATGACAATAAATAATGATAAAACATTTCCAATATATATACCCAGAATTCTTATTTCCATTAACTTATTTTATCACCAAACTCCCATAATTATCTAAATATATGTCATCAACTGCCATACATACTACACGAAATGTAATTTTTGTGTCTTAGTCTAAACCCCTAAAATGTTATCTCTCATTAACTTGATCTGTAGAGCTTTGAACCTCTGGTTAAATTAACAATTAATAAATACAATTTGATATTAATGACCTTTTTGAGTATGTGTGGTTTCTTAGCCTCTTAGAAAATATATTGAACTAATTCTTAGTAGAGGACAGGAAGAATGTGGTTTAGATGATGACAAAAGTTAAGCTGTCTCTTGGTCAATGCAAAATTCAGAGATTCTGTCAGACATGTCCAACACCAGGAATAAAAGTGTAGGGATCATTATTCAGAATTAGTTTTAATAAGACTTCCTGGTAGATTTGGGTTTAGGAACTAATTAACATTCACCTAAAAGATCAAGGACATTTCCCTTTAGCCCAAAGCACCATGGATTCAATTATAGTATTATCATTTATAAAAGGTAGCTCATTTCTTTCTAGATCAACATTTATTATGAAAACAAAAAATATTTAAAAGAGATTATTGATACAATATCAAGTCTTTATAGTTGACAGTTCTAGACTATTTTTATACATGAAAGAAAAAATATTTTTGCATCTAACTTAGCCCAAGATCTGCAGTTATCTAAAATCCTCAAAATATATTTTTTCTATACTTTCTAAGATCCACTAAGAGTTTGCAAACTGTCATTATCTGTTTCTAATTATTTAAAGTAATTTTAGGTGATAATTTACAACTTAAGTTACATAGTACATTTTTCAAGAAAGTAATTATGCAATTAATAATTACTCTTTATATCAAATAAAATTTTATTACAAAACGATGTATTTCTTCTAGTAGCTTAAAGCATATATAATGATAAAATAGAGGTAATCTTTTGCTAAAACATCAAAATAATCTCCGTAGTTAAAATAATTCTTAGAATGATTGAATACATTTACTACTTTTTTCTTGCATAGAATATATAAAATAAAAATATGCAGCCTGACTACCATGACCACAGACCAAGATTGTGAAATATTTGATTACTTCTAACTGTTGGGTTAGCATCTGACTGATGGCAACCTTGAAGCATATATGTTTACTGGTTCTTTTATACAAATTATTTGATTTAAAAGTCCCTAGACCTGACCTCTCAATAGAAAAATACAAAAAGATAGAAATCAGAATAGTATATTCTATGTTGTACAATATATCTCTTTAATTTATTCCTTCTATAATTAAAAACAGCGTATTATCTTCTTGAAAATTGTTAAGAGCAAATTTTAAGTGTTCCTACTACAATGTATGATAGGTAATGCATATGTTAAGGATGTGAGGTAATGTATATGTTAATTTGCTTAGTGGTGTCATTACACAATGTATATATATTTCAAAGCACGTATACAATAAATATATATGCTTTTTATTTGTCAATTAACAAACAAATATATATTTCTAAAAGAAGAGGGTTTTTTTCTTTTTTTTTTTTTTGTGGATATGGTGATCAACTGGAAGGGGCTATGAGGTAACTTTCCAAAGTGATGGAAATTATCTACATCTTGATTGTAGTGGTGGTTATGAAGCAAGAAATTTCCCTGACCCCTTCATGGGTGGAAACTAGAGTGGACACATGCTGGCAGGGACAAACTCCACTCACTCAAACCTGCTGTGCTCAACCTCTTGTGGGAGGGAGCATACAGGTGAGTGGATGCAGGAGCTGAAGTCAGTGCTTTTGGTCACTGGCAGGAATGAATTATTTACTGCCTCATGGCAGCATCTAGGGTTGTGCCTCTGAAGCCCCAGAAGGAGTGTTTCAGTCAGTGCTCTTTTAGCTTTGCAATCCATGATGGCTTAAGTGTTAACAGCTTAGCGGAGGGTCAGAGTGATAGGCTTTTGTACCAACACATAAGTTTTTGTCCAGCATCCAGGAGGAATGAAGTTGCATGAACAAATTGGAGATGATAAATGAAGAGTATTTTATTGTCTATAAAAGTGGCTTTCAGTGGGAAGAGGATCTGAAAAGGGCATGAAGTAGGAAGGAAATTTTCCCCCAGGTTCTGGCTTGCGATGGCTGGACTCCTCTCCGAGGCTATGCTGCCAAGCTGTCCTTCTGAAATCAAGCTACTTCTCTCCAGTGATCTGACATCCAGCTTCTTCTCATCTCTTCACGTTGAGCCTGACGTTTTTATGGGCACAGGATGGGGGCAAGGTGGCCCATGGCTGGTTTTGGAAAAGGCAAAATTTGAGCAGGAAAACAGGGATGTATGTCCTCACTTTGGGCCACAGTTCCAGGCTTGAAAGTGGGGACTTCAGTTGGGGACTTGCCCTCTTCTGCCCAGAATTTCCCTTCCTCCTGACTCTGTCATTTGTATGGGTATATATATTTATTAAAACTAATAAAATTTCTATTCTATGTAAATTTTACCTTAACTTTAAAGTCAGAAAATGTCAGAAAATATCAAAAATGATCATCATATCTAGTATGTGAAATGTTATTAAATTCATTTTCTCTTTAAAAACACATAATTTATATTTTCAGCAAAAAGCAAATTTACTTTCAGTGTAAAATACATATTTGTGGACTAATTTCAATTTTAATTCTAGAACCAATTGCTAGGAAGAGAAAATAAATCCAATATCTCATTCTTCAAATAAAATATAAACTATTTATTTATTTATTTGAGATAGGATCTCTCTGTTACTCAGGCTACACTGCACTGGTGGGATCTCAGGTCACTGCAGCCTTGACCTCCCAGGCTCAAGCAATCCTATCACGTCAGCCTCCTAAATGCTGAGACTACAGGTGTGCATCACCACATCCAGCTAATTTTGTCTATGTTTTTAGAGCTGGAGTCTCACTATGTTTCCCAGGTTGTTCTCAAACTCTTAAGCTCAAGCAGTTGACTAAACTTGGCCTCCCAAAGAGCTGAGATTATAGACATGAGCCACCACTTCTGACCTAAATACTTATTTTTATCATAATCAATAATCAGCAAACTCTCTTAAATTTCAGGTTCTGTGTGCCAGACTCTGTACCTGGTACTTCACGTTAATTTTTTTTTCTGTTACAATGATGTGAGGTAAATACTTTTTTTAAAAAAAAACTTTATAAGGGAGAAAACAAAGTTTCAGAGTCATTGAATAATTTATGAATACAGAGCTCATATATAATAGTGCCAGTATTGATTTAATATATTTACTTCTTTGTTTATCAAAGTTATTCTATTTCCCACTACATGTTTTCAAGTGTCTAATGACAATTTATTAATTTATTTTGAGAAATTAGTTATATGGATCATGTATTTATGCCATATTAGCCTGTTCCTTTTATTTCCATTTATTTACTGCATTAGAAATTATTTTGAAAGCACTTAATGGTCATACAATCTGACTCCAGAGTATTATCAACATAGATGTAAGTTATGTATCTTGCAGGTAGCTAGGATTTGCTATGCTACCTCTTTTTCCTGACACGGTATAGAATACACTTTAAATAGTTAGAGGAGGATTTATAATGAGCTATGTTCTTACTTTTATACAAAGATACCTTTTTATACAAAGGGCTGTATCTGACTTGATACAGCCCTTTGTAGAAAATGGTCATTTTGTTATAAAATGGTAAAAAGCCAGAGGTAAACCACAAACTGTCAAAGACTTGCCCTGAAGTTTCGTGATCCCGTTCATACATTCAGAATATCTAGCTAATTGGATCTTCCTTTGTATTTTTCAACAAAATAATAAAAAGTAAATTATCTTAGTCAATTTATGCAGCTATAACAAAATACCATAGACAGGTAATTTATAAAGAGCAAAAATGTATCTCTCATAATTTTGAAAGCCAGGAAATCAAGGTACCAGTAGGTTTGTTGTTTCATAAGGGTTCAGTCTCTGCTTCCAAGATGGTGCCTCAAATGCAGCATCCTCTGGAGGAAGGAACACTTTTTCTTCACATGGCAGAAGGGGAAAGTCAAAAGGAGGATGCTGTGGCCTAAATGTGTCCCCTCTGAGCATGTAATTCTCACCAGGTGACTCAATCTGCCAATGCCTTGATCTTGAATTTCCTAGCCTTCAGAACTGTGAGAAAATAGATTACTGTCCTTGGTAAATTACCAGTGTGTGGTATTCTATCAAAGCAGCACAAAATGGATATAGACATAAATGTTCTATGCTTTTGAAAACTTGATTTTGCTATACACATGGAGGAAATTTGATGTTGTTACTGTGTGTGAGCTAGTCAGTATAGTAACCTTAAAGGTGCAAATTGATTATGAATAGGTTTGACAATTAAACTCAATATTTTTCTTCAAGCTTCTGGGTATAACGACATTAGCAAGCCAGGAAGAGGTGAGCAAGAACCAAATGATACTTGCAAACAAATTGTTAACTCACTTCTGATAAATAAATAGTTTTGACTTCACTATAATGTAAGGGCAGCCATCTTCCAATGCCAAAGTCAATAATGTGTTCAAAATTACTTTGTTATACCATCATCTAACTAATAATAGTATGTTTCATTATTTTTCAAGATACATTTTTTTAGTGTCTTGCATTGTTCTAAGTTCATACAGTGTGCTCAATAGTTGTGATGGTTAATATTGAGTGTCAACTTGATTGGAATGAAGGATTAAAAGAATTGTTCCTAGGTGTATTTGTGAGGATATTGCCAAAGGAAATTAACATTTGAGTCAGTAGACAGGGAGAAGCAGACCCACTTTCAATGTGGGTGGGCACCGTCTAATCAGCTGCCAGTGCTGCTAGAATGAAACAGGCAGAAGAAAGTGATATGAACAAACTAGCAGAGTCTTTTGGGCTTCATCTTTCTTCTGTGCTGGATGCTTCCTGCCCTCCCGCATCAGACTCCAAGTTCTTCAGCTTTTGGACTCTTGAACTTACACACCAGTAATTTGACAAGTGCTCTCTGGCCTTTGGCTACAGACTGAAAGCTACACTATTGGTTTCTTTACTTTTCAGGTTTTGAGACTCAAACTTGGCTTCCTTGCTCCTCAGTTTGCAGATGGCCTATTGTGGGACTTCACCTTGAGATAGGGTGAGTCAGTATTCCTCAATAAACTCCCCTTTGTATATGCATCTAACCTACTAGTTCTGTTTCTCTAGGGAAACCTGACTAATACAGTAGTTTATCTGAAGTTTATGTATGTATGTGATTTTAGGGAGCCTCTATTTAATCCATATTAACTAACATTGATGTGGCATTATAATAAGCCAATTATGTTTTATTCTAGTTTTGCAGTTTTATTTTTAAATTTAATCCTCAAAATATTAATGTTATGAGGTAGTTACATACAAATACTTCCAAGGACAAAAAATAAACATGCATAACTATTTTCAAGTGTACACAGCTACAAAGTGTCAGGCCATGATTCAAACTCAGAAATTATAATTCTAGAGGCTGACATCTCAGTTACTCTCCTACTTTAAGTATGAGAACCTTGCTCTCATTACAAGATAATAACACAAAAAAGTTGTCCCCAGGTCCTTGTAACCACACATTACACATGTAATGTTTAAAGGCACCATGAAAAGGGAGCAAGTATAAGCCCATCAAGGTATAGGAAGAGGTGGAATGGGGATTGCGATAGTATCTTAATTAAGTCATCATATAGTAAAAACTTTTTAATATGAATTAAATGCTATTTAGGTATCAAGCTCTGTTTGAAGTCTTAATTTAATATGCAGAAGAACCTTATAAAATCAGCTGCAATACTCTGCTTAGGTTATAGATGAGAAAGCCAACACACAATGAAATTAAGTACCCTGTACATAAATAGAAAGGGATAGTGGGATGTATGCTGGGCACAACAAAGTTAGCTGAAGCCTTCCTGACGTTTTAGTTGTCTTTGCATGGTTTGGAAGAATGAGATCTCTGTCTGTGCCTTTGAGAATTTTCTCTTGAAATTAAGTCTATATGCTATTGACATTGTCCCCTACAAGATTTCTATATAACATTAATTTTAGATTTGAGCTACAATAATACTGGGAAGGTTGAAAACATTTACTTTTGAATCAAATAAGAATTAGTTTTTTTGAAAACCTCATTTTTTACTCTACTTGAATTGCCTTTCAAATACCCTTTAGTCAGTTAGAAAGGCAAGATAAAAAGAAGTTAAAACCCCAGCTTCGAATACCAGATGATCTGGGTTTCAAATCCCAGCTCTGCCACTGGCTAATTGCATTACTTTGGGCACATTTCTTTAATACCATAGAGAGAATTAAAATCAAACAATACCATTGTATTTGTAAAACATATAAAGCAGTGCCTGCCAAACAGTAAATGCCATAAAAGTTTCACTGTTGCTAATCTAAGTGTACATTTTTCTCAACTATGTAGTGGTGATAATATATAAAATCCATCTCAAGGGTCATTATGAGGCTAAATAAGATCACCTAATTTGTTTTCTCTGATGCAGTAGCTATGAGTCATGTGTGGCTATTGAGCACTTGAAATGTGACTAGTGTAACTGAAGAACTAGATTTTTAAAATTGATGTAAATAAAATTATCCAAGACTTTCTAAAAAAATGTGACAAAAACCCAGATTAAGCTCATCATGAATAGGAAACAGAAAAAAATATCATGGGGATGATTATGCCAGACATGTAGAGGCAGGGAAGGGAAGAGTATATTTTATGAACTCTAGGGGATGGAAAACATACATAGTAAAGTAAGAAGATTGAAAGATGAGTCTAGGCTGCCAACACCAACAGTTTTTTGAATTTTTATACAATAGTGATAATGAACAACACAAGGCTAAAAATCGTTCTTTTCGTTGCACATCCAGCTTCCCTTTTGCATAAAACATACATTTGTGAAATGGTTAGCTTGAGTTGGAGCTGTAACTGGTAGTCCTGAATTAAGGTAAAACCAACTCTTCAATGTGAATTTAAATCCATGGCTTTGAAAACCAGCATTATAAGCAAGCAGCTAACTGTTGGTGGGCTAACATGAAAATAAATCCCCACTCAAAATTCAATACTATTTTGAAAATGAAGTGGCAATTTGTAAACAATTGTATGTGACACCCTGGAGTGAAGAAAAAAAAGATTTAATTGAAGTTAGGAATACTGTTGAGCACATAATGTGAGAAGGCCACAATGACAGGCACTATGTGGTGGGCAAACGTGTGTACTCAGGTGGACATGTATTATTTCATTTTTCTGGAGCAGTAGTCTCCTTATTCTGGTATATTCTCTGTCTAATCACATGGCTTTGGTGGAGAATTTCTCTCCATGATACATTTCTAACAATAGTCACAATACGTCGTCTGTACTTGAAGGCTATAGTCCACTTACATAATAGACTGGTCTAGGGGTGAGCAAATAACCCCAACAAGGCTAATCAGAGTCTTTTGAAGAAATTTCAGTTTGGATTTGAAAATGAAAAATGCTGACTTCACCTGAACATAGCTGTTAGACATGACAAATGGTAATGGCAATGTCACACATTCATATAGGGGAGTCAAACATGTCCACAGGGCTTTAATATATGTGATTTATAATGCAGACTATATTTGAATTGCAGGTATTTGTTGGTTTTGTCAATGTCTATTAATTCTTCATATAACTATACATTGTTTTAATTCTGGTATCACCAACCCTTCACAACCCTGTATGCCAAATGTCTACTCTTTTTAGAGTTGATTTCACTCTAGCATGGAAAGAAATAAACTGGGTCTGAGAGACATCACATTTTATTTTCTGTTGACATGATCCATTTAGAGATAGGCATATGAAGCAACTCATGAAGCAGAGAGAGACTTTTTGTTTGTTTGTTTGGGCTCTTGAGAGGAATCAAATATTGTTTCTGCCTGTCTTAGGCTTTATGATGTAAGGCTGGATCGTTGTAACCAATGTGTCACTGTAAGAAAAACATTTATAATTTTTACGGACTTCTATGTAGAACCTAAAAATGGAACCAAGTTTATAGAAGGCAGAGACCAGAAATGTACAGGAAATGAGCCTGAACAAGTCCTTAATATGTGATCATGGGTAAAATTGAATATACCCATGAATTTTCAGGTCCCTAAGCTAGTGAGAGCCAGCTCTCTTTCTCTCTCTCTTTCTTTTACTTTGAATGAAATTTTCTCTCACTGGTAAGAAACAAAAATTGTAAGAATCTTTACTAATATGGCAATAATGGTCCCACATTCTTATATGAGTATTTCATAACATGGTAAGAGATACTCTAATATGTAGAGTAATTTTTAGAGAAGTGACATTATAACACAAAATATTTTGGGCTTGGCATACATTCTGGTCTCCTCAATCTAATCTGAAGTGAATTCTGTCAGCTTTTATTTCATAACTGAACATAGCCTTAACTTGTCTTCAATCTAAATACATATAGATACAGGGTTTGCTATACTTATTACAATTGATATCACTTCCTTTCTTCTTTTAAATTCTTTTCCCAATTTTCTTATCGATATAATATTTTGGACATATGGGCACCATCAAATTGTCTGATTGACATTAACCATTGGCCCTGTAGGCATTCTGAAGTCTTTCATAGTTATAGAAAATAGTTACTTGCATCTTAGAAGTGACAGGTAAAAGAATAAATTCTGGGTTGTTAGGGAAACTGTACAAAGGATTGAAAACACATTGCTCTATACCCAGAGCAAGCGAATTATCTCCAGAGAAGTGTTCTTGACAGCGATGAATCAAATAAATGGTTTGCCTTACTGAATTCAGAGAAAAAAAAAGATTCTTAAAAATAACATGAACCTACTATTTAGTTGAATAAATAACAAAAAGTACTGTCTCTTCTTCTTTGATTCTGTTTTTGACAATGAGAATATTATTCAATTTATATGGCCCTTCGGACTTGAGTTTGTAAAATGCAGATGAATTTATGAAACTAGAATATAACATTAAAAACATACTTTCATTTATAAATTGACTGTGCAAGACTAACAACTAAAATCCTGACTGGATGTGATGTCAGGAATAGACTCTCTCGCTCTCTCTTCTTAATCAATGGCACCCCTAATCCGCACGCAATTCTGTTTAGGACTTTGCATTTTCTATTTCCTTAATTACACTGGAAGTTTGAGGCTTCAGAAACAGCAGTTGTTTTCAACCATTCTCTGGAAAATTTGCTGGAATGCCTACCAACAAAAATAATATAAACATTTATTTACAGATACACTGTATTATCTATGATTGCTCAAATTCAAAATTACATCATATCACTTAATGCATTAAAATGAATTAAAGAGCTTCTTTGCTATGAGGGTATAATTTCTTTTGATAAAATCTGCCAACATATACAAGCATTGATCAATAAAAGAAATTGATTAAAATATATCTTTGCATTATACAAATACTTCCATCTTGACAACTCTATAATTTCTGATTGCATGAGAATTTTAGACAAGTAGGATAAATGATATCCTGGGGAAAAATAAAATAAACTATAACTTTTTGTTTCTTCGAGTGAGACAATTATCAAATATATGTTCCTCAATTTATAATGCAACACTCAAAATTCAAGTGAATATTTCAGTGACTAGTACACTAGTTTCGGAAAAATAGCTTTATAAATATTCTGATTAAAATTTGAAAAATTTCTTCCTATTACTTTAAGATGTAATGAAAGCATATTCAAATTATAATATTTATATATTTTTAATTTTAACAGGATTAATTTTTCACCATTTAAAATTTATCTAATCGTTAATCAGCTTTCTATTTTTAATAAGACATAATCTTTAGGAAAAGGAAGTGCTTAAAAAATGTGAACCCTTAATGTAGCTTTATGCAATGAAGATTGTCAGTATATTATTCGCAAATTATTTTAATGTAAATTAAACATAAAACGAGTATAATTTCAGATTACATAACGTATATGTAATATATATTATTTCACAGTTTTCTGTTATACATATACATATATTTCTCCTTTTACCTTTTAATCACTATATAATAAATATTCTGTCCTACCAGTACACAGAAAGATAAATCTTTGTTTTAATAAACTGCATAATGTTTCATATAAAAGATGTATTAAATTATTTAGCTAGTGTTTCTTCCTTTATTTTTTTCTATATATTTATTTCCAAATGAATATATAGTTGTGCCTAGGTATATCTGTGGGAAATTGACTCCAGAATCCCCTTCAATACCAAAATTCACCCACCTTCAAGTTCTGCAGCTGGCCTATGGAACTGAAATATACAGAAAGGCAGCCACTTGTATCTGTAAGTTTTGCATCCCCAAATATTGTATTTTTTATTTGTATTTGGTTACAGTTGGAAAACCCACAGATGGAAAAGATAAACCTATGTTATTGAAGGGTCAACTGTATTTGTAAATATAATCATTAATAATTCTATGTCTACTGAGTAGGCTCTTAAAAGGTGAATGTACATTCATTGAGTAGGCATTGAAAATGTGTCTTCTGAAGGGTTGCTCCAATACCTATTTTCTTGGACTTGGGGTTAAATAGTCATATTATCACCAAATCATACTTCTCATCTCTTTTTAAGTATTTATTAATCTTAATCTATTTTTCATCATATCTTCTATGTTAAGGACATTTTAAAGTTAATGCCAGTGATTGCAATTTTCATATTTTATTCCTAATTTTAATGGTAATATTTTTAAGAGTTTCTGTAAGTATCAATATTAAACATCCATATTAAATATCACATTTAATAATGATTTCTAAAAGATATATTTTCTCATGATAAGAAGTTTCCCTTCGATTTTAGATTCATAAGTGTTTTATTGTTTAATCAGGAACTGATACTGAATTTATCAAATATCTTTTCATTTCTAAGGTGATTGCATTCATCTATCAATGTAGTGAATCACATAAGTGGTTTTGCACAACACTGGTAACCTTTTCAATTTTATATTAACACTTTCTAACTCATACCACAAAATTTTAAAAATATAATTCTGTATTAAATTACTCATATTTTATTTAGAATATTATTCTGTGGTTATACATAAGTTAGATGTAAAGTACCCTGTTGTGTGTAATATTTTCTTAGATTGTATGTTAACATAGCACCATAAAAACCCTAGAAGAAAACCTAGGCAAAACCATTCAGGACATAGGCATAGGCAAGGACTTCATGAATAAAACACCAAAAGCAATGGCAAAAAAAAGCCAAAATAGACAAATGGGATGTACTTAAACTTAAAAGTTTCTGCACAGCAAAAGAAATAATCATTAGAGTGAACTTGCAACCAAAAGAATGGGAAAAAAATGTTTGCAATCTACCCATCTTGCAAAGGCCTAATATCCACAATCTACAAAGAACTAAAACAGATTTACAAGAAAAAAACATTCAAAAGTGGGCAAAGTATATTAACAGACAGTTTTCAAAAGAAGACATTTACTAGGCCAACAAACATATGAAAAAATGTTCATCATCACTGGTCATCAAGAGAAATGCAACTCAAAACCACATTGAGATGCCATCTTATGCCAGTTAAAATGGCAATTATTAAAAGATCAGGAGACAACAGATGCTGAAGAGGATGTGGAGGAAAAGGAACACTTATATACTGTTGGTGGGAGTGTAAATTAGTTCAATCATTGTGGAAGCCAGTGTGGTGATTCCTCAAGGATCTAGAAATAGAAATTCCATTTGGCCCAGCAGTCCTATTGCTTGGTATATATTCAAAGGATTGTAAATTGTTCTATGATAAAGACACATGCACATGTATGTTCACTGTGGCACTGTTTACAATAGCAAAGACAAGGGACAAACCCAAATGCCCATTAATGATAGACTGGCCAGAGAAAATGTGGCACATATACACCACAGAATACTATGCAGCCATAAAAAATATGAGGTCATGTCCTCCAGAGCCTAAAGTACAATTAAAAAAAAAGGATTATAGTAATCTTATGTAATAAACAAATGATTTATGTCTGCTCTAGACATTTACCATCAGAGAAATCATCTCTGAAGATTTGGCAGAAATCTCAGTACCATGTGAGCCTATTATTAAGTATCTTAAAGTCTATTTGTATTTCAAGTTTTCTAAGTCTTTCCAATTAAATATTCTGTATATCTCTGGAATATTTTATTTAATCTGACTTTTCAAATTTATTCATATACAATGTAACATTTTTCTGTTTTTAGATTATATATGCACTTTGCTTAACCTAATGTTAATCTTTTTGATTTCTCTATATTTTTTCTTGATGAGATTTGGCACAAGTTTGTCTATTTTTTTCTAAAAACAATTACCATGTACTATTTAAGCTATTTTTCCATTTAATAACCTCTATATTTCTTTATTTATATATATATTTGATTTGGATCACTTGTTAACCAAAGTTTAAAAGTGTTGAAATTCAGTTGATTCCTTCTGACATTCTTGTTCTTTTAGGCCTCAAATGAATGATTCTCAAAAAAAAACACAAAAGTATTGTTTTCTTCTCACCTGTATAATTTAGAAAGGACTATAGTTTCTAAAATATCATTTTAATACTGAGATTTTAGAGTCAAGATAAAAAGAAATTATAGAACAATTTGTATGACAGATTCCCTCTTACCCTAATAGAGTTGTGATTCACTTAACTTGTTAATTTCTGCAGTTTGATGCATCCCCTCTAAAATTCAGGTATTGTCAGTGTAGTAGTGTTTAGAGTTAGAGTTTAAGAGGTGATTAGGTGATTAGGTTTTGAAGGCTTCTTTCTCATTACAGACCTTATAAAACAGGTTTCATGCAGCATAAGGCTAGCTTTTTCTTCTAGCTTCCATCATGTGATGGTGCAGCAGGAAGCCCCTCACTAAATGCCAGTGCTTTAATTTTGGACTTCCCAGCCCCCAGAATGATAAGAAAATCAAACTGTATTCTTTATCATTTGCTCGGTCCATAATATTTTGTAATAGCAGCATAACATGGATTAAGACATAAGATAACCCCACCAAAGGATTAACAACCAAAAGACTTAGACATTAATGGTACAGTGGTTTATAACCAATACCTGATTAGAGGTATGTTTAATGTCAAAACCTACAAAAGAAGGGTCAGGGTCAGATGCAGAGAAGTAGTGTGTGTTTCTTCTTCGCACACATTCTTCAGTGTCTTTTGTTTTGTTGCTGTATTTTAACATATCTACATCTTTCTTCTTTGGAAATAATATTTGAGGTTATTTCTTTAATCCTATTAACCACATTGCACAGTGTTTGTTTTCTTCATTTTATATGAGTGAAAAGTGAGACTCAAAATTGTTTCAGTAACTGACTCAAGTCAGTTACAACATATGAGAGGACCAACATTTATTACCAGATAATTCTACAAGCCTTAATCTCCACATTAAAATAAGTTAGCTATTTTTAATTTAAAAAGTGCTCATTATATTGTATTATTTTTCATTGTCTTTCATGCTAGAGTAAAATTCTCTAAGGATAGGACTATGTTTGTTTTGTCTATACCATTGTTATAATCCTCAAAATTTTCAAATTAAGAAAAGTGTAGGTGCTAAAAATTATCTTAATTTGAATTACATTTCTCCTCAAAAACAACAGTTTACCTATAATTCTTCAATATTATGCAAAGGTGGAACGATTCATTTCATCAAATATTTACTCTATAAGCTTGGCATGAGGCAGTATGAAAATTGAACAAGACTTTTACCTTCAAATTATTTACAATCTAACGACAGAAACCTGTAACAGCCAACTCTACTACAAGAAATTTTAAAGTGCTAAATGATGACACAAAGATTGTTCTAATGTAGACCAAAATAGGGAGAAATTATTTTACAGCAGAAATAATATGCAAAGAAACCATTGTTTGATGTACTTTTCTTTTTTTGTATTCTTAATCCTGCCTGTTTAACGTTTACACTCAGGTAGGTTACATGATTTTTCTAAAATATGTAACAATAAAAACTACTTCCACAACAACTGCAATAGTATCAGTAACGATTATTTTTCTGGGTATAAAAATAACACTTGATAAGGAAAAGAGGTGAGGCTTCTTGAGCTGAGAGAAGGTGAGATATTTGAAGAACTAATTCACATGCAAGTAACTTTTGTATGGTAAGACCAAATAATTATCTCATGAATAGTTATCAAAAAAATAGGAAGAAACAACTAAGGGATTACTAAATAACAGTAATATTTAAGTCATTTTAACTTTTTTACTTCCTTGCCCAATAATCTGTGATGACCTCTGTTAAGTAATGAGATGTTAAGATAAACATTCAGAAAAAGAAAAAACACATAATAATTTATAATGTGGCTAATGTGACCTTAATTTGTGAAAAATGGATTCCTAGAAAGCAAAGAGACATGTCAATTTAAAATTGCCTCCTATATTTCTAAGTTATAATAAATAGAAACTCATGCTCCAAACTTTCTAAAGATGCCATCTAATCTTCTGGGTTTTTTAAAACAAATTCTTAACATGAATAGATTGATATATTCTTCAAACTGTTTATGAGTTTAATTCTTTAGACCTAACGTTTTAGTGTAATTATTTTTTTTATTTTGTAAAGAGAGTCGGTACACTTAAGATAACTTGGGAGCATGATTGCCTGTATATACTACTAAACAGCTGCTAATAATTATTAAGTACTTTATATTATTTAAGAATTTGCACATACAAAACACTTTTATTTATACTTTCTCACTAAATTATTTATTATTATTTTTTAAGTTCTGGGGTACATGCGCAGGATGCGCATGTTTGTTACATAGGTAAAGGTGTGCCATGGTGATTTAAATTCTTAAGCAGCAAGGCAAAACAAATATTGAACCTTGTTTCATAGATGAAGAATTTAGGTATATACATTAAGTGAATTGACTAACATCTTCAGCTAAATCACAGACAAGAACCAGCGATGTCAGATTTCAGGGTCAGTTAAAAACAAAAGTCCAGACAAATCTGCCTCAAATGATTCTTCTTATTTCAAATTATTATTTGATCTTTGACATGATTCTTCAGTATTGCATGCTGCTACAAAATTAATAAAAGGAACCTGATAATGATTTTTATTCCCTTAAAAAACTGCTCTTAAGATTTCATTTTAAAAGGAAAGGCAATTTTTCTAACTTCTTAGGAAGTGTCACAGGAAGTGTTAAAGCAGTCAAATTTAAGTCACCTAAAATAGCCAACCCCTGAAACTGTACATAGTGTGTTAATTGGTACCAACATTGAAAAGTAAAATTAATTCAAAACACAAGTATTTGTTTGTTGTGTGAGATTGGTAATACATAGATGTCATTGGATATTTTACAGTAGGCAAAATTTTCCCTTCTTGTAATCAATGTTACATATTGCAAATACAAAACAAGACTTTTTTTCATAGTTGAAGTAAAGGAGCCCTTGTTTCTAAATTGCTATATTAGCAAGTATTAAAACACAATTTTGTTTATTTTTAAATGTTTTCTCAGGGTGGTAATAGTTTCTACATAGGCATTCCAATTATTTTTATAGTTGGGGTACGTTAGTAATTAATCAGAGCAATCAGTTCAGGGAAATGTGATGATATTTTTCTCAGATATTAAAACACCTGAATTACTTTGTTATTATAAACAAAAGGGATGTTTTACATATATCTTCACAGGAAACAGATTAAGAATTTTATACTATTACTCTGTGTAACATCAGAGTTTCACTAAGTAGATGTAAGCCAGTGATCAACTTGGCAAAACTGACATTGTCTAATGAGTAGAATAGAATGCTACTATGTCCAAATAATAAAGTGGCTTTCAGAATGTGCAATGGAACACATGTCTCTTTATGCCCCCAGTGCCCTTTGTTCATTCAAAGAACATACACTACTGCAGAAGATTTTAATCTAGTTTATTTTGTGAGCTCAGGCAGTGTGATTATTTTCAGAATTGAACTTCACACTTGCCATGAAATTTACTTTAGTTGAAAAAGCCAAAAACAAAGACAACATGCCTCATGTTGCCTCTTATCTACAGCACAGTTCATTTTAGAAAACGTAACTGACCAAATAGTTCACAGGGAAGAGATCTTTTGACCCAGCAAAAGCTATAATGGATCCCCTGGCTTTCTGTTTGACCTTGCAGTTGTTTGACAGAAGTGCTTGAGGTTGTGTGACACAAATCGATGAAAAACTGTACTTGGAAAACAGCATCACAAACTTAATGCCAAAATTTTCAAACCACTCCTCCAAGCTCAGTCATGAGACCAATGTTTTCATTGGTGGTTAAGTAGCAATACAGCATATTAAACAAACACCAAACATCTGAAAGTCTCTTTTTAGCAGTTTAGTAGCAGGATTTCTTGAAGTCTGTTCTTGCCAATTGTAGTTATTTCTGACACATCAAAAAAAAAAAAACCACATTGACAACTTGGTGCCAAAATTGATACAATGGTATGAATGTCTCTGCCAACTGAAATACACTCATTACTCAAGGGCTTCTTCTTTTCCATTACCAAATGTGAAACATATTTTATTTCTAAAAATAAAAATACCAGGGAAAGATAGATTATCTAAGCATACCTGTCGGAAAGACAAATTACTAGTTTTCCTATATACATTGTCAGATTACTTCCTTTTAAACATAACTATAATTTATAGTCTTATAAAATTTAAGCACCTCACCCTTTTACACACTGCCTCTATTTTAAAATGTCTTAATAGTTTCTCTTTCTAATATTCACAGTTTCTTCTGTATTCCAGATCAATATTCTCTTTTCATACTGTCTTTCACTCTTCCCCACATATCCCAGCTACCTACTCCAAACACACTTTGTGCTATCCCTTCACTCACCTTTTGTGTCTGCTGATGTCTTTGGTAGGAATGGCCACATCCAAGTTCAGCTGTTATAGATTCACTTAGCCAAATCAATGTCATTTTCTTCACAAAGCATTCATTCTCAATATTTCCAGCTGAATGTGATTTCCTTCTTCTCTGAATTTCCATATATTTTATCAGTTATAGGTCTTAAATGAATAGGGCAGGAGAGCATAAAAAATTGGTTCTAGTTATTATTTTCTGTTTGTTTTTATTATAGTTCACATAAGTTTTTAGCATCACTTTTATTGTATGTTAATATTAGCATTTTATTTTCAGAACTGTAAACTATATATTTTATAAAATTAAACACTGATGAAATCTTAGAAATTTATTATTCATTTAACATTAACTAAATATTAAAAGTACTTAAGGTAATGTTTACTAGGTACAAACCAATAGTTTAATCCTCACGACCCTATAAATTACATATATATACTCATACATACAGAAAAGGAAACCGAGACTTGTACAAATTAACTCAATCAAGGTCACAAATGTAGCAAGGGCCAGAGAGGTACTCTGGTCCTTACTCAATTCTGTATTCTTAACCACTTTACTAAACTGCCAAGCATTGTATTTGATTTTGTTGATATAATGGTTATAAATATTAACACAGGATCTAACCTCAGAATTCAGTGAAAAAACGGGTAAATAAGTGGAGATTACTTTGTAGCCTACCAAATACTACAATTTGGGAAGTACTTGGTAATATTGGAGTTCAATGCAGAAGCAACTAAGTCAAAGGAAGTGATAAACATTTCACCTGTTTTGAAAGTAAAGCATGTATGTAGGTGGGGAATTGAGCTTAACAGTTGTTAAGTAGCAAAGCCTCATAAAACTAAAGAAATGTTAGATATTGTTATAAAAGACACACTCACTCGTATGTTCCTTGCAGCACTAGTCACGATAGTAAAGGCATGGAATTAGCCTAAGTGCCCATCAACAGTGATTTAGATAAAGAAAATGTGTTATATATACACAAGGAAATACTGCACAGCTATAAAAAATGTAATCATATCCTTTGAAGCAATATAGATGTTGTTGGAGGCCATTATCCTAAGTGAATTAATGCAAGAAGAGAAAACCAAATACCACATGTTCTCACTTGTAAGTGAGAGATAAAACACTGAAAATGCATAGCTTTAGAGATGGGAAGGATAGGCACTTGAGATTACTAAAGGGGTGAAGGGAGCAGGGGAGACATCGTCCAAAAAACTACCTATTGGATACTATGCTCACCACCTGGGTGACAGGACCATCCATACTCCAAATCTAAGCATCATGCAAAATACCAATGTAACAACCCCACATGTGCACCCTCCCCATCCAAAATTAAGAAAAATTTAAAAAGCAGTGTTATAGACTATAAGCTCTTTAAATGCCATTTAAATGCCAATATTTGCATTTTGTATTTTAAGGCTCAAATAATTCATTATAAATCATAGCGTGTTAAATTGTGTTAAGCTGATAGAAGAAGCAATGAATAAATGAATGAGCAAAGAGGTAATAAATTAGTTGTTGACCAAGTAAAAGGTACAACCTGACCATAATGTCTTCTCAGAAGACCTCCATCACATCAAAGGGAAATTTATGTAGAGCCGTTGTTTCTCTAGATGTGTCTCATATTTATCTTGACTATCTCCATCCCCTTAGACAAAGTGAAAACCCTTGTGTATTTTGGAATGAAGTAACTTTCCTGTGGCTTTCTCAGATTCATTACTTTTTTAATACCAAAAGGAGATGAAAATAATTTTTAAAACATATATATATTATATTATATATATAAATTACTAAATTCCTTGCAGGGAATCTGCCTATCTTTCACCATTTAATTTTTAATCACCCAAAATGGAGACACAGAGCTGTCATCTACACTTTGCTATCAAGTGCCAAATACAGGGTTATTATTCCATTCTAGTTGGAATATTTTCCATTATTCACCTTATTTAATAAACTGTCATTTGAAAGGGGGTCTGATAGGCTTTTTCAAAATGAATCAAAGAACTGCTCGCCTTCTTCCTTTATTATGCATGCTACATTTGAAGCTAATGAAGCATGGCTTCTGAGCTGATACTTTTATAGATGAAAGAGACATCATGTCACATCTTCTATTTATTTTATCAGCTACTCATAGCCAACACAAAACACATTGATTCCCTTGAATTTTATTTTTGACAGATGATGGACATTTCTGTTACTATCTTGCCTAATAGTTTACTACCATATGCATATTTTAAGATATTAACCATGAATAACATTACTAGGAAAAAAATCTACACATCAATGGTATATTTAATTGAAGAAAGTATAGCAGACATAATACTGATCATAACATTTTTCAGACTTTTATATTCCCTCCCTTAGAGCAAATACTGCCTTGAAATAGTTATTAAGAAGTGTGATGTCATCTAACCTACTATATTCATGAGGCTTTTATTATATACTAAAATATCTTCATAATTTATTCAGATACAACAACACAATCTTCTCTGAAAGTAGGACTTCTTCCTATATAAAAGGCATCAAAAGGAATAATTCATCGCTAAAGAAATGCTTTCATTGCAATAATACTAGACAATGTCACTAATTGGCTAACGCTAGTCAATACAATGTGACAATAAAATTTCAGGTATAATATAAGCTACGTTTAATCAATAATGTGGTATAGGAAATAATTTTTGCTATTTACAGACATGGCATATGTAATACAAAACATGCCTTTCTATACAATGTTTAGTGGCTGTTTAAAAATGTTAATGTAGAACATAACTTTTTAAAAAATTGGCTTCTCAAATACAATTCCAAGGGAATAAAATTATTTTCAATGTAGTGTGGCTTTAACAATGTAGGAAAAAATACAGCTTTTGCTCATAAGTATAGAAAATAAGTTTTACACATGTGCACATATTCACACATGTAACTGGACAAATATAAATCTTTAATAACATAATTTTTATCTTTATAGTTGGCTGCTTGTTTACTCAATAAACCTTACTTGTTCCAAAGTAAGTGTTATATTTGGGAGGGAGGAAAAATATTTGATGTAGGATTATAGCACACAATAAGGCACTACTTACAAATTGTTAAGGGAGAAACTGCATCATAAGCTATCACAATGAAAGCTGATTTGTAAAACTATAATATGGCTAGAGAAACTACTTGGAAAATTGCTCTCTCAGAATGCATAACAGAGTTACTGAAAACATGCATAAGAAAAGTCATTGTAAGTCAGTGACAACGAAATGAAAAGAGCAGAAACGTCCTCAATGTACAAAATCTATATATTGTCTTGCTTATTAAAGACAACTATCAAGGTCTTTACAGTTAAAATGACTACCAAAAAATGAATAAAATGAAAATCTGAAATTTAATCAACAACTAAAAACTTGACTCCCATATATAAGAGAATTGGTGAAGTTTTTAGATTTGTTTTAAGGAAAATAAAATACAAAAAGTAAAGGCTATTTTCTAACAATATGAATGTTATTCATCTCAAGGTTAAAATTAACTTTCTGTTCTTTGATATCTTCAGCTATGTAATCAGTCTAAGTTGTATAAGTCACTGATTCAGGATTCATTGTGGCTAACTCTGTAGTACACAATCAAATTAATTCTTGGCTTTTATTGCATGATAAGCTAGACGAGTCCTCTAGAGAGACCATTTGGCTCTGACTTTGCATTAAACTGATCCGCTCCTAAATATAATGTTGTAAAGTGCACTACGTTAGAAATCAGAAGCAGCCCATTTCATGCTTCACTCATCCATTCTGTGCCAGTTTCCTTATTTTAAAAATGGGAGACACCTGTTAAACTACCACTTACAGTTCCAAAATTTGGTTATTCTAAATCATTCAATACTACCAGTTTATTAGTCACTTTTTTTCTGTCAATAAGAGATTGAATAAATATTAGTACAGCCTTAAAATGGAACAGTAAAGTACATTTAAAATAGTAATGTAGGATGGATGCAGCAAACCACCACGGCACATGTATACCTATGTTACAAACCTGCACGTTCCACACGTGTACCCCAGAACTCAAAGTATAATATAAGAAAATGGTAGTGTAAAGTTACATTTACCAACATCAAAAGATTCTAAAATATTTACTGAGTAAACAAGAAGGTTAAAAAGTATAAATATACACACGCACACACACACATACATACATATATATATATATATAACTTGTTCAACAGCACTGACTCTAGAGTCAAGCAAATTTGAGTATGACTATTAGCTCCACTATTTACAGCTGTCTATATACACATTATATATTATATATTATTGCACTTTAGGTTCTGGGGTACATGTGCAGATCATGCAGGATTGCTGCACAGGCACATACCAAAATAGAAGTACAGAATATTTGGTATACAAATGTATGTTTTCTGTATAAGAGAGTATCATAACAAATAAAGCCTTTTTATCTATAAGCAAACTCTTTTATTGCTGAAACAAGTCCAGTTATTCCCATGATAATGTTGTATAATTAAAAACATCTACACTTTTATGTTTTCCAAATTGAAGAAAGCTATTGCATGGTCATTCATTAACCTTCACTACAACAATACATTTTTATTAAAAGTCTGTATCAAGCCTTAATTCCAATTTCTCTGTAGGCATCCCTTTGATGCAGGGCAGGCAAGCTCCAAATTGGGGCTTAGCCATGAATGGTTCTTTGTTTCATCTAGGAAGAGTGTAAGGGTGAGCTGGTGGTAGAAGAAAACAGGTTTATGGTAGCAACAGTGTTACTGCTCTGGGGTGTTACAGCTCAGGCAGCGTTACAGCCCTGTGCCTGTTCCTTCAGAGCAGGGCTACCCTGTAGGCAGTGTGCTGAGAGTAGCAGCTCAAGATAGTTCTGCAGTCATGTGTATACCCTTTTGATTACATGCAAATTAAGAAGCAGTTTATGTAGAAATTTCTAGGGAAAGGGTGGTAACTTCTGGTTCATTGGGTCATTGCCATGGAAAAGGGAAGTAACTCCTCAGTGTTGCCATGGCATTGGTAAACTGACATGGCACACTGGTGGGTGTGTAGTGTGAAAAGCTGGTCTGCCTTGGCCCTGTTTTAGCTTTTCCTCAATTTGGTCTGGTGTCTGACCGCTATCTCCAGACTCAAGTCCCACCTTCTACCTCATCCTCCCCACAGAGATTAGATACTCCTCTTTAATCTTAAGAAGGCTGCAGAAGAGCAGAAGTCCATCTTAAATGACTGTTTCCTTCTGAGTTTATGAGCAGAGACCCTGCCTAGCACCAGAGAAGTAAAAATCTCTAAATACCTAATCCAGGAGGCCCAAAAATAGGACATTTTCATTCTCTGGATCAAAAGGCAGGATGGGTTGGAAGCCTTGCACCAGTATTGTTTTTACCTGGAACTGTTGTAATCTAGAAGACGCAAACTTTACTAAGAGATTAAACAAGCAAGAACAAAATATTAGTAACAAGAAAGCTGTCAAAGTTCCTAGAAGAGGTGAAAACTGGGTGAGATGTGGAAAGGCACTTCTGATACTTGAGCATATGGAGTCAGTGCCCTGGTTATATCTATGTAACCAGATAGCTCTCTCATACATTTTTTGAATGTTAACCTCAACTTTTCCATGTTAATATAACACTAATATATGTGTAGAAGGTTTTATCAATAACTGTATATAGATTCCAACTTGTTCAGCTAGTAAATAATCCAATGCTAGCCTGTTATTGATAACTACATTTGTCAAAAAGTCTAAATATTATTATTGATGACTACATTTGCCAAAAAGTCTAAATATTATTGAATTCCCTTTTAGTGTCTGGTCTGTGTTGGTGGCTAAAGATTCTAGAGTTTGAATTAGGTTCTGTAGAGTTTCCTTGCCACTCCAGGGTGCCGCTAGTCCTATTGCTGCCCCAACTCCTCCCAGAGTTTACCCTATTGCTCACTTTTGTTATCCTTGAGTCTTGTGAAGTCATACACAGTAGTTCCTGGAGGAGCAAGTGTTGCCAGTGTACATTGACCACTGTTCCAAGTTTTTTATATACAAAGGAAAGATGCTCTCAAAAGAGCGGGTTACTTTGTAGGGAGTTGGGAGTGGGGTACCGCTTCTTCCCATTCATGGCCACAACAAAAATGAGCCCAGTTTGGGCACAAACAAAGGCCCTATGGAGTGTGATGATTATCCTTTGCTGCTAATTTGGGCCTATAGAAACATTTTTTTTCTTTTTCCAAAGGGGATAGACAAACAATTTTTGTTTTTCGGAAAGGTGCAATACCGCCAGCTTCCCAGACTATCAAGTATAAAGTTATTTTTCCCCTGTATGCTCTATCCAGGAGATAGCACCATATATAATTGCCCCACTTACAAGTGGAATAATTATTTACCTTGCTGTGACCTTGGATACTTAGCATCTTGCCAACTGAAGTTGAATCAGAGTATCATGGGGAAGTTTCCACTTTTGTGTCATTAACACAAAAGTCGGTGCAAAAGATAGAATGATTAGTGCCCTGGTGATATAGGTACCCAACTTCCCAGGTCCAGGCAATAGTGGTACAGGTCATTTCAGGTATAATCCACTAAGTAGGTGAGCATTCCACTGAATTAGTAAGGCTTGGGGTATTTCAGCATAGCCATGGCTAGTTAGGAGGCCTTGGGGATAATCATGGGCTATTCCAGATGAGCCAGAAGATAGAATTCTCTATCCTGGAATGTTGATGACAAACCATAAAGATTATTCTCTGATGCAGTAATTGTTGAAGTATTTAATAGTTATGTTCCCACCTACCATGCATAAGGGTACTGGAAGAGCAAACAGAATTAACGGTAATAGAATGGAGCCCAACTGGGCCGTAGAGTATCCTCTGCACTCAATAAGGACAAAAGAATTGTTTTCTGGGAGGCTGGCTATAATGACAGAGGTATTAAAATCAAGAGGAAGAAAGAAACTGAAGCTTCTGTTCTCACACAGAGCATTGTGTTACCACTTCTGGCTGAGTGATGATTCTTTTAAATAGTTAGAAGAAATCCTTGAAAGGTTCACGGATATAGGTCATGGTCTCCACCTTGTGTGCCTGTAATGCATAAGAAACAGGTTTAATCCTAAATAGTTGTATACAACTAGTTATCTCCTGAAGTCTAACATCAATGTGTGGACTCAAAAATACCTGATGGGATCATTCCCATTTTGTTTGTAATTGATCCTCAGGGTATCCCTCTTTTTAAGTGTTTAGTAAGACCAAGTCTCCTGGTTGAATAGGAGAGTTAATTTCTCTCCCTTGTGGGAGGGGACAATATTTTATTTCCATAGGCTTAGAGGGCCTATTGACCCTGGCCTAAGTTGGTAATATGCGTGAGCATTCTATTTGTCTCCTCATCAAACAGGAGGCCTGAGGTTAAAAAGGGCCACCCAGAAGCCATCTTCAATGGACTAAGTTTTAGAATTCTGTGTGGGACTATACTTGTGCATAAGTGGGCTATGGACAGCAGTGAAACTCAGGCCTCTGAGGTCTCCTGACAGAGCTTTACTAATGTTCTTTTTAAAACATGATTAGTTTTTTTCTACTTTACCAGCGGATGAAGGTCTCCAGAAGAAGTGAAGGTAATAGGTAATGCCTAAGGCTATGGAAACTTACTGGGTCACGTTAGCTATGAAGGGGGGTCTGTTATCACTCTGCAGCCTTTAGGTAACCCACAGTTTAAGATGATCTGTTTAAGTAAAACTTTGAACACTTTAATGCCTTTTCTTGTGGGGAAGACCTCTATCCATCTGGTTTAAGGGTCTATAAATACCAGCACATATTTGAGTCCCCTGTATGGTGGCATCTGAACAAAATCTATTTGCCAGTCTTCCACAGGGTATGTTTCTTGATGTTGTACAGGTGTGAGAAGGGATGGGGGTATGAGAGGTCTTCCTGAATCAACAGAGGCACAGAGTTCACAGGCTCTCATGACCCTCTTTACAGTCTGCAATAGCTTATTTCCTAATAAGATTTGATAAACTAGTTGGAATAGGGAGCCCCGTTCCAAATGTGAGGAGTTACAGAACTACTTAACTGTGTTTCCGTTGCTCATCCTCAGGGAGGAGGAGTTTGTTGCTTCTCAATAACCATCCTGAAAGATCTTTTCGTGAGCCTTTCTGTATGATCCATTACATTTCTTCGGGGGTATAAGAAGGTGTTGCTAATGTGGATATAGTATCTGGCATTAATGCAGCAGTCTGTAATACAGGTGTTTCTTTAGCCGTGGCCTTAGCTGCTGTCTGCCAGAGCAATTCCTTTGATAATTAGAGGTGTCTCCCTTTGGTGCTCCCTACAGTAAGTAACTGTTACCTCCTCTGGGAGCTGAAGAGCACCTAAAAGTTCCAAATTCTGAGTGATGTTATATGGAGGATCCCTTAGTCGTTAGAGTCCCTTTTCTTTTCATATAGCATTATGTGCATAGAGCAATAGGAACCTATATTTGGAATCAGTAAATACATCGACCCTATAAGTCTTTTCCTAATTGGAGGACCCTAATTAAAGTGTTTAGTTCTGCTTTTTAAGCAGAAATCTCAGAAGACAAACTGCCTAATTAACTTTTTGTTGGCTAAATACCACATAACCTGCCTAACTTACTCCTTTATGCATAAAGTTACTCTAATCTGTAAACTACTCAACATCAGAATTAGGCAAGGGCTCACCTTTGAAGTCAGGCTTGCTAGAGTAGGTCTGTTCTGTTTTCCACACAAGCGTGAATGAGTTGGGATTTGTTTCCTAGGACATGAAGTTCTGCAATAGAGTAGCAGTGTTTAAAACTCAACATACTTTAAAGGTAATGACAAGGGTATCAAGCAAAAGGACCTGATATTTAAGTGACTGGCCCTCATTTAGCCATTTCACCTCTAGGACTCCCTGGTGAGGGGTCTTGACATCAAATTGTTGTCCTAAGGTAAATTTAATGACTTCTTCTATCAGTAGAGTGGCGGTGGTCACAGCCCACAAGCATCTGGCCACCTAGCTTCCACTTGATCTAGCCATTTGGAAAAGTAAGCCAACCAGGTGTGGTGGCTCACAGTTGTAATCTCAACACTTTGGGAGGCCAAGGCAGGTGGATCTTGAGGTCAAGAGATACAGACCATTCTGGCCAACATGGTGAAGCCCAGTCTCCACTAAAAATACAAAAATTAGCTTAGCATGGTACATGCCTGTAGTCCCAGCTACTTGGGAGGGTGAGGTAAAAGAATCACTTGAACTGGGGAGATGGAGGGTGCAGTAAACTGAGATTGCGCCACTATATTCCAAGCTGGTAATGGAATGAGACTCCATCTAAAAAAAATAGAAAAGTAAGCCACTAGTCTAGGGCTATTCCTGAGCCTTTGAGGTAGGATGCCCAAAGCCATCCCTTGTTTCTCAGCAGCATAACAGAGTGAAAGGTTTTTCTAAGTCAGGAAGTCCCACAGCAGGAGCTATTCCTAGCACTGCTTTTAGGGTTAACAGTGTTGGCAGATTCCATCCCAGTTCAAAGACTTGTGATCACTCCCTTTTAGAGCTTCATAGAGTAGCTTCACTACAGACTCAAACCCAAGAACACATATCCTGCAGAAGCCAGCCATTTCCTGAAAGGCTTTTTAACTATTTCTAACTCTGAGAGGCCTGCAGTGCCAAGATGTTTTGCTCCTAGGCCAAAGTTCTTGTCCCAGAGGTGAGCACATACCCCAAATATTTAAACTTTTACACAGAGATCTGAGTCCTGTGGGGGAGATAACTGATATCCTTACTTTCCCAGAAAATTAAGCAGCTGAATTCTGTTCCTATCAGAATCTTCCCTAGTAGGGATAGAAGTTAATAGGTTATCTACATATCGCAAGAGAGACCCATTAGTCAACTGTAGTTCCCTTAACTCCTTGGCCAAAGAAATGAGAAAGAGATCTTGGCGTTGCCAGAGAGATGGGAAATGTCCCTAAAACCTTGGGGAATAACTGTCCAG
Source organism: Callithrix jacchus (assembly GCF_049354715.1). Lineage (NCBI taxonomy): Eukaryota > Metazoa > Chordata > Mammalia > Primates > Cebidae > Callithrix > Callithrix jacchus. The sequence goes on from NC_133502.1 coordinate 118,750,548, forward strand.
GTACGTGAGATGCTGTATTAGTGTCTGGATCAGTCCATTCCAAAATAAAAATATACTGGAAGTCTGGGTATAGATATATATTAAAGAAAGCATCCTTTAGGTCTAACACTGTGAAATAATAAGCATCTTCAGGAACTTAAGTCAATATTGTATAAGGATTAGGAACTATTGGTTGAACTGGGACTGCTACCTCATTAACTTTCCTTAGATACTGAACAAATCTGTAGTCCCCATTCGGCCTTTTTACAGGCAAAATGGGATTGCTACATGGAGACTGAAATTACTGTAATAGTCCATACTTCAAGAACTTTATTATTAGAGGCAGGATGTCTATCTGAGCCTCAAGTTTCAAATGATATTGGGTTTTTCATGGATAATTAACATTGGGTTTCTAAATAACCTGGACTAGGGGTATGTCAACAGCCCTACTGGGAACTTCTGTGTCCCAAACAGGGGGGTCTACTTGAAAAGCAATGTGTGGTGGAAAGGACTTCTCCCTAACTGTTTTAAGGCAAGCACTCAGAGTTAGAAGTAGCATCCCTTCCTAGCCTGTTACCTCCTCACGGAATTCCCAGATTGAATGGTAACCTGTAATTGGTTTTAAAAAAGCCCCTAATAGAGGGATAAGACACTTAGTCATAAGTAGAAACCCATGGGAAGATGTATGGTACTCCATGGTAAAAGCAAGAGGGTGGGTGTCTTCTAATTTGGGGCTGGCCACCAATTCACATTACTGCATAAGAGAGGGAAGACAGTGGTCCTGAAAAATGGGTTAAATCTGCGTAGGCTGTTCCTGTGTTCAATGAGAACTCAGTATTCTTTCCTGCTACACCAAGGGTTACCCAAGGCTCCTCTGCAGAGGTGGTAAGTTGTCCAATGGGAGCTGTAGATGACCTCAGGCCCTATCAGTTGTCTACTTTCTGAGCCATTATGGGTCTGGGCGGCTCAAACTTCTGGAAGTACATCTCCTCCCTCATGATAAATGAAATGGACTGGGTTATGTGCAGCCACTCCATCTCCATGGTCATGAGCAGTACCTATAATTCTTTTTTTTTCCTTTACAATACAACAAGTGGACAATAATATTTGCATGCCATGCCAAGTTAAATCAAATGGTATGGTCAACTTAACAAACTCCTTTGCAAACTTCCCTGGATCCTCCAAGAACCAACCAAATTCTTCCTTGCATAAAGGCAAATCAGACGTGGAAAAAGGCACATATTCTCTGCTTGTTCCTCCATTTCCATCTGCTACCTCCCACAACCGACAAAAGCTACATTTTAGGGCTGATATGAGGCCCCACTCCTGGTGGTACTGGTTGGTCTTATTTCTTCAGGCAACTGGGGATATGAGCCAGTGATTATTAGATAAGGGGGAGGACTGCCTGATGACCTTGGGGTAGAATGTTGGATTAGAGAACTGATGGAGTCCCCCCATCAGAACTAGGGGACTGAGAAGCTCCAAAGGTAGGAGAGGGTGCAGCACTGGGCCTTCTGGGGTACCTGGGAGAATCATGAGCCATACATATTCTACAGCTAGCTCTTAAGTTAGAATCTTGGTAGAGGGCCATAAAAGCCTGTACATAAGAAACTTCTTCCCATTTTCTTTCCTTTCAATAAAGCAAATATAATTATACAATATTATTGTAATGTAAAGAACCATGCCTAGGCCAAATCTATTAGTTGGTCATTGAACCCAAACATTATTGCAATGCTAAATGAGTTTTTTTTTCTTCAATTTGTCTAATAATTTGAAACTACTCAAATAGTCTAAAAAATACCCTAGACATGAATCTTTGGGGATTCTTACTGTTGTCTTCATGTCTAGTAATGATCACACGGGTTTCAGTTAGCCTAAGTTTAGTGAGTGCCTAATTACTATTTTTCCCTTTTAAGTGACCACTTTCTACAAAATATAGATAGCAAGGTGTTACAAAAGCAGGTTATGAACTAGAAATGGGCAGTTGGGTGTTGAGTATAAATTCCACAGAGTGAGGGCTGGGAACAGAGTGGGGTACTAAACAAATGGTGATTGTGGATAAGAGGAAGAAAAGGGGTAAACATCATTGCCCAATGAGAAACTTCAGAGGCCTTAATTTGCCAGAGAACCTACCCAGTAGGGGATAAACAAACAAACAAATAAACCAAACAGTTTGGATGGCCACTTATCTGCAACTGTAGGTAGTCTTTCATCAGGCCTGAGTTCTCAGAACTCCCAGTTCCTTTGACAAAGAAAGGCTTGAGCAAGACGGTTATAAGACAGCATACAGAAGGGGGCTTGCAACTGGCTAAAGAAAATAATAACTTCTAACTTCAAGGCAGAAAAGGGTAAGATCTATATCCCCTCAAGGGAGAGGCCATACCCCACAATTCTAGAGGAAATGTCAATGCCGAATACTACAGAGCACCCAGGAGGTGAATGATACTAATGCTGAAAATCCAGAGTACCCAAGATCCAGTCAACAAAGGTACCCACACCAAATGCTGACAACCCCAGGGCCCTGGGGGAGTGGCCAACAGTGAACCCAAGACCAACTTAGGATCACATAACAATGTGATTTTAGCATCCCAAGTCAACACAACAGGAGACTTTGTACAACCAAGTGTTCTGCCTTAAACAATTGCCCAAATACAGTTAACCGGAAAGTCAAAGCAAACATAAGACTGCAAAAAAATATATTTTAGGACTGAAAATAAAATGACTGCTGGGGCAATAAAATGGAGGCAGAGGAGAAAGAACCAGGGAGAGAGAGAAGAAGTGACAAAGTCATTTTGGTGGAGAACTCCAACAATGCTAGACTTGTAACCAAGGGCTTTTATTTCCTAATTCTCCAGACACTATGTGGGGGTACAGAGGAAAACACTCACTCATCCCCAGAAGCCAAATGACACTGACCAATTTTCCTTGTAGAACCCAGGTAAAGATCTCTCCAGGATTCCTCAGCTTGGGTGGGCTCACCTGCCACAGAGGTGGGACTGTTAAAGGGACCGGAAACCCATCAGCCTGCAGGACTGAGCGGCAGGTCTCAAACAAGGCAGCAGCACCATGGTCACTTGTTAGAACCTGGTGGGAGGTGATTGGATCATGAGCGCAGTGTTTTTGTGATAGTGAGGGGATTCTCAGGAGATCTGATGGTTTATAAGTGGCAGTTTCACCTGCACTCTCTCTAGCTGCCAGCATGTAATACATGCCTTGCTTCCCCTTCAGCTTCCACCATGACTGTATGTTTCCTGAGGCCTCTCCAGCCATGTGGCACTGTGAGTGAATCAGACCTCCTTTCTTAATAAATTACCCAGTCTCAGGTATTCTTTATAGCTGTGTGAAAATGGACTAATAGAGTATCATGGCTTCTAGGTGTTAACAGCTCTTGCATTCTCAGTCACCAACTGCTCTGCTGCCTCTCACCATGTCTCCACTCATCATCTCACTGACTGCCCTCTCTCACTATCACCTCACTTAATGCCACTGGTCTCGCTGTCTCTCATGCCACTGTCTTCTCTCTGTGCCCTACATTGCGTGTCACTCTGATGCAGGGCAGGCAAGCCCCGAATTAGGGCTTAGCCAGGGAGAGTTCTTTGCTTCACCCAGGAAAAAATTTGAGAGTGAATCAGTAGTCGAAGAAAACAGCTTTATTGAAACAGCAGTGTTACAGCTCTGGTGGTGTCACAGTTCAGGCAGTCATAGCTCTGTGACTGCTTCTGTAGAGCAAGGTTACTCCATAGTCACTATATTGAGAGTAGCAGCTCAGGGCATTTCTGCAGTTATATTTATATCCACTTTTAATTGCGTGCAGATTAAGGGACAGTTTATGCAACAATTTCTAGGGAAAGGGTGGTAACTTCTTCTGGGTTGCCAAGTCACTGCCATAGAGAAGGGAGGTAACTGCTGGGTGTTGCCATGGCAAGAGCAAACTGACATGGAACATTTGTGGACATGTTTTATGGAAAACCAATTCTACCTCAGCCCTTTGTTACCTAGTTCTCGATTTCTTCTGATGTCTGAGGCCCGTCTTCAGTATCTCACCTTTGCTGAGCCATCCTAATTCTAATTTCTGAGAACCTAATATCCGAGTTTCTAAGAACCTTTTTTTCTCATCAGGAGTATTATTTTTTAAATGTTTCATATCACATTTTGCCTCAGTATTTTCAGCATTGTAATAACTTTGAGTATGATTATACCAGTGAAACAGTTATCTAAAAAGACTATACTATTGATTTAATGTCTATGGATTGTTTACTACCTACATTCAGCCTTTTGTAATTTTTTAACAACATCCTTGACTGTCTGACTTGGAATCTCTAAAGGCAGTATTTGTCTATGTCTCCTTAAAATATATATTGCAAGATATAGACTAATAAGAGATGAATTAAAAGGTTAAGTAGAAAGGTTCACAAAAAAGAAAATGAAAACTTGCTTGAACTGTGTACTTGCTCTGCAGCTGCCTTATTTCCTTGTGTAAAATGCATGATAATGCAGGTTTCCCATAGGGTTTTCGTGAGAATCATATATAATAAAGTACATGAACTACCTAGAATAGTGTCCGAGTACACTATTATTGTTTTTTAAGTAAATGCTACCATTACAGTTTAATTACATAAATAATATAGTATAACAATATATGTATAATGCAATATTAAATTATAATTGTACATTAGATGCATTTTATGGATATTCCTTAATGATACCATTTATAAAATCTTATTTTTATGAGTACCACTGTATACATTGAATTATTTTATATAATTGAAGAAAATAAACAATGCCTCTGGGACAAAACTCTTCATGTTTAAAAGAGTCTATGTGATATGTGGAAATGTGCTTGAATCTATATTTTGTATTCTAGGTATTTATAAGTGAAGTTAAACTTTTTTTGAGTTTTTAATATATATTTAATATATTTATATTAAAAATCTCATCTACTGAAAATACATGTTTTCCTCAAGTACAAGAGTACCCAAAAGGGTAAATGCATTCCATCTATTATGTGTGTGTGTGTGTGTGTGTGTGTATGTATATGTACACACACATATAATAGATGGAATGCATATATGTGTGTGTGTATGTATATATATGTATATGTACACACACGTATAATAGATGGAATGCATATATGTGTGTGTTTGTGTATTTGTAACTACTACCAATATATGTTCAAAATTTAGAACTACAAACAAGATTTTGCTTTTAGTTTGATTATCATAGAACTAGTTTGTCAATATAGTACACTTCTGTTGTGGTATTTAAAAGAACATTTTATTGTGTCTGACTTTTACACAATTAGAAATAACATAAGCAGAACTTGACATAAAGAAGCATGTTCCAGTCCTACATGTGTAACAAATCAATGCAATATTTAATTCAGCAAGCATTTATTAAGTAACTTCCTGATATTATATAGCTTCCAATGTACCAGGGACAGAGATTTGACAAGGAACCGTTAGGTTTCAAAGTGTAGTAATAGAAATCAGAGTAAAGAGCCTAGTATTTTTATAGAATACAGTTATAAAAGGCCTTATTGATTATATCTATCTTAGGACCTATAAGCAATTTTGTGTTGCTGAATGATAAAATGTAACTAATAGCACTTATAACGTTCTTTAAGGCCTCATTGAATTTGCAGAATCCATTGAAAGTGGTCTTTTGGCCAGAAGCAATAGAACTAGTAGAAGTTAAGCCATATGGTAATAGCCTAAGAAAAAAATTCTACTCATTTTGGAGACAATCCTTTTATCTAATGAATAATATAAAAGGAAAGAAAAGATATCATGTTAACTGTGGCTTCATACAAATTGGGAGAAAATTATTATGAAACTGACAAGATTTAATATGATTCCAAACAAAGAGCCAAGCTGGTAACTACATATGGGATGCAAACTCAAGACTCTAGTGTATACAATGTCAACTTGGGAAAAGCATTATTGATTTTGTGCTGAAATTTGTTTTGTGCAAACAACAATTCTCAGGAATTTTTACTAATTAAATGTTAGTGACATGCTTAATATTAGATAAATGATTGGCATATGAATTTCTACTAATACGTTTACTAAAACTTCTTAATATAATTTGTTTAATTTTGAAGTTTGGAATAAATTCAGATTTACAGAAAAATTGGAAAGATAGTAAAAAAATCCTTTATGCCCCCCACTGAGCTTCCTTTAATATCAACATTTTATATAATCATGGTATATTTGTTAAAGCTAAGAAATTATTATTGATACAATACTCTTAATTTCAGGCTTTGCTAGAATTTCAGTTTTTCCACTAATATTCTATTTTTGTTACAGAATTCATTACAAAGTGCACTGAATTTGTCATTATGTTACCAGAGTCTCTTTTTATCTCTGAGTTTCTCCATCTTGCCTTGTTTTTCATGACCTTAGCCATTTTGAAGAGTACTAGTCAGACATTTTATAGAATGTTTGATTTTTTTTATATTTTATAATTAGATTGTGGTTATTGCATTTGGGGAAGAATTCCACGGAGATAAAGTATCCTTTGTATCACATTAAATCAGGAGTACCTAATATCAACATGACCTTTCACTGGTGATATTGACCTCTGTCACTTGTATTGGCTGTTGTCTGCCAGGTTTCTCTACTGTGAAAAACTATGCTTTCCTTTCCATGCTATATTAATTGGAAACAAGCCATTTTCAAAGTACAGTCAAGATAAGAGGACTTAAGCTTCACCTCCTAGAGATGGAATAAATATCTGTGTATTTATTCCTAATAAAAATGTGATCTGTTTTTGTCTAATATATCAGCTAGGCCCAGAGTTTCTGAAAAGGAGAATATGCTATATTTCACAGTGACAGTCCTTGAAAAGAGCCACATGAAATAACTTACTTTAAAAACTTTTTTAATGAATATGATAAAATACTTGTTTTGAAATGAATATGACAAAAGGAAACTCAGGGTAAAATTAAGCCACAAGAAATTTAATTACTTAGGAATGTTAAAGAATCAGAAGGGTTTGAATTTTAACCCTTGCCACTTAGTAGCTGTGAGACACAGATATTTTACTGTTTCAAATTCTCAAGAAACAACAGTACGAAAACTATATCATTATTATAAGTATTAAATAAGTTAAGTCAAACCCTTGCCCTGTTGTCTGGCATGTGGTCAATGTTCAAAGTACAAAAACTCTTATTTTTTGACTTTGGTAGACAAATGGTCCTTACTGAGAATCTGTTCACAGCCTCTGAGGGTAATCTCTTCCTCCCTCTAGTCACAGAGTTAATCCTTCCTTTGATTGTGCACTCTCTTTGGTCAAGGGTTGGATGTCACAGGTGCAATACACCTTGATCTAGCCTTCATCCCTTTGTCTGCTGATACATGATTTAACAATGAGTTTTTCATGTAGTCCTAAGATGTGCCAGCTTTAGTCTTCATTTCCTATGAAAATATGCTATCTTTCAAAGTTTTGTTGGTAATATCTAAGTCTTTACTTTTTAAAAAGAAGTGTCACATCTGTTAATATGGTTGGTTACCATGTAAATATGGAGATTCTGATATTTATAAGTGAAGTTGAAGAATACAGATATCAGCATTCTGAATATTCCTAGGTGACTGTCTTGGTGAATTTAGGTGATGCTCATTATCTTCTGAATTGGGACGTAGGAGTCAGCTATGCCTGCTAAAGATTGCTTATGTTTGGGGAAAAAAACCGCTGTAATATTTTATGCCTTTAAAAAGTACAGACTAAAAGGTATTAAACAGAATAGCTGAACTATGAAGGTCAGCCTTGTATTTTATACGAGTAAAACATGTAACTTCTTGATAGTTTTTCTAATCTGATTGTAGCACATGTACTTTCTTGCCAAGGTCTATTATATGTGTAAATCAATAGCCCAAACACACTGTTTTACTGTTATCTGTTTGACAATTGTTACATAAAAACAGTGAATTGTACCATATATTATTTTTATAGAGTTGCTTTCTAATTGGCAATAAGAAAGCAAAATAATCAGGGTTTCAGTCAATAATAAAAATATGAATGTTTGCTGATTTGTTGATGTGGATAGTGCTAAAATAACAATAAAAAAGACGAGTATTTCCAACAGTTTTTTCAGTGTAAATGAAGAGGTAATAAGTGGAAAATAAAATCTATAATTAATATACGTACTTTTTATTATGAATGTTTTCAAAGTTTTTAAAATCAGTACTTCTTAATTTCATTTTTTTCTTGTCCTTCATCTCCAACCTTCTTAAATAAAGAGACTAAGAGGTAGCAAGTGCTGAGAGCTTTTGACTCTCTTTTCCTTTGTAAATGTTTGAAAACATGCATTAGTAGAAAAGATTCAAAAGAAAAAAATAGCTGACACTTGTTTTCCATCCTATTATAAGGCTTCCACACATAACCCACAATGAAAACATTTCCAAAACTCACTGCTGACCTCTCCAAATTGTTTTTAATTCTTCTGTAATATTGGCAATTGGCAGATATCTGTGGCCTCTGAACTTCTGCTATAACAAAAAATCATGATTTCTTTTTGAAACCTTTTCCTATTACTTTATACTTCCATACAATATTATTCAACGTTTTACTCTTTGCTCTATTGTCAGAATCTCTGAGAGATTCTATTTTATGTTTTACAGTACTGTTTTTATATTGGTGGTTCCCAATTCTATATTCTAATTCCCGACTTGTTCCCTAAGTGAATAATAATAATAATAATAAACCAAATTTCCAAATAGAGATGGATTGCAACACAGGTCCATCACCACTATAAGCTAACCATGTTCAAAATAAACTCATCCTTCTATTCTCCAGACTTATTTCTCCTTTAATTTTCCATCCACCTATTTCCTAAACTGTCCATCTAAGTTGACATTTATTCATACAAGTCCTCTTTTCTTGATCTCCCGTGAATTACTAAGTACTGCCATTTTTCTAGTTACTTCTTTCATAGTTGTAGAACACTTACCATGTGATAGACACAGGTCTTATTAGTCATTGCCTGAATTCTTGTCTCAGTCTAAGTACTCTTACTCTTCTCTCTCACCTCTATTCATTTGTTTCATTTGTGTTGTCAGAATTATCTATCTTAAATACACATAGGGATAAACCTTATGATTTTCAAGGACTAAGCCGGATAAAGCACCAGCTTTAGCCTGATCTACATATTTCTCCAAAACCTACTTCTATCTATATTTTCAGCTCACTTTACCATTACTTCTTTCCTCTCTTCCCCTAAATACTCTCTTCTAATCCTTGATGTACTTTTAATACATTTTTCATAAAGTTACTTACCCACTTTAGAGCTGATAAAACTGACAGTTTATATCCATATCCCCAAAGTTACATAATTAGAAGGCAGAGAAATCAACATTCAGTTAAAAGTCTCCTGATGTCAAATTGAAATAATCAATTCACCACCTAAAAAAAATGAAGACATTCGAGTACTACCAATATTTTTTCTTCAAGATTAAAAAATGGTAAATTATATTCTGAAGATATTTAATCTCACATGTATGGCATTTATATTAGTCTATTAGCACACTGCTATAAAGAAATACCTGAGACTGGGTAACGTATTATATAAAATAAAAAGGTTTAATTGGCTCACAGTTCCACATCACTGGGCAGGTCCGGGAAACTTATAACATGGCAGAAGGTGAAAGGAAAAAAAGGGCCTTCTTCACATGGCTGCAGGAAAGTGAAGAGTGAGGACTGACGAGGGAAGGCCTCTTATAAAACCATCAGATCTTGTGAGAACTCAATCACTATAATGAGAACAGCGAGGAAAAACCACCTCCATGATCCAATCGGCTCCCATCAGGTTTCTCCCTAGAAAGGCAGGGATTACTATTCAAGATGAGATTTGGGTGGGGATGCAGCCAAACCATTTCAGCATTAGCTTTGGAATCGAAACTTGTGATTAATTTTACCTTTACTCAATGCTGTTTCTCATTCATTAAACAAGTCCATCACTACTAACCTAACCATTAAATCCCAGTTGCCTCATAGAGAAAGATGGATAGCAAAATATGACTCAAAACATTACAAATATCTTTGAAATATATATATTATTTTTGAGATAATTTAGCTAAGTTTTAGTGTAAGGTATGTGGAATACCTAAAACAATTTTCAAATGCATCCAAACTCCTTAAAAGTAATTGCTAAATACTACCAACAGTCATTTAAAGACTTTTTGATATTTTGTGTTTGTCAGCAACATATTATTAGAGCATGCCCACAGCATTTATAATATTTTTTTCACTAATAACAAGAAGTAACATTGCTTATCAGTTGTTGAACTTTTTAAGTGTACTTTGAACCCTTACAAAAATTAGGAATTATTTCCTTTTATTTTCTCTAAGAGGATATATACCAAGAGTCACACAGGAAGTATGGGAGGGCATCATGAGTGAGATTCAGATATATCAACATAAAGTCCAGTGTGCTCCCTCAATGTTATTTTATTTAAATTTTAAGAAAATTATTTAAGTCTTGCCTCATTTTCTCTGGAAGATTATTTCTTTGTAAGAAATCTTTTAATTTAGTAATATTTAAAATACGTATTTTAAATAAATTTAAAAATAACTTTATTTTTAAATAATTTGTTCAAATTAATGTAATTTTATGCAGCACTTAAAACATTTGGCCAGTTTTCCTGACTTAAATATTTCTTAGCCAAAAGATTAAATACAAAAAGAAATATTCCAAATAACCACAGGCTGCTTACTCCAAATACTAGGAAATGTAAATAAGCACATCAAAAGCCAAAACATGATTTTCACTAAACATTACTTGGTGTGAATGGTGCCCCACAGAGTTGTTTCAGGACAATTCATTTCATCTGTAATGAGAACCAATGGGGTAAATTTGTAAGCACTGAAGAAACATAAACGACATTGCCAATTACCCAGTGCCATCACCACATGCTTCCTCCTTCTGACAAAATAGTGAAATTATGATAAGCATAGTCCAGGGACATATAAAACTACCAAAGATGTAATTTACTTAATCTTGGTAATTATGTCCTAAGTGCATTCTTTCCACTTTTCCATTTGAATTTAGACATTTTTTTTCTGTGTCTTTGAATATTGAGAATGGAAAATGTTACCTTTAAACCTAGAGATATTGTGTCTTATGGGCAGATGTCTTTCCTCCAAATATTTTAGAAACTTTTGAAATATTATATCACTCATGGTGCATTCTAGGCAGGGAATGGAGCTGAATAGTCTTTTCCAGATAATAAACCTGCATTGGTTAATTGTTTGAATATGTTTTGGAGGTTAATCAGTGGTTTATAAGAGGCATTCCTATGTCCAAATATCCAAATAAAATAAAATTCAGGACTTAACCACATTAACACCATGGGGTTTCTATAGGGGTGATGATACACTGTTCCTAAGAACAGATCTATGGAAAAGAATTCATGAACTGTGACTCAATAACATAGTTTGGACTTCTGAATAAAAATCATGGGCCGGGCGCGGTGGCTCAAGCCTGTAATCCCAGCAGTTTGGGAGGCCGAGGCGGGTGGATCATGAGGTCAACAGATAGAGACCATCCTGGTCAACATGGTGAAACCCCGTCTCTACTAAAAATACAAAAAAATTAGCTGGGCATGGTGGCATGTGCCTGTAATCCCCACTACTCAGGAGGCTGAGGCAGGAGAATTGCCTGAACCCAGGAGGCAGAAGTTGTGGTGAGCCGAGATCGTGCCATTGCACTCCAGCCTGGGTAACAAGAGTGAAACTCCATCTCAAAAAAAAAAAAAAAGAAAGAACCATGTAGATAAGTTTTCTAGTGCAAATAAATATGGCTGTCAAGAGACTTAAAATGTTGTCCAAAGTTTTACAAGGACCAGCTATGTGACTGAAACCAGGTTATATCACATCCCTGATCTTGATATCCTTAATATCCAAAATGAAAAAAACTTGAGATTAGCACAAAGGAGATATAATTCTCTCCATGTGGACAGACATTTATTTTCAGAATACTCCCTCCTCCATTATCATGTATGATGATAGATTGGGGGAAATACTTTCCATCTGATTAGTTACTATATTGTCTTATTGTGCTAAATAGATCTCTATTATGAAATTGATAGTGTATATATACAAAACTTTATTTGAACATTCAGTGAATGCCACTAAATGCCAATAGTGGCACTATGCTGCGTGCTGAGGGCAGAAGAAAAATGTAATATAGATCTTGCCCTAAAGATGCTTAGAGAAAGTAAAACATGAAACTAAAATATCCACTTCCTGTTCCTTTCTTATTTTTCACTAGGTTAATAGTTGCACAGTTAATAGATGAACAGAACAATTTGTATTCAAACATAGATTTGACTGACTCCAAATTCTGTGTGTTATCAAGAATACTATATTACCACAATAAGGAAAGGAGTTAGCAAATATTTATGTGGGCTATTCCCATTTCATGCCCTGTTTAGCTGTGAGCCCTGATGTCTTTAACCCACAGACTAATTCTACCAAGTTTCCTGAACCAATCCTATCAATCCAGATAGCTTATTCCAGTGATTATTTCTTCCAGTTGGGGGATTCAGGAATTAGGGACATGGCCATACACTGCATGAAGTATCATAGGAAATACTTATTTGTGTCATCTCAATTCACTTACCTAATAAGAATCTTACCCTTGCTTTGCCTATGTCAATTTTCTTCCTCAAGAGAATGAAGTTAGCTTTATAACCAGAGTCATCATCAAGAGTCTGGACCACTGCTTGAGATTGTAGTTATCTGAAAACCAATACTGTCCATAAGCAGCCAGAAGATGTTATTTTCTTCAAACTTGGTACCTGATCGTAAAATGGCAAACATTGTCCTGGCTTTTGGTCTAAAGATTATTTTGCAGCCAGTCATAGAGCTGGGCTTTCTCTTGGCCTTAGCCCTGCCTGATTCTAAACTTCCTCAATCATACTTCATTCAGTTGAGGGAGGTCATGAGAAATGGTGAATTGTCAGCTTTGTTTTCCACTTTAAGCATTATTTCACTATTCAATTTATAGCAATTATATATACCTCCTAAACAGACCATCAATCCAATATATCTTACTTAAATATTGTTTAAGTTAAATATGATAAAATTTTACAATTATTTATCCATAAACATTGGAATGCAAATGTCAACATTTTGTTTAATAACTTCTCTAGCTCCTTCTACTGAAAATCAATTCAGTGACTGTGATGACTATGGCTTGTGGATGCCAAACTCTTCTGGGGCAGATATATTTTTGCCTACTTTGTGATTTCCATGGGTAATGGTGTCCATTACCTCTAAGTTAAATTGAAAATGTCTATGTAACTAGACAATTGAAAATGCCCTATGCTATATAGGAAGCCATGTTCTAATAGTTTAATTACCCTTGATCTATGGAAATACGTACTTTTTTTTTTGAGATGGAGTTTTTCTCTGTTGCCCAGGCTGGAGCGCAGTGGCATGATCTTGGCTCACTGCAATCTCTGTTTGCCAGGTTCAAGCAATTTGCCTGCCTTAGCCTCCCGAGTAGCTGGGACTATGGGTCCGCACTACTAGGCCCAGCTAATTTTTTGTATTTTTAGTAGAGACAGCGTTTCACTATTCTGGCCAGCCTTGTCTCAAACCCCTGACCTAGTGATCTGCCCACCTCAGCCTCCCAAAGTGCTAAGATTACGGATGTGAGCCACTGTGATCAGTGTTGTATAAATGCTACATTTGTAGGATCAATGTCGCAAACAAATATTGTGGGTCTTCTATATGTCACATTTTATAAGCAGGAAGGGGCTTCTTAATGTAAGTAGCTTCATTATATAAAATGCAGTTATTCTTTGGAAAAATATTGTAAAAAGTGCTTTGTATTAAAATACCTATTTTGATGGCTATTCTTAGAATTGATACAAAATGTATTTTCTCTTATAGATTTTTTAAAAGAGGTGCATTTAAAGTAATATCAGTTATAACTATATTTACAATAGTTCTATATTTAGGAGTAAAAACCAATTATAATGATAAAGTTAGAATAATAGCGCACTTAGCTATCATATTAAAATTTGCACTTCTGTTTAGAACACAGGCCTTATTACATAAGGGACTTAGGCAGGAAGCTTATCCTATTAGTTTTATGTGACCTTAAGATAATTGCAACCTCTCAAAACGCGAGAATAAAGATACCTATTTTATTGGGCACCTTTAATATTTATTTGTGTTAATAAAGATATAAGCTTATTTGTGTTGACAAAAGATATTGAATATCAAATTTTATTTGAACAGATTTTATCCTCAAAGCAACTCTGTGAGATTTATCCTCAAAGCAACTAGGAATCTCACCTGGAAAAGGAAAGATTCTAGCCACAGATATACCATCGTGTTTCAATTAGTTCTGTGGTGTTTGAAAAGAACTGGTGAGGCATACCTTGCTAGAATAGAGGTGATTCATGAGGATATTGGAAAAAAGCATTTAGGGAGACAGAGGATGAGAGTCATGCCCATTTTTTCTGCAAGACAAATGTTTCCACTGTGTAGAATAAACATTATAAAGGATTTTGTGGTGGGAATCTGAAAGCTTGAGATTGACAGCTTAGACCAAAACCTCCAAAAGGCCAGAAGAGAAAAGAAATTTTATGATGAAAGATGTAACATACCATTTCATGGCTTGCTGTAGCCTACTTCTTCCTCCTGTTTTAATCTTGCTATTATGCAGTGCCTCTGCCATTTCTTCAACTTTTAAATGTCTATTTTTTCAGTGTGTCATAAGAATGAAGACTCTTGAATTCAAAATCATTTTATTCAATGATTTTATTTTGCTACTGTTCATTATTTTCTCTGTTTTGTTAACTCTCTGAACCCATAACTACACCCACTGCCTTAATTTTGTATCCAGTCTCTCAACATTTATCCCTGTGTACTCTAGCTCCTGTTTTCAACACTCAACTGAAAACCACCCCTAAGAAATTATCCAGGACTTCCTTCTGACAAAAGTCATTGGCCTTGTCTCAGTTTTGATCTAAATTTAATGCTGTGACTTTTATTCAATTGACCACTGGTTTATTTAATAATTCATGAATAGATATCATGTTAATTTGAATATCAAAATTTTCAGAATGAACATCAACTCCAGTTGAATCCATTAGTTAAACACCTCATGCGTGAGAGAATAGATGATGAATAAATCTCTCATAGAAATTTACAGCTCATTACTACCACTCTCTTTTCAATATATTTATCTGGCTGGTATTTCTTGCTTTCTTATTACCTCTTTACCATCTTTTGTGCCTTAGTCGTAAACATCATTTTATCACTATACATTTTTTGTTCCTTGTAGTAATGAATCAACTTAAGGTTCTTGTATTGCGCCTATGCTGAAGACTCCCAAAGCTTCTTTCCAATCCTGATCTTTGTCGTTTTCCAGGTTCAAATCCCTACTTATCTCCTAGGAAGTCCCATTGGATATCCTCTCTTCCTTTCAAATATTCCATGGCTAAAATGGATTGATAGATTAAACTTTCTTTAAGTTTTTATAAGCCTAACATCAAGGATGGCATTTGGCAAAATAAGAGCAACACTTTTATTCCTATGCACCCTGTCTTACTTCTGTTGTGCTGCTGTAATGAAATACCACAGACTGGATAATTATAAAGAACAGAAATTTTGTACAGTTCTGGAATCTGGGAGGTCCAAGATCAAGATACAGGCAGGTCAGTGTCTTTGTGAAGGCCTGTTCCTCAAAGATGATGCCATCTGAATGTCTTCACATGGTGAATGAATTGAAGAGGCAAGCTTGCCAAAGGCAAGTCCACAGAGTATCATCCTCTGGGGCCCTTCGTATGACAGCATTCCAGTTCCACTTCTCTCTTGCTTTTCTTGATAGTGAGATAAAGATCTGTAATTTCTCCCCATCATCTATACTAGTACTCCTAGGACTGGCTACACAAAATAATTAACTGGGGAGAGTTTGACAGACACTGGTGTTTAGACTGCATCCCAAAATATTTGCATTTAAATGGTAAGACATAAGACTCAAGCATTTGAATTTGTTATAAACTTCCTAGGCTACCTATCAGAAGACAGTGTGAAGTTTGATAAGTTTGGCCACCAGCAGCTCAGAGGAATAATTCCTTTTTGAGTCTATTGACCTTGATTTGTGTTAAATATGTCACACATTTTCCTGTTTCTTGAGGTAAGAAGTAACAAAGAAATGGACAGAGAAAAACTAGATAAATCCCACATCAAAATAGAGCAGGAATATTAGTATATATTCCTTTTATGTAAAGGCAAAAATAATGGAATAAAAATTTCAAAAGAAGAGAATCAGACCTTTAATAACAGTGATAGCTGTTATTAACTTAAGATTAGGTTACTTAAGTTCTTTACCTATTTATATTTTGCAATGTTTATTTCTCTATGTTTTTATATTTTGAGACTTTTAGGAATATCCTATTTTATTCTTTATTGTTCATCAGTCAAAGCTTCAAATTGTATTTACTTGGTTATACTATGTATTAGACAGGAATTCCTTTAAATTTAATAATTCTACAAGATAGGTATAATTACTTCCATTTCACATATGAAGAAACTGACATTCAGAAGAGTGTTATTTATTATAGTAACTACAGCTAGTAAATAAAAGAATTTTATTTTAACTTGAATGTATCTTTACTATTTTTTCTAGGTGAAAAAAACCCATTCTCAGACTAGAGTAAGTATGTCGTAACAATTTATTAAAAACTTGTATTTGTGAGGCATATTAAAGTAACTTGATAAGATTAAATAACACTAGAACAAAACAAAACAATAACAGCCAAAAATAATTAGAAATAATCTTATCCGAAAGAAAACACAATGTAAGAGGATTGGCTGGGCACTGAAAACAAAATAAGAAAAGATAGAAAGTGATCAGTAAGGCAATATCTATTTATTGAGCACTTACAAGGATGTCGTGTGTGTGCTATGTATATATATATACACATATATTTATGTATATATATGAGTGTACACAGGTACATATATGATACATTAGAATACACACACTGATATCTATGTGTATATACATTTGCATTTATAAATGCATATAATGACATCTTTCGGAAACTCTGGAACAGGTACCTTACAGAAGTCCGCTCTAGAGACCATAAAGTCACTTAATTTTTGAGGGGATGCTTCTGAGAATGTTCTATAATTCCAACATAAACCCAACAAACTACCAAACATCTTAGATTTCAGGAATCTTAATAACTAAATGTGGCCCTGTTTCCTTGACAGTTTTCCAACAGCCTGTTGGGTAGAGATTGTCTTCTAGGTACTTGGAAATTTCTGGTTTTTATTTTTAATTACAAAAGCTAATAAATGTTACCCATATTTCCTCTGAACTCCATTATTACTCCATGCAATGAACTAAAGGTTAGCACCAAATTTACTTAAAAGGCAAGACAAAAACAGCAACAGAAGAAAGATTGTAATGCAAGTGTCCAGTTCTCATAATTTATTCTGATGCATCATTTAGTTTTTGATACCTATGAAAATCAGGAAGAGTTATTCAAGGTAAGAGAGAAAACATTGCCAAAATACTAAAAGACAATAATTACATTATCAATTAAGAGTGACTTGTGCCAAGACTGAAATATTTTTTACTTTTATTCACCTTTGTACATAATATTAAACATAATGGCCACTTGGGTGATAGAATACAGTGTATGACATTTTTTTCCACCATTTGGTCATTTTCATTACAGGGTTGCCATTTATAAAAACAGAAGAAGAGTTTATCATGAAAATAGTAAGGCTATAAATAGATATAAACAAATAGAATTGAAACCAAAGAGAATGTTACTGCTCACCAAGAACTTCTGGGATGCTATGCCTAATAAAAACATAATAATTTCATATCTAATCAAATTCAAAAAGATACTACTGATTTACAATAACAGGATTATTGAAATTATATTTAAACTTCAAATGTTCCATAATCTCCTATATTAAAGATAAGGTATAGTCTCATCCTTTTTTAAAAACGTTCAAAACTTCAGTGATTTTTAAATATAATTTTCACCGATATGGGTCATAAACCCTATGCCTCTTATGTAGATGAGGAAGTAATAAAATGTTGCTAAATTTTTCAATATGTACACTAAGGTAAAGCATTGCAGGGTGTAATATAGTATTGTTTACCTGGAAAAAAAAGAGCCCTGGTTTGGTTGTTTTTTCTGTCTTTCTTTGTGCCAGAAGCCACTTGACAAGTCTGCAGGCAGACATGTTTAACCTTTATTCTCTCTCCCTAGAGTCTCTAGTAATAGAGCAAATGTGATGCTTCCTATCAAAGATGAGCAATGTGTCTATGGGCTAGGGGTTTTGCACTTTACCTTCAGCTTGATTAGTTTTGATGGCTTGGATCCACACATGAGTTTAGAAAACACATACTTGAACAATCTTAAATCTCTTTTCTTTCTGAGAGACAGTAAAATAATGGAGGTGGATAGAACATTAGTGTGCATGTGTGTATGTACAATGAGCCAAGAACTGTTAGAAATTATTTTTATAATCTCTTATATTCATTTCAAAAATACAAGTGAGAGTTCAAGACAATCCTTAATGAAGCTTTTGCCATTTCCAATATAACAAAAATCTTCATTTCACCTATTAAAAATGACTGTAGTAATGTATTCTCCATTTCTTCCTTAAAGCAGTTTTCTACCTTTCTTGGTCCTATAATGCCCATTAGGAGAATGGGTATTATAGAACCATTGGGCTTAGTCAATTGGAAGCACTGGCAGGAAATCAAAATAATGGAAGACAACCAGGCTGAGACATGAGTTCCTCCTATCCCTTTTTCTTCTGAAGTGGTTCTGAAAGGAGTTCTGTCACATGAGAACAGATTCTTTCAGGGAGCTCCACTTGCCTGATCCCAGACCTCAGTCAGGCTTCAATATCACTCTTATATTAAAACTTCAAGCCAAAATACACTATTGTTAACACTATGGTGCCCCAACAATTTTTGCTTATTCTCATAACTTAGCCCACACATCTATCAATAGTTTCTTTATTACTATTACTAAAAGCTCTTAAAATCCCAGCTCAATATACTGTTTTATTCTTCTGAGGAATAGACTAAAACGCCATTATTACAAGGCTCTGAAGGTTTCACTTTGAAAGATAATTTATAGACAATAGAATAAATAGGAACTACTCTAAAAAAATATGAACTATCCAACAATACAAAACAAAACACCACTTATATTTTTGGCTTCTCTATCCAAAGAAAGTACATGTGTTGGCTATTTTGATATATTTCTATTAGAAAATAGAAGAACCTCTCTTTCAATTACCAAAACAAAGTAATCAGATGTTATCATTGTCAACTATCTACATAACTGTTTGTCAAATTTTAGGTTGTATTGTTTAGTCTATCATTAAGTCAAAGTAGTCAAAACTAGTGATTTTTTTTTAAAGGTAGAAGATTATGAAAGACAGGGATTTAATTAGAATAGAATAGAAACTATCAAAATGAGTTGCATACAACAAGGCTCTTTCCTGTAAAGCTTAGCTTGTTAAAAATCATATATGTGTTTATAAATTGGGGCATGAGTAAAATATAGTTCTTACTGCAAGTTACACTTTTAAAAGTTTAAAAATTTTTATTAAAAAATATAGGTCCGTTTCTCGGTTCCTCTGATAGCTGCAGGAGGCAGACAAATGCCTATGCAGTTAGGGGTGAGTTCCCAGTGAAGCAGCACCTACAAACCAAAGACAGTTCAAAGCCTTGCTACAAGTCCTGGGTAAATCTGCAGACTGCACTGACAACTTGTCTTCCCATTTGGCATGCTTTCCTCTGACTGATTCCCACCCTTCACCTATTTTACATATACCTACCCTTCCTTAATAGATTTTTTACACTCTTGTGCCTACCTTTGAGTGGTGCCTTTGTTTTAACTTTTTTGCATATTCACAAACCAGTCAGCATGCACTCCCTTATTCTGAACCTATACAAGCCCCACACCCCGCCACACTGGGGAAGAAAATACCTGACCACCTCTGCGTCACCTCTCTGCTGAGAGCGGCTCCATCACTCAATAACATTCTCTGCCCTCCTCACTCTTCAATTGTCATAATATTCTCATTCTACTGGGATGCAGGACAAGAACTTGGGAACCACCAAATGTGGGTACACCTATAACACAGGCAGGCTGGGGCACTCCTGGCCCAGCCATGGGCTCAACTGGTGCACAAGCCTGGTGGGCCACATGGGCAGGCCACCTCCCACGGCAGGTAGTGTGCCTGAGTGAAGCCCTGGCAGGAGGTGTCATAGGCTGGAGGTCCCTGGCTGGTAAACGAACTGAGAAAAATCCTGTGTCACCATTTTTAGAAGCATTTATGAAGTTGTGTCCATGGTAATTGCCTCTGTATAAACATATTGTGTCTATGCCTCCTAAAATTGAAGAAGTCATCATTCTTTAGGATTTTGATAGAAAAGCAAATTTTTACAGAAGTTAAAGGTTGGAAAAACAGCATAATAAAGGGCTGATTTTTACTGATTATATTTTGTGTAGAATATAAACGAGGCATTGTTTAATCTCAAAGTTCTGAATATCTTGCTCATTGCTTAATGGAAAAATATATACATATGTATGTGTACATGTTTTCCCTTCAGAAACAGTGAGCCTGAGGTTTAAGAGCTGGCAAATAGGAAATTCCTCAAACTACTGGCAAGGACTATGTTTAGAAAGTACAAATTATCCTTCATGTTTTAGAGCAGATGATGGGATATAGGGTCAGTGTAATAAAGTAATCTGTACACCAAAACAAAGCCAACTTGAATGGTATCCATCATTAAATGAAAGTATAACGTAATGATTTATAGGGTAGACGCAAGGTCCAGACTTCATGGGTGTATAGGCTTGTTATGCCATGGTCTCATTATGTGATCTTGTAGAAGTTTTTCCTCAGTTTTCTTCTTTAAAAAGAGACAATAATAGTATCTTCTACCACTATGAGTTAATGTATTAATTATCTTAGGACATTCAGAATAGTAGTAGAAATTTCTTCACATAGAAATCTTTAGTGTTTGATCTACATTTTTCTATTAAGGTGATTGAATAATTTAAAATTATCTAAGTAATTTACTTATAGGAAATACTGTATTCTCTGATTACTGTATAATTTGGCTATTATAATTCTTTCATAGAAAGAACCTTTAAATTAGAAATGAATGCAGTATATATAATATATATTTGTTTATATATATGTTTATATATATACAATCTTATGATTGTCCTTGTTAAAGAGATTGTTTTAAATCTCCTTTAAATATATAAGAAATGAAATATTATATGTTTATAAAATAAGCATTTATATAAGCTTACCAAGAACTTCAAAAAGGAAAATACCAAGATATGGAGAATCTTAGTATAAAGAATCATAAATGTATGTTATTTAATCATGCTGGACCTCAAGGTATTCATTGGTGGAATGGAATTTTGTAACTGTGTGATATCGAAGTTACTTTTATATAATTCTTGGATTCAGTATCTTATTAGCTATGTAACCTTGGATAAAGAGTTTGAACCTCCTAGGTCATAGTTTTCATAGAGATATTAAAAATAGATTAATAAAAGTAGTTGTTTAATTTTGTGATAAATAAAATAATGTATTAATTTGACAAATCATTGACTGATCTCTTGCTATCTAGAAGCATTGTTTTATGTGCTCCTAGGCTATAGTGTTGTGTATAATACACTTGATATTTTCATGGGCTGTGCTTCTAGGGAGAAATCTAAACAATAAACAAATGTAATATCAAAGGGCAGGTAAAACAATGTAACATCAAAGGGCAATCACTAAAATAAAAAAATAAAGTAAGGCAAAGTTTAGAAAGTGATAGACCAAAAAAAGAGTGTGACGGAAGCTATTTTAGATTGGTTAATTAACACTATCTGCTGGTGTAAAAAACACCTCAAAGTCTTATCACTGCTTAAACATATATTCTATTTATTTCTTAGTCTGATTTGGGTCAGGCTGTTCTCACAGGCAGTTCTGTAACTTGGACATTCAGATTCCTATCATATTGAGGCAGTATTCTGCCTAGGTCTTGCAGTCAGAGAAGAAATTAGGCAAAAATGTTTTCTGGCTGGGCTGGTAGTTTCTTATGTCCACAATGTATTTGTCAGAAGACATTCATATAGCCCCAACTTAATTACAAAAGAGACTGTAAAATGTATCCTTCCTTTAAACCCATGACAAAGGAAGGGAACCTCAATTTAATGGCCACTCAGGGAGGGAGTCTTATTCCACTAATGGAATACATGGCACAGGCTTTTCTGCAGAGGCACTGTGATAGAAACACTCCGTTTCCAGCTTTGCCTTCATTGTAAGAATTTGGCCTCTTAATAAGGGAATAAGACTTTATATATTTTTGAGGAAAAATGTGGAGTCAGTGCTGACAAAATAAGCTAATAATTTGTTAGTTATCCTTACATCAGTGGTCCAACTCTTATAATTGAAACTTCATAGTAAATAAATTGTCTTTGATTGTTCTACATATTAAAGTGAATTAACTAATTTTGCGATGATTCTTACTTCTTGATCCCCAAGTCATATCTCCTTTCCTTGTATTCTAAAATGATGTGTAGATCTAGAATTAATCACTCGTTCTTTAATTTCATTGGTTACATTATATTTGAATCGGATGTATATTTTAAGATATTATTTAAATCAGCAAATTTTATATTATTTTAATATCAGCAAAAAATTACAATCCATAGAGCTTACCTCAAATTTCATCTTAAAATAAGGAAAATAATTTCCCAGAATTTAAGAATACATATATATGTGTATATATGTGAGCAGATATGCATATGCACACCCTTCACCATACACAAACTCACACACACTACATAAGTTTAAGTGTACTTAAGTTCAAGACTGTTTCTATCATTTTCTTCTCAATGAAATTACTCAACCAGAAAATATCCATTGACTTTCAAGAAAGACATTTCTAAGTAGAAGTCTATTGCCTAAAGTAATTCCCTATGGCACTACTACCACCTGGCAAAGAAATATGCACATCAAAGTAAAATAGCACTTCCTAAAAGTAATTTTCTCTGAGGATTTGCATCCTTCCTGGTGTCTTGCCAACAGCAATCTTTAAACTCTTATTTTTTACACAGTGAGAAGCTCTCAGTACCATTCCTAGATTAGGGAAGCTCTGATTTCTGGTGACACCTCTGAATAAAATTAACAATAATATTCAGAAGAACAAGAATAGAAACAAAGATTCTAAATTTACATTATGGCTGACATGCCACTGGGCTATTTCTTTCCCTACATTAATTACAGATTTCTTCTGAAATGATACCACAATTTTCTTCTGAAAATGACTATGCTGGGATATTGAGACAATCTATGAGCCTTCATAGTATCTATTTCCTTACTATCAAACTATGATTTAGATTTTACCCTTTAACTTATGAGGAGTAAATGAGATATAATATAGACAGAGCAAGAAATAGAGTATTTATTTAAAAGGTTTTTCTAGGTATCTAGGTGCCTATCTTTATTCTATCCTCCAAATTTTCACATCTATATTTTGTCTTTTCCACCTTCATGCTTTGTTTCATCTCTTACTAATAAATAGCCGTTTCCCTCAAATTTTGTTGTATAGGAATCTCCTCTTTATATAAGAACCAACTAAAAATCACCTCCTA
The DNA here is from genome assembly GCF_049354715.1 of Callithrix jacchus. Lineage (NCBI taxonomy): Eukaryota > Metazoa > Chordata > Mammalia > Primates > Cebidae > Callithrix > Callithrix jacchus. The sequence goes on from NC_133502.1 coordinate 118,774,193, forward strand.
CAAAGAGTTTTCCCTGATCTTCCCAAGAAAAATTTTCTATTCAATCTCTAAATATTATAACTTTATTAATTAAATTATATTCTGCTTTGTAAGGTAGTTAATAGGTAACTAATAAAAGTAAGAAAACCTATTACTTTTTATAGACTAATTAAAAAATATATATAGTACACTAAATAAAACAATGTAGTAGTACTAGTCTACTACATTGGAAACTCCAGAGCAGGAACTACATCTGAGCTCTATGGATCCCACTTATGATGTTTTTTATGTAGTGAGAACTCAATAAACATTACTTGGAGGTAATTCATATATCTCTTTATTATGTTGTGCACTAAAGCAACCTATAGTATAGATTCACTCACTGAGGTAACATATTTTAGTAACTTTATGCTTTATAGGCTTTATGCATTGGTCTTTAAATTGATATCACTGCATCTTTTGATGACCTTTCTTTTTGATCCTAATTTACCAACTGAAAGGGATAGCTTAATTTCCGTCTTCCATTTTCTTCATGCTGCTTCTTGAGTATTGTGGTTCTCTTCATTGTTTCCTCCAGATAATTATCACTGTTGTCTGCTCATCTTGATATGGGTTGACTCTGTGTTCCCACCCAAATTTTATGTCCAATTATGATTCCCAGTGTTGGAGGAGAGGTTTGGTGAGAGGTGACAGAACCATGGGAACGACTTCTCTCTCGCTGTTGTCATGACAGAGTTTTCATGAGATCTGGTTGATTGGAAGTGTGTGGCACCTCCCCTCTCTTTCACTGTTTCTCTCTCCTGTTGGCCGTGTGATTATATGCTTGCTTCCCCTTAGCCTTCTGCCAAGATTGTAAGTTTCCTGAGGTATCCCTAGAAGCAGAAGCCTGTACAGCCTGCAGAACCATGAGCCAATTAATCCTCTTATCTTGGTAAATTACCCAGTGTCAAGTATATATAGCAGTGTGAGAACAAACTAAAACACTTCTGATATTTCCACTTCCGTAGACAATCTAAGCAACAAATGATTTTATACTCCCACTTTCAGCATAACCAGGAACTCATGATTTCTCACCACCTTTAACTCTTAGTGCCTCATCTGAAAAAAAAAGAAGTGTGATTTTTTTTTACTACATGCTAGTACTGTGGCCTTGGAAATGAAATAGTTATTAATTTTTCTAAGCCTTAGTTTCTTCATCTTTAAAATTAGCACAATAATATTTTGTCCTTCCTGATTTGTAGTTTAATCATAATTAATAAATGTGATAATAAACTTGAAAGTCGCATCATATAAGTATTTTAAAATTATTATGAATGAGAATTCACTGTCATTTTTATGAATTTTTAACTTGAGGTAACCTTGGTCTTTCTATATGTATGTATGTATGTAGCGAATACCTTTCTGGTTACTTGTGTCATCTCCCTGTTCTCTTGACATCCTGTGACTGCTATTCACCTACATCAGGACTCAAGTAACTCATACCTCCACAACCAGAGTAAACATTTTCAACCATTCCTGTGCAGATAGATATTCCAAACTACCTGAAATTTCACTTAAGCTCCCTTTATTCATAAACATTTTTATTAGTTAGGTTATGCAATAAATAATTACCAAACTCCCATTGTTTCACACAATAGAGTTCATCTCTCGATTTATCAAAATCCAATCATAGAGAGCAGAGATTGGGAGAGATGCAGTGAGCTTGTCTATTCCATGTCACTCAGAATCTCAGGCTTATGGTTTTAACAGGGTCAACTTGTGTGTGAATGTCTATCTGGCACATACAAATAAAAGACAAAGAGGGCTCACCTGTTTGTTATTCATCTCAGCTTGGAAGTAACACACATCACTTCCACTCACTTTTCTTTGGTCAGAGCTACTCACAGTTTGTTTTAGAAGTAATCTACTACAAAAACAACTATTTCTTGGACCACAGCCATATCCCAGAATCAGCTCAACACTATGGAAGGGAATGTGACATTTTGTTGTACAGCTAGCTATATATGCTATACTTTTTTGCTCCCTGATATTAGAGTTAATTACTAATTCAGATCTTCAAGCCATTTTCTTCAATTATTTGTGGTGACAGTTTGTAAACCACATCAGTTGATGGACAACTCTAAACTGTCTAAAATTGCTACACATTTTTTTTTTTTTTGACGAAGTCTCTCTGTGATGCCCAAGCTGGAGTGCAGTGGCAAGATCTTGGCTCACTGCAACCTTCATCTCTCAGGTTCAAGTGATTCTCCTGCCTCAGCCTCCCAAGTAGCTGGGATTACAGGTATGCACTACCACAACCAGCTAATTTTTGTGTTTTTAGTAGAGACGGGGTTTCATCATGTTGGCCAGACTGGTCTCAAACTCCTAACCTTAAGTGATCCACATGCCTTGGCCTCCCAAAGTGCTGGGATTATAGGAGTGAGCCACTGCACCCAGCCCTAATACAGTTTTTTGACCTTGTGACAAGACACTGTTTAGTATCATGTCATGTTGATTTCTCAATGAGCTTTGCAAAGCAACTTCTTCAAAGCTTATTTTTCCACTTAAATATTTCTAAATTTCTGAGTTAAATGAGAAACTCACTATTGAAAATATATGGCTTAACTGATTTACATTTACTTAGAACCCACATCAGTAGACATTTATTTTATTTATTTTAATGCAGCATTCTTAAACTGTGTTATAGAATGACTAGTTTCACAAATATATCTTAGGGAAAAAGATCATAGATATCTTTTCTTATTTGATTATTTGGCTGTATTTAAGACTGTTTTTCATGCTATTTTCTGTGAAAACCATTCTGCTTTTTTGGTACCTGTGTCATTATTCTCTCCTAACACTCCACCTATTATTTTACTCATTCATTTTTAAACTCAGTACAAGATGCAATTTGTCACATTAAACTTTAAATACATATATTTGCAACTGTACAAATTTTTATAAAAGGTACTGACGGAGAACAAGCATGAAAACACACGGGAATTAGAATTTGTTTTCTGACTCTAGGGCTAATTTAAAGCATAAAATAGTATAAAATGAAAGAGAAAATAAAAATCAAAGACCTAATTCAACATAGGCCGAAGGCATTTCTTGATGGACTCCTCTGTAGTTTAGAGTTTTCAAAATTGTCTATTTATCCTAAAAACTGCTCTCTCTAAAACTGAATATTCTTCTAATCACTTATTTCCATGAAATAAAAGTCACAATAGAATGATATGGATTTTGTTCATTTGTTGAATATTTTTCAAAGAAAATTAAAAAATCAAACCCCTACTTTCAGAAATGCATTTTTAATAGAATTTGTTCTGGTTTTATGGAAGTTTTAAATGAGAATTTGTTTTTATTTTATAAGGCTTTAAAAGATGTAGTCTCAGCTATCATTTCTTTTCCATGGTTTTCAACTATTTGACTCAGAACATGGAATATCATATTGATCTTAGCATTTGAAGTTACTTGTTTGGCAACTTTTCATGTAATTTAAACTAATATCATCTGAATTTATACTAATTTTCTCTATGTAGATAATTTGGGAAGGATAAATTTTCCATTATACTTGTCTTTATATGTCTTTCATAAATATATGTTTTTCATTAAAGCATAAATGAAATTTTGTCTAAAATAAGTGATAGAAAGCTATTGAGCTTGGAAGATATCAGCATGACAGTAGAAGAGCCATCATACTTGGAGCCACAATAAAGCCAAGATCCATGGGAACCATAATGTATATTAATATTGTGATTTTGCCCCACATATTTGATTTCTTGATTTCATTTTATTCATGTTGAAAGCATAGTAACAAACAGCTACTTTCCTCTGAAGACTGAGGTTCTAATCAGTGTATGAGAAGACAGTACTTTGTAACCACAAATTATTTTTCCTAGTTATAAAAATTAAGATTTTCTTACTTTAGTGCTTATCAATTGACATTTTCAGGTCTTTCAGCTTCTTTTTGTGGGACAAAGTAGGGGTGTTACTGCTAGCTCTATGCATTTGGCATGTATAAATGATTCTTTATATATAGGCTTTTCTTTTCCCCTTGTGCATCCTCCCACTTACTTCTACTCACACTATATGCCCATATATTGTGCTCATAACGAACAATGAAGTATCCATGTAATTTCAGTGATTTTTAAAGAAAGTGTCTTGTCACAAATGCTATAAATTCTTTATGTGTATTTTAGGGTAGTTACATGATTTTCATATTAAACTGTAGAAAAATCTAACTGGTTTTAAAATTTTCATAAAACTTGAATAAACATAGACTATTAACATGACAGCAATGTTCATAGTCTATAAAATAGCAAACTCCTTTTGATTTTGTATGTAACAATATTTAAGCTCAATCCTGGAGGCTCGCTTTAAGATACATTTTAAATGGAAGACCATTGAGCAGTTATAACATGTCTATAAGTCTACCTATAAAATTTTCATTCAGTTTCTTGACCACTCTCATTTATCTTCCATGTGTCCTAAGTATCTGCATTATCCTTAAGTTTTTAATTTTATAAAATTCTTGTTGTTATCTGAGACGTAAAACTAAATTAAATGTAACAAAAATATCCCATTAACTAATTTTCATAAATAGATATCATATCTACTTCTGTGCTGTAGAAAGATTCACAAAGGGTAAGGCAGTTATTATAATGTATTTAATTAATTTATCATTACCATAGACTTTGATTTTATGTAGTTAATATGATAAGTCTTACATAGTAAGAAATTGTATTGTGTTGGATTAATTTTATATAGGTAAAAATATGTGTGGGGTGAAAGATTAACATTTAAAATCTGATTAGTTTTCTTCTCCCAGTTACTAATTTAGAATTATTGTTTTATGAGATATTCCATTCTGAGTGAGACTTTACATTTAATGTAGAAAAAGTTTGTAAAAGCTCTACATTGTTTTCTAAAGTAGACAGATGCCATTGAAAGAAAGCAAAGTGAACAGAGAGAGAAATTACCAACACTGAAGTTGAAATTACAACTTCAGTGTTGGTAATTTGTCAAATGTCAATGAAATTGAGTAGCCATGATGTATGAACACATTACAGTTTGTCGATGATGATGTAGCAAACTTTAGAGATAAAATATTTATTTAGTTAATGTTCATAAACAATACGAATAATTGAATATATAATTTTTAAAGAATGACTTAAATAAAGTAAGGCAAATTAATGCCAAAGCATCTTTTAATTAAAGAATTGAATTTTAGTTGCAAAGAAAATATTCTATAAGCATCCAGGTACAAGATTAGAATTATGTAAATCAAAAAAAAGAACACACATGAGTTTAGTATAGACCTCTGCCAATCAACATTTGAGGCAAAACCACCAAAGGATCATGAATTCTGAAGGTAGGTAGTAAAAGACTATATAGTTCAAACCTTTGTTAGGCTTCAACAATACTGTTGATGAGCAGAAGACACAAAATTTGCAAATGTGTTTAGCTTGATTAACAGACACATTCAATAAGAAAACTCAGACCTGACTTTATTGTATCTAAAAGATTACAATGGTAGAGCCAACTATAAAATTGACAAGTTAAAGAATGGGTAAAAGTATAACAAAAAATATATAGAAGAAGGAAGGAAATAAATAAATTTGGTGATACCATACAAAGTCAAACACAGGAGAAGCAGTATTCAATAACATCAGAAATGACAACTACATAAACACAAAAATAATTGATAGTGAGGGAAGAAAAATGCATAATAGTATACTAATATATAATAATCAGAGAAATATAAATATGAACTGGAAGACATAGGACAGTAGTGTAAGAGATTATTAGCACATTGATGCTAGGCTAATAAAATTGACAAAATATTTAAAGATATACAATATCATCTATTTATCTATACACCAGAATCTGTACCATAAAAACAATAATATTTTGCATATTTTTATTAGCAAAAAAAATTGTAAGAGGACATTAATTATAATTTTTCTTTTGCCATGGAAAAAAAGGCCTTTCAAAAAAGGCCTAAGGTTCAGAAACTACTGTCCAGTAGGCCATGCTGTAATGATAAGGCGTATTTTGAGGCTGTTAATACATTACTAACCTAGATAATTCTTATTAGGAAGGACTAGAAATCCGATCTGGGGAGGCTAAAGAAACTGCAGAGGAAGAATGTTTTTATAGATAGTTGTCATATAACAAAATGGAGGGATCTTTAAAGAAGACTAAAGATGTTTTCCTTCTACTTTAATTCCGGTGAGGTTGAAACCAAGGAAAGCACATGGAAAATTTGGCATAGGTGTTTGGCATTTAAGGAATACAAGGATTACTATTTGTTTACTCCTAAGAATCTGAATGTAAGAAACTAGCTGGCAGGACCAGAAAAGGGATTACCTTTAGAACCGCCTGTACATTTCAGGTTTGCTGAAGCAAAGACACTTGCATGAGTGAACCCCTACATCTTTTCTGTTTTCTGCATCAGGCTATGTTGGCTGGAGGGTACTGATGTGCTCAGCCATGGGTCTGTCAATGGAAGCAAGCTGTTGGGGTCCAACCTGCAGACCCCAACCCAGCAATGGATGAACAAATTCACCCAAACACAAATCTCCAGTGAAAAAGTGGGCTAGGGGTGTCCATGGCCACTCACTGACACTCCTCGGAGAGATAGCAGCCATAGCCCCAACCAGCGGGCACTCTAGGCATTTATTCAGTATAGATTTAATAACAGAGGCTCCCAGTCAACACACTTACAGATAATGATTAAAGGCTAGGTTCCAAGGCCTAAAGCAAATACCATTTGAAAGTAATAAATCTGGAAGCCGTCCCCCTGAGAGAGCCATCTGGTCCGTGAAACATTAAAGGTTAGTTTTAGGACCACATGGGTAAACAAGTTATTCAGATAAACTTCCCCACATTCCCTAGTTATTTGCTTTTATAAACTAAAGATAAAGGGGATTAGGATGCTTCAGCCAAAACTTCTACTGAAACTATGCAAACTTTGCAGCCTTCTAAGAAGGTTTGTGATTATATTCTATAATTTTACAATCTCTCTTTCTGCATCAGGCTCTGTTAACTGGAAGTTACTGATGTGCTCAGCCATGGGTCTGTCAGGCGAAACAAGGTAGTTACTGCTCTTATTCCAGCTTTGCATCTTAGAATTAGTAAATAACATAAGACAATCATAAGTATTATCAGCTACATTCCTTTACAACCAAAGAGTGACCTGTATTGTTACTTGGCATCTTGGTTCACTGTATGCCATTACTGAGAAACCTCACCAGGGGTATGTTAATTTCTTTTAGCCAAGCAGTTGTGTTTTTAGAAGCTGGGAAGGGGTGTTTGTCTAAGTAACAGGGCAGAAAAAAAGGAAGATTTAGAAGATGGGCTCAATAGAGTTTGGGAGATACTGGGAGCATGCAAAGTGATAGTATAAAAAAGAAACCATTTACTTGCATGGGTGGTTGGAGGAAGCTGCATTGTCTGGGGTTGCAGGTCCTATAGGTTCTTTCTTAGGCTGGGGCCAGGTTTTTCTTCTTTCCATCTTTGATGGGGATGTAGTCTCCAGGCTAGTGCTGGTGTACTGAAAATTTAGGGGTGATGCTTGTGCTAAGAGATCTTTTATAATCTTTGTTAAAAAGCAGGTTAGTGCTTTAAGAAAATACTGTTGTGCTTTATTTTAATGTCTAGTTTACAGAAAAATTGAATGATACTTCTTTAACTTTAGCCTATACGTTTACACACAGAACTTCTTTTACAATTAACTTCTTTTACAATTAAAACTTACTTAGACCTTCAAAACAAAAATTATGCAAACTTTTCTGCATAAATTCCTTCCTATAACATAGTTCATGGCTTTCACAGGCAATACTTGAGATGCCTTAATTTTCTGACTTTGTTTTATAACCTGCCTTACTAAAGGTGCATTATATCTATAACTTTCTTAACATTTCTTTCTTTTCTTCCTACTTTATCTCTTTCCTTTGTCTTAGTCTTTGTGTCTCTCTCTGATCTCTGTTTATTCTAGTCTCTCTCTTACTCATTGTTTCCTTCCATATCTCTCTCTAATCTTTCTGTTTCTGTCTTCACAGGTTTTAGCAAAATGCTTTTCTACAACTGATTGAAATTTATTATCTAAATTGAAAAAATTAATGGTAAATAATGCTTGCCCTATTTCCTCAATTTCCCTTTTTGCTGCAGGTGTTAAATATCTGAGAAAATCTAGATCAGTGTTGTCCTTTAAGATAGAAAACATGTTTTGTGGTTTATCTATTGTAAGGCCTAATATGGGGCAAAGCCAGTTTATATCCTTTACCAATTTCTGATAATCATTTAAGGTATGTAAGTTGCTGGTATTTAATTTAAGCCTTTAAGGTCTTACTAACCGGGAGGTAAATATGTATCCAAGATATTTCCAAGGAAAGACATCTGTACTTTTTCAGGTGCTATGAATAACCCTCTTAACTGTGTATTCTTTATGACAGAGTTACATAAATTTAAAACTAGTGGCTCTGCTGGGACTGCCAGTAAAATATCATCCACAAACTGAATAATCTTGCAATTGGGCAATTCCCTTCTACTGGGGAGTAAAGCCTGATCTACATAATACTGATACATAGTAGGACTGTTCAGCATTCCTTGAGGCAGCACTTTCCAATGAAATTGGCAAGCTGGTGTTTCATTTTTAATAGCTGGTAATGTAAATGACAATTTTTTCTCTCTCCTGTTCTGCTAAGGGAATTGAATCAAGTAATTCATGGGCTCTCTCTAATTTCTCTGCCTTAAAAGGCTACCGTTCTACTTAAATAAGATTTGGAGACAGCTATGTTAGGGATAGGGTTGGAATAAAAACAATGCCCATTATCAGAAAAGGGTCTTACAAATTTGTAAATTTTACTTAAATTTTAGTAGAGTATTATAATCTGGGACATTGCTTCTATACAAGAGATGCATGAAACTTTGCCATGAGCTGCCCACAGAACCAGAGGACAGAGGCATGGGTCCTAGGGTGGCTGCCGCTTTGCACTCACCTAGGTGCTGTCTTTTGTCTGTGAAGCTCTTTGTTTGCACTGCTCCCTCCTCCTGCTACCAAGCAGCTGCTGCAGGCCTGGGTGGTTCCTATCCACTCGGGTGCCACAAACTTCACTGCTGCCAAACCTTTTCTTCTGCCCACTGCCCATTTGACCATGTGGTTTCATCCTCTAATACCTTTTTTCTTATCCTTATCCTTTTTAAGTGTACACCTGATTGCTTTGTTGATCTTGCATAACTGGGCAGGCTAAGAGCTCCCCTTCTAATGCCGCTTGCTTAAGACAAGGTCCCATAGCTGGAGTGTGTCTCTTGTCTTTTTTCCTTTCTATTGGAGGAGGGGTTCGGGCAAAACCTTGTTTTCTCTTTGTTATCTTGGCCTGGTGATAATGTTACTGGGACCTGTTGCCCCTGCGCATGATGCTGTTTAAGATTTCTCCCCACTTGTTCCCAGAGCTTTATTCTAGAGTATTTTCTGCCAGGAACCATGGGCTTTGTGAAACAATTTGCATTAAGTCCCTTAATTGAGCCTGTGAAACTGAGGCTCCACCAGTTTTAAGCATCTATTTCAATACTTTTATATACTGCCTTTGTTGCTCTAATAACTGTTGTCTTATAACAAAACCCTAGCCTTAACAATCCCTCTGAACTTGGATATTCCAAGTGGGCTCCAATGACTTACTGACTATGCAATCAGGTTTTCCTTCATTTTTGGAGGTTCTGTTGCGATCTGTTACAGCAAAGCCTCAGAGGGGCACCACTGATGAGTTTCCTCACATGAGGGCACCACTGTTGGGGTCCAACAGGCAGACTCCAACCCCATGATGGATCAATAAATTCACTCAGACACAGAATACAGTGAAAGAGTGGGCCAGCAGTGTCCATGGCCGCTCAGCCGAAAGAGTTCACAGCTGCCAGCCCCAACTCCCTCTCCTGGCTGGTCTTTATTCAGCACACTTTAAATGACAGAGCTTTGAGTCGACACCACTGGAGAGTAAAGATTAAAGGCCAGGTTTCAAGACCTAAAGCAAACATCATTTGTGGGTGATAAATCTGGTTACCCTCCCGTGAAAAAGCCATCCAGTTTGTAAAAGATGACAGGTTAGTTTTAGGACCACATGAGTAAACAAGTTATACAGATAAACTCCCCCACATTTCCTAGTTATTTGCTTTTCTTTATCAACTAAAGGTAAAGAGGATTAGGCTACCTTCAGCCATAATTCTATCCTTTTTTACAAAAGCTTCTGGCCTTCCAGGAAGATCTGTGACTATTTTCTATAACTTTCTCTAATACTTTTCCCTTAACATTTTTGCCACCACCCTGGCTGAACTATTACAGCATGCCTTCTCTGAACCTATACACAACACTGAAGAAGGAATCTGGACTTGAGTTATTTTAAAAAGAACTAAGGATGAAAACTGGCAGGACTTGTTTTCTTGTCACAATACTGATAACTAAAACAGAATCTGGTCCATACAGAATAAAGTGAAGAAACTGGAAGGAACCAGCAAATGGCCTGGAAAGCAAATTCTAGCTGCCCTCATTGCCCAATGACGTAAGTGTCATGGCACTCACATCAGCGCCATGACAGTTTACAAATCCCATGGCAAAGACCCTAAAGTTACCCCTTTTCCATGGTAATGACCTTGACATTACATTCCCTTTCCTAGAAACAACAATTTCTTTTGCACCAACCTCATCAATCAAACTGCATTTTATATATTAATATGAGATAGATGGACATTTTCTACAGCTCAGTCTTAATAACAGAATGTCACTTTGTTAAACTTTGTATTCAATTCATTTTAACCAACCTTAGAAAAAGAAAGATTAAATTCAATTACCAAATGCATTTACTTAAAAATATCCAATATAAAAAGATGTAAGGAGGTAAAAAAATATGTTTCTAAAGAAAAAATATTCAATACCAAGTCCACAGAACTAAATAATCGTTCTTGAGATGTCTGAAAAATCAAGTGCAAAACATGTAAACCTTAAGACAAAAATTAATTTGGAAATAAGGAATATTTATTCCATTTTTCCTGTGAATAAATTTGAGATTTTTAATTTTTAATTTTTCAATTGATAGGTTCTATTATTTTTCTAGCACTCAATCAGACATGACTTTGTTTTTATTGTAAGCAATATTTCAACTATTTCCTACAGTAAGATGCATTATTCTGCTTCTGTTACCTTTCAATTTCTCAATTATTTCTTCTCTTCTCTTTTCCTCATAGATTAAAACATTTAGAAAATATTTGCTTTTTCTTTCCATTCCCCAACTTATATTTTTCTAACTCCAATAAATCTATATCATTGTTAAAAAAAATTACTTTTTGTATGTTCAAGAAAATCAAATTCAATGCAGGAAAATACATATGAGAAAAAGGATAGAATAGGAGTAGGGTGGTTGGAATCAGGAAGCTATGCATGATGTTGTCTTGTGGAACTGACTTATGTGATTTGATCTTTAAATTATAAATCTAGCCCTGTTATCTCTGAAGTGTTCTCTTAATAGTCACACCTCCCCCACATTGCTGGAAAACACAGACAAAACTGCCCAAGCAAAGCCTGTTGCATAAGCTTAGTAAATGAATCTATTTGATGGAGACATATTTGCACCTGCAAATATTGCAAAGAATGATTAGATGGTTTTGTTTTGTTTTACCTCTGCAGCCTCCTCTGTAAATAAAAATTTACTAGAAGGAAATAGAAGTGGGTATCAAATATCAATTGACTATATGCAACACGGTATAGCTTTGTCTACTCAACAGTTATATATACTTATCTACTCATCCCTAAATTTTTAACACTAAAATAATAGCAACAAGAACAACATAATGCATTTTTTGCTCAAAAAACAAAGCACTGCTCAACCTCTTCCCAAATTGGATTACTAAACTCATATCAGCTTTTGTAGCTCCCTCTGCATAAGATTTATTCCTTTTCTGGTTCATTACAATCCCCTAAAACATTCTATAACCTAAGGGATAAATTACATAATTAACCACCAATAATAATTTTTATATTAAAAAGTTGGTACAAGGAATAGGAAAAAAATCACTAGTTTATGTGAAAAATATATACAGACTCAGCAAGGTAGAAAATATTTAAAGCTATAACCTACTTTGTTTTTGCAATTTGTGATGATCTTTTGGTAACAGTGCTCCTTTGTTGTTTATTTCATATTGTCTCAATTTGGAAATATCTCCTTCAGTCAGGGATTTTTTACCAGGTGGGAGTAACTCAAAGGTTTATACATGAAACATCTGAGTTGCAGTGGTCCTACTTAGATGTATTACTATATAATTACTATAGTTGTGTATTAATTTTTATCCATGGAGATGGCAATACCCAGAATCATTCTGAAAAATTTCCTAGACTCCATGTGTATTCCTACTCCCCCAATCCCACTTCTGTTGATAACACGAACACCTCCTTTCTTTCTATTTCTTTAATGGAATAAGAAAACTAGATTTTTCCAGGTGGGGATCAGCCTAAATATTGAATTAACACAACCATTGTTGTGTGTCTTCATCCTTTTATGTTGCTATAAAGCAATACCTGAAGCTAGATAATGTAAAAGAAAGGGGGTTTATTTGACTCATTATTTTTCAGGCTACATGAAAAGCTTGGTGCCAGCATCTGCTTTTGGTGAGGGTCTCAAGCTGGTTACACTCATGGTGAAGGGCAAAAAGGAGCTGTCATGCAGAGATCACATAGTAAGAAAGTAAATGAGAGAGAGAGACAGACAGAGAAAGAGACAGACACAGAGACATAGAAAGGAGAAGGTGTCAGGTTCTTTTCAACAATCAGCTTTTATGAGAATTAATAGAGCACAAACTTACTCATTACTATTAGGACAGTACCAAGACATTCATCAAGGATCCATTCCCATGACCCAAATATCTCCCATGAGGCTACACTTCCAACAATGGAAATCAAGTTTCAACTTGAGATTTGATATTTGGAGACAAATATCAGTGTGTCCTCTAAACAATGCCATCTATAATTGCTTATTTAGAGCATATACTACAACATTGAAAAGAGTATCAAACTTATGTGATATAAGTTCCTGGCTGGTATTCTACTGTGTTTTCTAAAATAGTATAACAATATTTTAGAAGATCAGCTACTTCTCAGTAAATCAACTGCATCAGAAATAAAGGAGAGGAAAAAACATGTTATCATATCAGTAAATGCTGAAAAGGCAGTTGATAAAAAATTTTTTATTATACTTTAAATTCTGTTCGTAAAAAAACTGTGAAGTATCATTGGATTAGAAGGCAATTAGATAAACATAATAAAGGCTATCTATCAATATCTAGTAGGAAATATTATGTAAAATGGTGACCCAATGAATAATTTTGTTTGAAACCATTATCCCAACAAAGATGTTTACCATCAACGTTGTTTAACATTTCCTTGGAAGATTTGACAAATGCATAAGAAATGAAAAGTGACTTACACACATTTTAGAAGAGATAAAAATCACCTTGTTTTGCTGAATGAAAAGATAAAAACCTAGAATATCCCAAAGACTCTATTAAAGAAAACAGAAAGAAAAATAAGAAAGGACGGAAGAACAAAAGAAGGAAGGTAGGAAGGAAAAAAGGGAGGGAGGAAGAAAGGAGGAAAGGGAAAGACTAAATTTATAAGCAAAACTTTTAGGGTTGCTTGACCGAAGAAAATGTGTCATTTTAGCCCAAGAAAAAGTAAAATAAATAAAAATATTCCATTGGCAACTGTGAAACTAAAACAATAAATAGTTGAAAATACTTAAGAATGAATACCCAGAAAAAGGGACAATATTTATCTGAAACAAAATAATAATGTCATTAGCAGACATAAAACACCACCTAAACAAATGTAAAATTATATATAGCAATTACATGTATATCATTATAAAATTATCAGTTCGGCCATAATTAATATAGACATATAATATAATCTTAATTAATTCCTAAAATAGGTGTTCACAGAATTAAATAAAATAATCTTCAATATTGTTTTGGTTAAAGTTCACGTGAGCAACAATCCTAAATAAAGATTTGAAAGCAAATAGTTTATTTAGGAGATGATCTCAGAAGCCAAGTATGAAGGAATAGGGCACATGAGAGCAGTAAACAGCATGAGTAAAAGATGCATGATCATGATTTCTGTTTATAAGCTCTAGACGCTCAATTTGCAGGGCTACCTAAGAAGTGTAAAGAATGTCTCCCAGAACTGTACATCAGGTTCTGGAAGGCCACCAGCTTTCTCCCAGTGTTCTTTAAGCATAGCTCAAGGGTATATTCATTAAGGGTTACATTTCTACCTTAGCCAAACAGATGCCAGTTTTGAAAATGTCCTGAAGCTGAAAGTGAAAAGATGTTAGATGAGACATTGACTTTGCCTAGGGAGCTGACAGTGACAGGAAGTCTGAGTTCTAAAGGAAACATCCAATGCAGATGCTACTGAAATTAGAGTTGCACTAAGGGAAGTAACTGAGTGTAGCAGAAGTATCTGTAACAATAATCAAATAAGAATCAATGATAATACCCCGAAAAATTTTAGTGGAGCATTTTCTCACAATTGCATTAAAATATAGGAAACAGATATTACAATCAAAATACTTTAGTATAGAAATAGATTTTATAGAAATAGATTTAATGTAATATAGAAATAGATAAAAACCAATGGAACAAAATGGGAAAAAATAGTTAAATCCCTAAAAGACATATTAATACATGAATATAAAACTCTGATGCAGTGTAAACTGATGTATATTACTATAAATATTATTAGATACAAGGTATTCAACATGAAGGGAACATAAGTATCTCCAGCTTTATCATATTCAAATAAATTAAAATCTAGACTGGCAAAATAGTTAAATAATTTTAAAAAGAAACAAAGTTCCTGCAAGTAAATCTAGAAAACGAAATATTAATTATTTGAGTATAGAAACGTCTTCTCTAACCAGAATAAAAATTGTAAAGCTATTGAAAAAAAGATGTCTATGGGAAAAGATACCATAAATTCTGTCAATGAACAATTAATAGAACCAAAAAGTATCACAATAGAAAGACAAAAATTAATTTCTATGCTGTCCAAATTACTTCTTAGAGATTAACAAGAAAAATGATTGTATTAAAAAATGGCACACGGTTTTGAATCCACCTTCCCACCACTGGAGGACACTCAGTAAATACATAAAATCTTTCTGCATGTGAAAGATTTTACTATTCTATATTTAACTCAAAATAAAATGTTTACTTAAAAATGGCACACATGAATTGTTATAAAAAGGAAAATTTTCAAAAGGCCAATGAAAAATAATGAGATGCTCAAATTCAAGAATAATCATTTAGATGTAAATTATAATTGCATTGACATATCTCAAAAAATAAAAAATATTTTAAAAAGTAAAGACCAACTAATCCATTTTGTAAATTTACTAACTACAAAGTATTTAAATGTAATCCTATTATTTAGTGCTGCATTTTTCCAAGTATGAAAGAGAAAGGAAGTAAAGGACAACAGGGAAACCTGTAAAAACTGCAAATGGAGCAAATGTTATTATGAAAGTGCCTTTAAAACTAAAGACAATTCTTACCCAACTTAGAAAAGAACGATTTTAAAAAACAGTGAACAATTAAACTTTAATAAAACTATGACTGCCAAGTATGATGAAAATTTTTAGAAAAACATACTTGGTCATCACCATGGCTTAATTGTAGAGATGCAAAATTTTGCTTATGTGTTAGGAAGAGATGAGGATAGGTGGGGTAATTATTTAGAGAAACAGCAAATATGACATAATTTTATTAACTAAATGGTAAGATTGAAACTAATTTATATATAATTTTAGGAATATTAACTTTTCCCCTGTGAACTGTTTTTTTGCTAAGGAATTATTCCTTTTATCTGAATTTAAATATTTTTACATAATTATGCCAAACTTAAAACATATATGCTAAAATTTGATAATTGCTGTAATATTTTCATTTTTCTAATACAAGCAATAACATAAAAATGAGATAAAATGACTCGAGAAATAGTTCTAAATTTTGTTTGGGATAATATACTTAAGGAGAATTGAGAAAATCAAGGCTAAAAAAGGCATAATAAGGAGTAAATTAAAGTCTCCTTGTAAATATTATACACTTATATTAAAAACTACATGATGGTTTTAAGTAATAGGAAGATCAATGAACCCGAATAGAAAGCACAAATGTAAGTTTATGGCAAATGTAAGGTGTGTAAACCAAAAAGTATCTGAGACAAGTCTTAATCACTTTAGAAGTTTATTATGCCAGGATTAAGGACATTCCTGTGCCACATCTTGACAACATGTATCCAAGATGGTCAGGTTAAAGTTTGGTTTTATACATTTTAGGGAAACATAAGACATCAATCAATGCATTTAAGACATACATTGGTCAGTCCAGAAGGCGGGACAGCTCTTCAAGTGAGTGGTGAGGTGGGGGTGAGAGGATGCATCCAGGTCATAGATGGATTCAAATATTTTCTGATTGGTAATTGGATGAATTGACTAGGAGAGTCTAAATACCTGAATGGATAGAAAGAAGTGTCTAGGTTAAGATAAGAGGTTGTGGAGACTTAAGGTTATTGTTATGCAAAGGAAGCCTCAATGTCATAGGCTTTGGAGAGAATAGACTATAAATGTTTCTTATCAGACTTAAAAAAAATCTGTTCTGTGAGTCTTAAGGTGTCTGTTTTAATGTTGAAACTGACCAGGTGTGCCTGAATTCCAAAGGTAAGAAAGTATAATGAGGCATGTCCCACTACCCATTTTTCATCATAGACTGAAGTTGTATTTCAAGTTTACTTTAGAATGCCCTTGGCCAAGAGGATGGGTCCATTCAGTTGGTTAAGGGGCTTTGAATTTTATTTTTGGTTCACAGAAGTAATATACAATAAAGGTGATAGTTTAAATCATTTTAGGAAAGTTAAATTATTATATGTAATATTGAGACTTTTTGCTGGCTGTTAAAAACATGAACTTCTGCTTGTCTCTTTGCAATAAAAGAAGGAAGAAAGGAGAGTAGGAAAGGGGGGAATGAGAGATGGAGAAATAATATTGAGTGCTTAAGTAAATTATATTTTTATAATGGGAATTTATTATAATACCAAAATGATATACCAAAAAGGAAATTATTAATAGACTTGACTACCACAAATGTGGGAAATACATAAACATATAAAGAACCAAGAAACATAGAAAAACATATATAAAGCCAAAGAAGAAATGTTTTAACAAAATACAATCCGGACAGGTAAATGTTACCATTGGCTCTGATTTTGTAATTTGAGGTAATTTTAATTTTCTTTTAAGTAATGTTATAGTTTTTGTTTTTGTAGTTTTGTTTTCCAGGGTTTCCACAAGTACCACCAACTGTGACTGAAAACAATAGAAATCTATTCTCTCTCTGTTCTGGAAACTAGCAGTCTAAAATCAATGTGTCAGCTTTGAGGGAGAATCTGTTCCATGCCTTTCTCCTACCTTCTAGTAATTGTCAGCAATCCTTGTCCTTCCTCGGCTTTTAAACACATCACTTTAATCTCTGTCTATCTTCATACAACTTTCTCCTTGTGTTTGTGTGTCTGTGTCTCCTTATTTAAGGACACCAGTGATTGGATTGAGGGCTCACGCTAATCTAGTATGACCTCATCTTAACTTGATTGCATCTGCAAATGTCCTATTTTCAAATAGTTATATTAATAGGCATGAGGTTTTAGGACTTCAACATACCATTTTAGGGGACACAAACACATGATATTGTGCGACCCCCTTGTAGACCCCTGCCCGGTACCCGATCCCAAGTAACAGCTCGAGCGAGAGTTGGAAGCCGAGTTCAGGTTTATTGGGACCAGCAGGCAGGCCAGGAAAGAAAGGAGATCGGGGCTGGCTGCGACTGTGCAGCTGGGGTAGGAGGGTTTTATGGGGGGGGGGTGGACGGGGCGTGGACACAGGGCTGGCGGAGTGTTGTGGGAGCTTAGCATAGGCTGTCCGTCTCTGGGCAGGCTGCTGAGGTAGCTCAGAGGGTTATGTGTCGGGTCAGGATAGGCCGAGGCTTGGCGGGCTTTTCTGCTGCAATGATTGGCTGTTTGTTGTTGCCGGGCAGAACAGAGCAGCACCTGAGGGTTTTCTTCTGGGCGACGGGAAGCCTGGGGGGAGAGGGGTGGACTGGACTTTCTACCGAACAGATATAAGGTAAATATATACAATTGACATGGTAAAATTATGTTTTTCAAAAAGCAGTGTTAGCCTTCTGATTTGTGCCAGTATAACGCTCAAAGCTTAAAGTGCATCCTTCCGATGTAATCAGTAAAGGGAAGCACTGATACACAAATCCATTAAGCCACATTTTAAAATTATTCCTTTTTACTATGATCATTGGTTTATTATTGGTTACAGTTCTCAAGGTATTAGGTAAAATACGAGATAGTTTATTTTATAGAGTCAAGAAATTCCTGTATAATGTATGCCTATATGTTTACATGCAAGAAAAGAGTGAAGCATATCTACCATGTGTTTAATATTGTTTATGTTATACACTGTTATGCATTATGTTTTTCTTTCAAAAATAGAGTTTCTGAAAAACCTAGCATTATATTGTTTAATCTTTAAAGTTCTTAGCAATGCTCCCATCTCACACAGAGCACACTTCCACACATTTTTTTTGTTTCCCAAGTTGTCAGCAATAAATATGGTTAATTTATTCCAGGTACAACTTAAGGTGTTTTTCTGTGAAAGCACAATAAGCAAATGTCAATATGCCTTGTAACAGATTAAATAAACCCTTATAACCTTTTCAAACATTACTTGTTACTCATTCCATAGTCTAAAGATTTCTTTTTCTAATATTTGCCATACAGGAGTATGGATATTAGAATAAACTGAATCACAGATATGCTATTTAAAAATATTTTCTGGCATATATGTGTGTGGAAATTCTTAAGAAGCAGTGAAGATGAAGCCTAATCAAATTAATAGGCAGAAACTCTATATGAGATGATGCCTGGTTTTTGATAATTTTCATATATATATATGAGAAAAAATATATAAATATATTATATCTATTTATATATATTGTATCTATATTATATATGTATTTATTATATATAATATAAAATATATATAATACCTATTTATATAAATAGATATATAAAAATATATCTATATAAATAAATATATATATATAAATAAATATATATATAATTGTATTTTAGTTTCTGGGGTACATGTAAAGAACATGCAGGATTGTTGCACAGGTACATACATGGCAATGTGGTTTGCTGCCTCTATCCCCATCACCTATATCTGGCATTTCTCCCCATGTTATCCCTCCCCAACTCACTACCCACCACTGTCCCTCCCCTAATCCCTGCCCCCCAACAGACTTCAGTGTGTGATGCTCCCCTCTCTGTATCCATGTGTTCTCATTGTTCAACACCCACCTATGAGTGAGAACATGCAATGTTTGATTTTCTGTTCTTGTGTCAGTTTGCTGAGAATGATGGTTTCCAGGTTCATCCATGTCCCTACAAAGGACATGAACTCATCATTTTTTATGGCTGTATAGTATTCCATGGTGTATATGTGCCACATTTTCTCTCTCCAGTCTATCATCGATGGGCATTTGGGTTGGTTCCAGGTCTTTGCTATTGTAAACAGTGCTGCAGTGAACATACGTGTCCATGTGTCCTTATAATAGAACAATTTATAACCCTTTGGATACATACCCAGTAATGGAATTGCTGAGTCAAATGGAATTTCTATTTCTAGGTCTTTGAGGAATTGCCACACTGTCTTCCACAATGGTTGAACTAATTTACACTCCCACCAACAGTGTAGAAGTGTTCCTATTTCTCCACATCCTCTCCAGCATCTGTTGTCACTAGATTTTTTAATGATCGCCATTCTAACTGGCATGAGATGGTATCTCAATTATACAATAATAAAAGAGAAAGGTTATAAGTAGTATCTTTTTTAACCAATAATTTTAGTGTAGATATAAGACTGTGGTCCCACTGAAGTGTCCTAGAGGTTCTGGGAAATTGCTGGTTAATTTGAAATCCTCAGATAACTGATGTGGTACAGAGGACCTGCTTCTGTGTGTGCTGGATGCTGGGAGTCAGAGGAGAGGTGGAAACCGCAGTCAATCATCCTAGTGTCTGTGTTTGGGCTGAATAGAGAGCTCTGCTCACTGAAACCTTGAGTCCCTTTGTCACTGGTAGGCATTATTTTATTGTCAAACCTTATGAAAGAGAGAGGGAAATGCAGGGAGGCCTGTTTTAGAATTGGGTTTTCAGTGCAGCTGTGTACATATTTAGAAATTATTGTATGATTTTTCAATTTACTCTTCTCTGTGGCTGAGAATGCTTGAGGGTTGTGCTGAAGAGAGATTAGAGTCAGGTAATGCAAACTAAAAAAGAAATAACACTTGTTTTCTGCTCTGGTCGATATGAAAAATTATTCTACTTGGATGAATAGAAACCCAGTGTGCTGAAAAACACAGACATGACAAAATGTAAATTAAATAGCTCTATTATATTCAAAGGAAAATTCAAGTTGTTTTTAGAATTGGGATCTTTCCAGATGCAACTGAATGACAAGTCCTATGTGTCCCAAAAGAAACAATTCCTATAGACAGAGAAAAAGGAATGAGGCCTATATCTTTATTTCTCTTTTTATGGTACATGGCAAAACTTTTGGTAGCTAATCATTTTTATGTATCATAACTACTAGAGTAGCATTTACCAAACACATTTCCCAAAAAACACTGTGTTCTGAGAAACTCTTGTTTTCTGACAACTATTATTTGGATCCTCTAGCCAAAACCTGCCCCCAGAAAGTATTAGTGTTAGTAACATATTTCTTCTAATAATTTGTTTTGACATATATATATATGCATATATAATTTATATTCTTATTTATTTCCCTTTAATTGATGAACAACCCTATGAGAATTCCAGATGTTAGATGAGAGACGGAGAGGCAGCCTACTGCTTTGAAACCCAATATATCCATGGACAAACTTGTAAGAGCAACTGACACATAATGTGCAGATAACATGAAGTCACTGCTGGGCACTGATTTAAGCTGTTTGTATATTAATTCCTTTAAGCCTTACAATATGTGAGGTAGGTAATATAACTATCCTCCTTTTACCAAAGTGTGAAGCTACTCACCCCTTGGCGAAAGAACAAAAATTTAGATAAATGAATCAAAATAGAAAGACTAGAAATATGTTCATACAAACATAGTCACCTGATTTTCAACGAAGGTGTAAAGTTGGTACAATTCAATCAAAAAAGGTTATTTTTCTCAACAAATGGTGCTGAAACAATAGAACCCCTAAATACAATAATGGAACCTTGACCCACAAAGTAATAAATCTTCAAGAATAGTGCATTGGAGATAATATTTGTGACCGCAGATTCAGCAAAGAGTTTTCAGATATATCACCAAAATCAGAAGCCATAAAAGAAAAAAAATGATAGTTTGAACTTTATCAAAATTAAAAACTTGTATTGCTACTTTTTAATTTTTTATTAGGAAAATGAAAGAAAAGCTGAAGACTAGAAGAAGACTTATATAAATCATATTTATGGCTAAAGACTGGAATCCACAGTATATTGATAACTACAAAATCAACAGTAAGATATAAATAAATAATTGACAAAGACTTGAGACAAGTTCACAAAGAGGATACACTTCATGGGTGGCAGAAAGACATATGAAAAGATGTTCAATATCAGTAATTATGGGGGAAACAGCTGTAGAAATCACAATGAGATACCACTGCATACTCATTAGAATGGCTAAAAATAGTCATAAACTTGATACTAACATAGCATAAAATTGATACTATCAGGTGCTAAAAAGGAGGTGGAACAACTGAAACTCTCAGGCATTACTGTAGGACAATCAAACAGCATAGGCAATTTGTAAGACAAATTGACAATTTTGCAATTTATTTTTAAGTTTTGTTTTGGATTAATCATAAACAAAAAATGAAATTACATTTTGAAATTTTTGTACTAGTTCAAATCATTTAATCAACAAAATAAATAAAGTAGTATTGGATTATAATGCAAAGTAAAAATAAACATTCATGAGCCCATATTGACATAAACGAATGTTTGAAAGAATAACAAAAGGCTTATTTCGGAGAGTAGAAAGGAGGGGGGAAAGGGAGAGTTCGGTCAATGGGTGTAAAATTACCGTTAGATAGAAAGAATAAGTTCTGATATTTTATTGCCCCATAGGGTGTCTGTATTAGTCCACTTTCACATTGCTGATAAAGACATATCTGAGACTGGAAAGAAAAAGAGGTTAAATTGGACTTACAGTTCCATATGGCTAGGGAGGCCTCAGAATCATGGCAGAAGGTGAAATGCACTTCTTAACATGACAGTGACGAGAGAAAATGAGGAAGATGCAAAACCATCAGATCTCGTGAGACTTATTCACTACCATGAGAACAGTATGGGGGAGACCACCCCTATAATTCAAATTATCTCCCACAGGATCCTTCCAACAATGTGGGAATTATGGGAGTATAATTCAAGTAGGGGAGTACTCCCAATTCAATTATGGGAAGTATACTTCAAGATGACACAGAGCCAAACCATATCAGTGACTATCATTAACAATAATGTATGCTCAAAATAGCTAGAAGAGAGGATTTTGAATTCTGTCAACACAAGGGTATAATTGTTCGAGGTGATAGATTTGCTAATTACTCTGATTTAATCATTATACAATGTATACATGTAGCAAAACATCACATGAAACACCCTAAATATTTACAATCGTGTTAATTTAAAAAATGAAACTTACATAAATATCATTTTGCAGATGTGCTTCAGGTTAAGAATCTTAAGATGGGGTGTAGATTTTCCTGTATTATCTGGGTGTCCAATTTATTCATGAGTCCTATTTTTTATTGTTGATATTATTTATCTATAAATAAATGAGGTATATTAGTTTTTTTTATTTTGACAGTTTTGACACATTGTAATGTAGTCCTGTAAATGTTTTATTTTATATATTGGAATACATAATAGAACTATACATTTTAGAATTTTTGTTCTATTATATAAATTGACTTCCAAATATATAACTTTATGTTTCTGAGATAAACCACACTTGATCATGATACATTTCTGTATTTGTTAACACTTTGTCAAAAGTTTTACATCTATATAAATAATAAATACTGGTCTGTAATTTTCTATTTTGTTCCATCTTTTCAATATTTTTTATTAAGATTATTTTGCTAGCCTTGAAAACTGACCTGGGAAGATAGACTCTTCCTTCTCTGTTTTATAAAGTTTATTTGGTAAAGTTAATTTTCTTTCTTTCTGTGGTTGGTAGATATCACCAGTGAAGCCAACTGGCCCTAGAGCTTTTTCTGTTACAATGTAATTAATCACAAACTTAAGTCATATATGAGATGTAAGACAAATCATTTTTTTCTTATTTTTATAAGTTGGATTTTTCAAAACATTATTTCATCAGTTATTAAATGTATTGTCATAAAGTTCTTACTATGTTGTCCTATTATTTTTTTAATGCCAAAGGGCTGTAATGATATTTATTTTTTCTTTTATAGTAAAGCTATGGATTTATCAAATTTATTCTTTTTAAAGGACTTTTCACTTTTCTCTATTGTTCATCTGTTTCCATTTTCATTGATTTTCACTCAAATATTTGTACTCTTCTTTCTTTAGGGGTTAGTTATTTCTTTTGGAGTTTAATTAAATTCTTATGGTTAAATAATTATTTTTGAGAATCTTATTATGGACGCTTAAATCATTGACTTGAAACTCTTAAGTTTTCCCTAAGGTCTTAAGGTGATTCATTTTCCTATAAAACTTGGTGTGACTGAGTCCCCCAGATTATGATTTATTTGTTTTTCACTGTCATGCAGTCAGAAATATTTTCTGATTTTCCTTGGTACTTTCTTACTCATATTTCTTAAAATATTTTTCTGTTTTATTCAGTTTTTTCTACGGAGGGATTTTTGGTGGGAAATTCATATAGCATATTCTGAACTTGTATTACTTTATATTTTTGTTCCTGAAAGATCATTTCACTGAGTCTGTAATTCTAAATTGAGTTTTGTGGATTTTTGTCCTCTTGTGCTGAAAACATGATTTAATTTTATTTTAGGTTCAATTGATCTTATTGGGAAGCTGTCAGGTTAATCGTCATTAATAACTAATATTTCTTTTTTATCTGGCTTCTTTGGTGTCTAGGTATGGGTTTTATTTTTTATTTTTTTGACACAGAGTCTCACTCTTTCACCCAAGCTGGAATGCAGCGGCATGATCTCAGCTCACTGCAACCTCCACTTCCAAGGTTCAAGTGATTCTCCTGCCTCAGCCTCCTCAGTAGCTAGGATTACAGGTGCATGCCAACACGCCTGGCTAATGTTTGTATTGTATTTTTAGTAGAGACAGGGTTTCATCGTGTTGGTCAGGCTAGTCTGGAACTCCTGACCTCCTGATCCACCTGCCTCAGCCTCCCAAAATGCTGGGATTATAGGCATGAGCCACTAAGCCTGGCCTAGATCTGGGTTTTTTACTTGCTTCAGAGTCCCTGTATTTCTGAATTGAGAAATATGATTTGACCATTTAAAGTCAGCCTCTCCAATTTTAACAATCTCTTCAATCATTGCATTTTAATGGCCCCTTTTCTTAAAAATCTCTTTAAGCGTATAAATATAAGTATCTTATAGTTTATATGATTATATTATTTGCAATCTGTGGTTATTTGTTTGATGGTAGCAGAAGCTATCCATTTCCCTCCCCCCATTTCCTCATATTTCTCATATCTGTCAGATCCTACTATTTCTATGTGCTCCAAATACTTAAGATCTATAAATCTATGCCTGAGTTGTTTATTTTGCTAAACAACAAAAAACAAACAAGCAAGCAAAAACAGAAAAGAAAGACTATCTTCTTTGCTTACTTAATGGCAGACCTAAGGTGGTGAAATTGACATTGACACTACCTAGATTCAACAACCAATAACTCATTCATAGTAATTTTTTTTAAATAAGTTCCTTATTCCTCACATGGGATAATTCTTTGATGTGGGTTTTATTCTATTTTTAAGGTTTTCCATGGTATTAATTTTAATTTTGGTTAATTTTAAATTTTCATAGGTTATTGGGGAAAAAGTGGATTTGGTTACCTGAGTAAGCCCATTGTGTCATTTTTACACTTTTGTGTCCTCATAGCTTAGCTCCTACTTATGAATGAGAATATACAATGTTTGATCTACATTCCTGGGTTACTTTACTTAGAATAATAATCCCAAATCTCATCAATGTTGATGTGAATGCCATTAATCCGTTTCATTCCTTTTTATGGCTTAGTAGTATTCCAGTGTTGCGTGTGTGCGTGCATGTGTGTGTGTGTGCGTGTGTGTGTATATATATGCACACACATATATATACATATCTATGTGTATACACACATGTGTATATATGTGTGTGTGTGCATGTGTGTATATATACACAAATACATGTGTATATATGCATGTGTGTGTGTATATATATACACATATATACATATCTCTATAGATCTATATAGATATGTATATATATGTGTGTGTGTATATACACACACACACACACACACACGCACACACTGTACAGTTTTTTTATTCTACTCGTTGATTGATGGGCATTTAAGTTGATCTCACATTTTTGCAATTGCAAATTGTCCTGCTATAAACAAGTGGGTTCAAGTATCTTTTTCATATAATGACTTCTTTTCCTCTGGATAGATATCCAGAAGTGGGATTTTGTGATCAAATGGTAGGTCTACTTTTAGTTCTTTAAGAAATCTCCACACTGTTTTTTGGAACAAAAACCAAACACTGCATGTTCTCACTCATAAGTGTGAGTTAAACAATGAGAACACATAGATATAGGAAGGGGAACATCACACACTGGGGCCTGTCAGGGAGTCGGAGGCAAGGGAAAGGAGAGCATTAGGACAAATACTTAATGCATGTGGGCTTAAAACCTAGATGACAAGTTGATAGGTGTAGCAAACCACCTTGGCACATGTATACCTATGTCAAAAACCTACACGTTTTGCACATGCATTCCAGAATTTAAAGTAAAATTTAAAAAAAACTCCACACTGTTTTTCATAGTGGTTGTACTAGTTTACATTCCCACTAGCAGTGTAGAAGTGTTCCCTGATCACCGCATCCATGCCAACATCTACTATGTTTTTATTTTTTGATTATGGCCATTCTTGCAGGAGTAAGGTGATATCGTTTTGTGGTTTTAATTTGCATTTCCCTCATTGTTAGTGATATGGAACATTTTTTCATATATTTTTTGGCCATTTGTATATCTTCTTTTGAGAATTGTTTATTCATGTCCTTAGCCCACTTTTTGATGGGATTGTTTGTGTGTTTTCTTGCTAATTTGTTTGAGTTTGTTGATTCTGGATATTAGTCCTTTGTCAGGTGTATAGATTGTGAACGTTTTCTCACTCCCTGAATTTGTTGGCTGCCCCCTCTTTCCTGTATCAGTTTCTCCATGCCAATCAGTACTCCCTGCACTTTACAAAACTACTATTTGTTTGCCTGCAAACTATTTCCCATTTCTGCTTCTGGAAGAATTTAAACTAACAAATTGAGTTCATCTTACCAGGCTTAACACCACACATCTAATTTTCTAGATGTGTATCAGGGCTTAGCTTCTAAGAAGTTAGTGTACATATAGTCTTCTGATATGTTTTGGTTATGGAATAGACATTTTACTTTAATTTGCATGTTTTGGTGTAAAGTTCTGTTAACTCCCATATATTCATATTTTACTTGCCCTCTCCATGGCTATTCAGAACTCTGCAAGGTATAGTGTTCTTTTTTATTTTTCCTAAACTGCATTTATATTGCTGATAATCATTGATCAGATTTCTGAAGTTATTTGACTAGCCTATGATTTTCTGGTGGATGAGTAAGATTAAAAAAAAAAAAAAGGAGCCTTTATATACTGCTTTATTTGTCCCCAAACACTTCAATAAATAAAAGAGGAGTTGAAAAATGGTTAATGAATAGTTGTATATTTTCCTCAAATTGAATCTGAAATTTAATATTTTAGAACGATATTTTGCAATTGCTTTGCATGTTTACACATTTTCCCATCAATAGAGAAAAACAAAATATTTAAATATGTACTCAATTATATCTGGCCTGTTTTCAAAGGCATTTTTGAAAATTTCTAAGGACACAAAATAAGATAAGGTAAACTAGATATAGGCCTTCAAAGAGGGAGTAAGATATGAAAGTGAATGAAAATAAAGATAATATATATATATTTGAGGCCTGTGGCTCATTTATTTTCTGTGGCTCAGAAATTTAGCTGTGATGTACCTTTAGCAAACTTAGAGCAGATTACCCAGTTAAATTATTCCTGATAAGCAAAACAGAATTTTCAGAAAGAGACTATCTGGTAATATATGCAAACTTGCTTCTATAACATTTCATATACATGTTTCATATATTCTTTCACACAAATGGTTGGAATTTTCTCAAAACACAGAGATTTAATAGTTTACTATACGATCTAATTTAGTTTTCTATTTCATTACTAAAATGGCATAATTTAGCAAGAGATTTAGAACTTATTAAGGAACATATTCATTGCTTTTAATATATTAACTTTAGATTTTATCAAAAATTATTTCACCATATTTTATTTTCAAACCCAAAAGTGATGGAGAATGCATAAGCATGTAATTGATAAACAAAAAAGGTTTTATTGGCTTTGGATAAATGTATAGTATTTTAATAGAAAGGGACAGGCCCAGTGGCTCAGTCCTGTAATGCCAGCACTTTGGGAGGCTAAGGCAGGAGGATCACTTTAGTTCAGGAGTTTGAGGTCAGCTTGGGAAACATAGTAAGACCTTGTCTTGCCAAAAATAAAAATTCAAAAATTAGCAGTAATGGTGATGTGTACCTGTAGTCTTAGTTACTGAGGAAGCTGAGGGGGAAGGATCACTTGTACCCAGGGGTTTAAGGTTGCAGTGAGCTATGGGCACTAGCATGCCACTGCACTTCAACCTGGGCAGCAGTGACCCTGACTCAAAAAAAAAAGTCACTAAATTATTTTGTAGACACGGAATGTTAGCAGAATTTAAACATCATCTCTGTGATTTATCTGCTTTGCAAATTGAAATGAAATGACTGTTTCATTATGGCAATTTATAGTAAATAAATGAGGAAGTGGTTTTCTGCTAGGAAAAATTCAGAATATAAAAATTCAAACCAAATGTCTTTTCTAAAATGTTGATTTTTAAGCATCCAGTGTTATTTATTCATCCCTATTCTGATTTCTGCTCTCTGTTGGAAATGTTTGAAAATGTCTTTTTTTTTCCAGTAAGGCAACAGCATGTCATTTATAACTCCTCAGTAAATATGCTTTATATGAAATAGTTAATATGAGAGCCAAGGCAGCAAATACCTGATTGAAATGCCTTACAAAATCCTCAACTTTATTGCAAGAAACAAAATCAACCAAGAAGAAAACTCCCTGTGGTGTAACATACAGATCAGCTACTCATTTGATTAGTATAAACTGGCAGGAATGGCATTATTTGATGGGAAGATTTTGCTTATATGATTGAAAGAGCAAAAAGGAATCAAATAACCTGAATAAAAAGGATTTCTTTACACAAGAGACTTATGAAACCCAGCCTGTGTTCTCAGTCAGAAATATAAACCATCTCATTAATATATATTCATGGGATTTTATTTTTTTTCTCTCTGTTTCCTAAAAAGAAGAAGTTTCAGTTTGATTATTCTAAATAGGTAATTATGTTAAGATATAGGCTTTGGGTTACATTTTTTTTTCACAAAATATTTCATGCTTTATAGTTGATATATGAAGAGATAAAATAAAAGCCTTAGTTAGAAAGTAATCCAGAAAGCAAACCAAATGAAATTTGACAAGGAAAATCTCTTTAGCAGTATTTCACTTTTTAAAATGATAATTTATTGTGTAACATGATACATATATTCATTTTAGAAAATCATTAAAAGTATAAGGAAATTAAATTTACACATAATGTTCCAAGATGTTGTTTGCACTTAGATTTAGGTCTCTAGTCTCTTACTCTAGTCTCATTAAATTGGAATTTTTTCAATAATTTATCTCTCCCCTCTGTCTCTCTCTCCATTTAAAAATTTCCTCACATCATCAAAATGCTTATAAAGCATGGCTTAACTAACCACATATTTTTACTTCCTGTGGTTTTATTCTAATTTAATCTAGCTATTAAAAATACATGTATTTACACATTTTCATTCTTATAAATAATGCATAACTTTTTTTCTCACTTATTTTATAGATAAATTCCTAAAACTAAATTTTGGGCAAAAACATATATGTTTTTATTATTTATTTTGATACTGACAAAGTAAGCTCAAAATTGTAGGCAAAATTATAGTCACAACTGCACAACAAGAATTTAATAGTGTATGATTATAAATTAATTGGTGAAAGATAATCTTTGTTACCTCCGTAAAAAATTTCATTTCATAATTGCTTTATTTTTCTCCATTGAATCTTAACAATTTTCCGTGTTATTAGAAAAATGGATATTATTCTAAGTGGTTTGTTGCATTTTTATATTGAAATGCTTCTTTTCTCTTTATAATTTGAAAACATGATTTAATTTACAAAATCTCACCATTTTTGTACACATATATTATGTGCAATATCTTCTTTATAGGTTTTATTAATACATGGCCATGGCTTCTGAATATTTATTCATTTGAAATAAAAGGCTTTGGATAAACTGAAAGTATACACATTTTTTTCTGAGAATAATTTTAACTTTTTACTGTCCATTTTCACTTCTCTGTCTATAAACAGTGTTTTTATTTTTTTTTCTGGAACATGTATCCACTTGAAAACGTCCTTTTTTAAGGCCAATACTAGTCCGATCCTCTAATCTTTAAATCCACTTTAATGAATTAATAAATTTGAAAATGCTATGAACATACTCTCAGACACTAATTTCCAAAATAGTGTTTAGAAAATATACAGGAATTATGCATACTACAGGAAATCCAAAAGAATCTAAAGACAGACTCTTAGAACTAATAAGTAATTTTATCAAAGTTTTTGGATACAAGATTAATTTTCAAAACTTAATTTTACCAAAAAATAGCAAATACAATTTAAAAATATATTTTTATAATAACATAAAAAGTATTTTATATCTTGAACTAAATGTAACAAAATATTCTATACCATACATTTTAATTTTTATTTTATACTATAATTTTTTTGATATTCTATTATACATTGTGTTGACATAGGTGTATTCACTTTTCTGAAAATGTATCCACCTGTATCCTTATAAAATGTGTGCTTTTCAATAAGAGTTTTAATAAAAGTATTTTTTATTAAAAGATTTGTTTTCCAAAAGCTTAGATGGAATTGTAATTTATGCTTATAATAAAATTGCAAACATTTGTCATAAATGAAAAATTGGCATACTATGTGTCATTTGTTTACTGTGAGGCCCAAGATAATGTGGAAGAGCATTAGGAATAAAAATATAAGGGCATATTTCTATTGATGCTACTCTAAATATTTCTTGTTTTTATTTTTACAAAATCAAAATGTAACTCAACCACTATTTTGTATTTTTCAAAAACTAAAATTGAACAGTTGGTTTTATACACACATATTCCATACTTACACATTTTGAGGCATCTTGGTAGTAATTATTATTTTGATCAGTCAAGAGTTTTATCTATATAGCATCACTAACACCTGAATAAGTTAATTATTTTGCAGTGTTTAGAATTTTAGATGTCTGTTTAAGAAAGCTGTCCGTTGCTTAACATAATACCACTGGCTTTCTACTTCAGTAAGCAGAAAATTAAATCTAAAGAGACAAGTACTCCTTGTATTTACTTAGTAGCACCTCAAAATTATTTTATTATTTCAAGGCTATTCTTTGTACCTGTTTGTGAGACATGTAATAGAAAGAAGATAGAGGTTCTGTTTCATTTGCCCTGCATAATGATTTGCCAGCTAAAACTTAGTAATAAATTCTGTAATGTCTACCACTTTGATGTGCTTTGAAAAACATCCTACTATTCTAGAATTTGTATCTTTCTATATTAGTTCTCTGACAAAGATTTTTTTTTTAAATCTAAATTCAGATTAGAAGCCAGTATAATTATTTAGGGATGTTCTCATTATACTACTTATCTTTATCTGTGACCTCAGTGGATTGTCACTGTGTATGCCCATGCTAATTTATTTTCTGTTCCCTCTCTCCCATTACAGAAAATATAAACATGCACTGTTCCCAGGGCTGCCATAATGATTCTACAAACTGAGTGGTTAAACATTAGAAATGTATTCTCTCATGGTTTTGGATGCTACAAGTCCAAAGTCGAAGTATGGGCAAAGCCAGGCTGTGATAGGGCAGGTCTCACTAACAGCTGAACAGGCAGGCCTCCATGACAACTGTTTCAGCACTAACTGAGTGAGTAAAGTTGAATATTAAAAGCTGAAAGAGCCAGTGCCCATATACAAACATTGGAATGTAAAAGGTCACCAAGAGTTTTGTCTAGGCCTTTCCTGAGCTTTAAAGCATGACAAGATAATGAAGAAATTCTTAACAGAACCTGTTTAGGATTAAACAAGTTTTAATGCAGATCTGAAGAATTCCCTAGACCTCCATGAACAAGTTTTATTGGGCATCTAAAGGAACTCCCCAAACCTCCATGATTTAACAAAAGACAAGATAAGGGTGATCACCGGTGACATCTGGAACCATCTGGGATTAAATACATTTACTGAGGTTCCTGAAGAAGGCCTTAGAGACTCTGACTTTAGTTATAGATTAGAAGTTAATCACTCATGTCTTCAGATAAATGCACACTTACACATAGACATGCAGCTTAGAAGGTATATAAACTTTGGAAAACTTTGTAATTATGTGTTGGTCTGGCAATATTTTCCTGGCTTTCTCCCAGCACCCAGTTACAGAAATAAACTCTCTTTCTCAGATCATCTGCATCTCGTTCTTGGTCCATGAGAATAAGCAGCCCAAACCTTGGTTTGGTCCGGGAATAAATTTGGTGAGCCAGCCAGCTGCTCCATTCAGTGGCCAGAGGCTTGCAATGAGACAGTCTTCAAGAGGATCCCAGGAGCTGCCAGGTAAGATTTTCCTGGGGTTCCCTCATAAGGCCGTTCCATGCACAAAATCACATGTCCTCTCACTACTGGGGAAGAACAGAGATCAGGAGCAGATGCGCTTGAAGGGTGAGTAAAACCAGATCATATGCTGGGAGCCTATTGTTTCTCTATCTGGGGTTGTTAAGCCATTTGTCCGATACCACCAGGGAAGCAGTAGGGCTTGCATATACACCTGATTTACATTTTATTAAGATTGGACTTTGAGTTGCTTTTCAGTCCATTCTGCCTGAGTGTACTCCCCTTTGCTTTTGTCTGAAATCTGTCTCGACTTGTTTGCATATGCTGGGAGCCTATTGTTTTTCCTCTATCTGGGGTTGTTAAGCCATTTGTCTGGTACCACCAGGGAAGCAGTAGGGCTTGCATATACACCTGATTTCCATTTTATTAAGATTGGGCTTTGAGTTGGTTTTGAGTCCGTTCTGCCTGAGTGCACTTCCCCTTGCTTTTGTCTGAAATCTGTCTCGACTTGTTTGAATATTTGTCTCGTCTCTTTTGATACTGCCTTAGCTTGAAAATGGGAGTTGTTGAATCCATTCCTGCTGGGAGACCCCTGGGAAGGATCTTGTTGGATTGGAAACAGTTTGGGTATGCTCCAATGACTAAAAGGAAATTAGTTTACTATTGTAATAAGATTTGGTCAGTGTACATTTTAGAATTTGAGGACAGATGGCTGACTGGGGGACCCTGAACTA
The DNA here is from genome assembly GCF_049354715.1 of Callithrix jacchus. Lineage (NCBI taxonomy): Eukaryota > Metazoa > Chordata > Mammalia > Primates > Cebidae > Callithrix > Callithrix jacchus. The sequence continues at coordinate 118,807,117 of NC_133502.1, forward strand.
TTTTATTATTTCTGAGCTAGAGTCATTTTGTAAGTGTCTGGGAAGATGGGAAGAAACACCCTAGGTTGAGACATTTATGTTATTATATAATAAGAATATTAAAGAGAAGAGTGAGAAGCTAATGGTGCAGTGTCCCATCAAGGCTTGCCCCAATTCTCAGGGAGATGAAGATAAAGACTCAGAAAGCCAACACTTGATAAATGTTTGCTTTCTTAAAATAGATTCCAAAATTTTCCAACTTGTTTCTACCCTTTATATATGTTATTTATATTTATTTTTATAATGATATTTATTATTTATATATACTTTATATATACTTGTTTATACCCAAGTATAGACTTTACACTTAGCCAATGAGACATGCTTAAAGGACTACTCAAATAATATAAGTCTATTTGTTGTTATTCTCTGACTTCAGATTCAAATTAGGATAAACCCATGCATCTTGCATTCTACAAGGTCTTGTGTGACCTTGCAGCAAGTTACTTCTCCAGCCTTATCTCCAGTCACTCTCACCCCAGTTCACTAAACTCACCACACACTGGCCTTGTGCTTTCTTACTTTTCTGGGGACGTTGTACTTGCTGTTCCCTCTATTCTTCAGATCATGTTTTGATTTGTTCCTCATCGGCATTCAAATTTCACCTCAAATGTACCTGAAAGTCTTACTCAACTGATATGACTATATTAGAATCCTCAAATTCTTTAATAATCCCAATTATTTTTTATCTATTTCACTGATTTACTTTTCTCTGAAATACTTAACATTATATGACATTGTCTCAAGTAGATACAAAATAAGCTTATTTTTGTTCCTTTTCTCTAGAATCTGAATACTTTGAGGACAAGGATTCATTTTGTTAATTATTGTATTTCCAGCCACTATACCTTGCTACTGGCTCTATTGTTTGAGGAAATTAATATTGTGGCTTCAAGGAGATTATTTTACATTAAGTACTTTATAAGCAAAATAAAATTACTTGTTGGACTAGATACTCATATTATTAATGTAATTTATCTTCTATTCTGAAAGACTTGTTATATTAATTTAATGTGTTAAATTTTGTTCTGCTAAATATTTTTCTCCTGTCTATGAATAGAAAACATTTAGATATTACATTCATGCCAGTTTTGAATCTGGATTTGCTTTTTTTGAATGTCACCCTTGAGCAAGTCATTAGACTTGTCTGCGTTTTAATTTCCTGATCTATAAAATGGAGACAGAAGACATACTAACCTCTATACATTATACTTATATACTGTATACATACTAACCTCTATACATTATATTTAAGGTTAAGTGAGTTTTGGCTATAAGTACTAGATGAAGTTGGCTAATTATTACCTTTCAGTATGAAAAAACATTAATTTATATGACAGTTAAAAACTAAAACTTAAAGAACCTTTTCTATAAATTCAGATTTAATTGGGGTCTCTCATGTTCTCATATCTTCTAAATAAACTCAATGTAAAAAAAGTTTTCTGTGAACTAGATAGGTGTCACTTGATGTGAAAAAATAAACAACACTAACGGAAGCGATATTCACTAAAAAAAGCAAAGCATGAGTCATCCATTTCAAGAGACAGAAAATTAGGGCATGTTAAGTATCCGTGTTTTATAAAAATAGTAATAGCTAAGAAGAAAAAAATGAAGTTTTCTGAGAAAATTCTTTAATGCCTTACAATCTATGAAATCTCTAATCAGGAAGTTTATTGGTAAGGGAAGAGCTTTTGTCTCTCCTTGTGGTTGGATTTTATTTTATTATTTTATTATTTATTTATTTATTATCTACCAATTAGCAACTAGGCTAACATATAGTTTGAATTTTAGGTTGATTATACACTTTCCTCTCCCTTATATACACATACTTTGACTTTGGAACTAATTGAACATTTTCTATTTATATGAGTTTTGTTATTAAAAGTTGTGCAATGGAGAATGTTGAATGACAGGAGATAAACACTGGTTAGGAATCCTGAGGGAAAGTCTCATCTGCACAGTAAAAGACTTACTCAAGGTCCACTTTCATACCAAGGAGAGGAAGTGCAAGAAAGTGAAAGGAGTAACAGAGACAGAGAGAGAGAGAGAGACAGAGAGAGAGAGAGGAAAAGATAAGAGAAATGTGGAATATGGTTTTGAATACATTAACTATATCTTATTGTAATATGTGGTTGACAACTTAAAGACTGATTTACATTTCTTAATGTAAATAATGCAAATGCTTCACTCATTCTCCAGTGAGGTTAAGAGCATAACTAAAAAATGGTATTGTTATGCTAATAAGATCTCATTAAAGCACATGAGGAAGTGAAATAAACATCCCTCTCAATATATTATCAAACATGTTAGAGAAAAATTTTGAGAATTGTCTTGTTTCAATTAAGCAAAAAAGGATGAAGAAAAACAAACAGAAAATTTCCAGCTATACCTGTCATAATAATGATGCACAATATAACAAATATCTTCTAAAATTACCAGTTGTCTAATCAATTAAGCAATACAAACATAAATTAACAAACTAAATTATAAATTACAATGTATCTTTGCATTGCCAAAAGAACTGTCCAAGTTACAAAACTGTTTAAACTCTTTATTTATAATTAGGAAGAAAATTCTTACAAAAATATATATATTTTTATACTGTATATTTCATAGATAAATGTGGCCATATAATACAAATTATACTTTTATAGTCTTAAAGTTTATAAAGTTTACCCTTTTCAGATGATTGTCTCACAGAATCCAGTAAAATAAAGATATTTCAATATTCTGATTTAAATATCAGGTAAATGGGTCTTAGTGAGTTTACATAACTTACCTAAAATCAGATAAAATGTTTTAAATTCTAGGACATAACCATAATTTTGTTTTGATTTTCCCCATCAGCTAGTGTGTTTGTCTGTGTGTCTGTGTGTGTGTGAGAGAGAGAGAAAGAAGGAGAGAGAGAGAGAGAACCTGTTTTGGTGTATATACAAGAGAGAAATAAATTTTGGCTAAACCTAAAGAGGTGAGAATAATGATTATGGGCCTAGCCTAATGATGACAAGACATGGAGTATGGCTAAAATATTATGTAAATCTACATGGATGCACCCAGGCTGAATGAGCAATCTGTTCTCAGGGAAGAAACTTACACTGTGCTACCCATCCTAACAAAATGGAGAAAATATTTCTTCTGTGCAAAGCAATTTAAGTCAGAAATATGCAGAAGACAAGGAGAATAATTTATATCTTTGGAGTACAAAGTACATAGATTAAGTATAAAGCTATGTGTAGATATACAGATAGATAAAAAACATACCTGGGTTATGGAGGAAGTGTTATTTTCCAGGGACTATTAAGGCACATGCCAGGTAACAAGCTAGTGTGACCGAATTGTGGATGATGGGCTCAGGTCACTCCCTGACAGGATATGTTCTTCCAGGCCCCTGGTACCTCACTCACCCAAGAATGAGGGAGAGGACCCCTCTGGGCACGGTGAGCCCATTTAAGTAAATATCGGACCCCAAAGAGTTTTGCAGAAAGTGATTGATTTAGGCAGAGAAAGAAAAAAAAGGAGAAAGAAATAGATAGGGAGAGAGAGAGCTCCTACACTGTCATGAGAGGTGATCCGAAAATGGAGTCCACACAGGGGTGGGAGAATGGGACTTTTAACCTGGGAGATATTCCCACCCCATTCAAGTTTTCTGTCCTGTGAAAGGAGTTCTTTTAAACTTCCACTATATCCTATCACTAGATTTTTGTTGTGAATAATTATATTCGCTTAAATGCTATGGCTAGGATGCTTTTGGTTTCAAGACACAGAAAAAAGCTTAAACAATAAGACTTTTTAATGATTTTAATTAATGAGATGCTTAGATGTAGATAATTTGAGGATTTGTTGAGCTATCTTTTACATGAGAATGAATACTTCTTTTATTATGCAATCCTTGCCATGTTGGCTTTTTCAACCCACACTCAGTGTTACATGTTTTCAGATGACTCTATTGCGTATCCTCCCACAACCACACTTTGAGAAAGAAAATGTAGAACATAATATGAGTGTTACTTTTCATGGGCTACACATCTTGAATATAGGGGAAAAATTGCTTCCAGAACCTTCTGGCTGACTTATTTTGATGTATCTGTAGATGGAATGGAGGCAGGTGCCTACCCCTTAATTCAGAAGAACTGAGACACTAGCATCTGGCATTGAATTCTTTATGATTGGAAGTAGGCAAAAGCTAAGAGAGTTGAAAGTATCTGTTTGGATGATAATTGTATTAATCATTATGGCAGTTCATCAGTATTCTGGTACTCTTCTTTTCTGGACCTTATCCCCTGGAAATTAGTCAATATGACATACTTTATCAAATGAAATATTAGCTGAGTGACATTTGGGTGTGACCTATAAATTGAAACAATAAGAATTGCTAGGAAATCCCCTATGTCCTTTTCCATTTACTGTCACATGCAATGTTCTAATTGCATTTGCAATTGAGAGAAAATTGAGATATTAAGGTTGCTTGTTACTGCATCATAATCCAGCATACCTTGACTAATTCAGAAATTTCTCTAACAGCAATAATACTTGTGGCCTGGGGAGGTTCCCCAATTGAGGTGGGACCTCAACCCCAGCTGGTATTCAGGGTGTTAACACCACCCATCTCAAGAAGTAATTTAACTATGAGTCATAAAATAAAGTATAGATATTTATTGAAAAGTAAAAAGTATACACTCAGGAAAGGGAAGCATGGGCATACTCAAAAGGGAGTTGCACCCAATGTCGTTTGAGGCTGCTACCTTTATGGGTTTCTTAACCAAGGCATGAAATATTCATGAAAATTCCTGGAAAAAAGTAGAGATTTCCCAGAACTGTGATGTCATTCACTTTTACACCAAATATGATATTCTTGGAGCAGTCTTAGTGCTAGTGGGTGTGTGATTTAGTACTCTGATGAGTGTATAATGAGGTCCTAGGTGAAACCCAGGTCAAATTCAGCACCATGTTGAGTCTAGTGAATCTTAGCCTGCTTGGTTCATGCCCTGTTTTTGAGGGTCTTATTAGCCCATAGCCTCTGCAGTTACTTCAACAGTTTCCTTGTGCTTAGTCATGTGAAATTGCTGCCTGAAATTTTCTATTATCTTGTGACCAGTCTGTATTATTCCATCCTCAGCAAGAAGAAAAAAGAAAAATATGTGGTTTTGCTTAAATGGCAGGTAGTGGGTAGTAAGGCAACTGCTTGTTAGAGGGTAGACAGATGGAGACTCATTTCATGTAGTGGCCAAATTCTGTTAACAGTAACTCAGAAGGCAGATCATGTAATAATGGACACGAAGGCTCAGAGGAACAAGTTGGGAAAACAAATGTTAGCAGGTGTGTGTGGGTTTTTGTTGGCCGGTTTTGGCAAGGTATTTTAAGAAGGAAACGAGTTCAGAAAAGAAATGAGTGTCTTGCAAACACAAATATAAGGGAATATAATTCAGAAATTCAGGGCCTTGAATGTTAGAAAAGCTGTACACATTTCAGAACCAAACAATGGAAGATAGAAGTGAGAAGCCTTTCAGCAACAAAGGCTAATTTAAAATCAGCCATGTGGCATGTATAAAATTAAACGTGTAGTTGTCCCATCCATGGTTATCAATATCTGAATGGATTGAAGGTGTCAAAGACAAATCCAGACTTAATAAAGACAGACTTTACTCAAAAAGACTATTGTAATAGAGAAAATTCTTTTATTTCAGAAATCTGCATAAGTCACACAAGGAAACAGAAAAAGACTTCTCTTTTATTGGGAAAGGTCGCCAGGGTCAGCAGAAACTTTTAAGGGGAAATTGGGCAACAAAGTATAGATAAGCAGAGAGCATAAGCAGGGTTATCTGACAGGGAGCATGCCTCCCAGTGGTCAGCTGACTTTTAGGATACTTTACTAAAAGGGACATGTTATGCATTTTAATGCTTGCTCAAGCTCTGGGGCAACCCAAAATTCAAAGGCCTATGGGAAAGAGGTAAGGATTTCCAAAATTTAGACAAGACATGGTGAAGGGTAAGGAATAGGCAATTGTGAACATAGGTCAGTCAGTCCCTCCCTCCCCGCCCCCTCACCGCCTCATTCCCCCACCCCCATTGTTTAAGACAGACTACATTTTTCTTTAAACACGGATGGAATAGGAATCATGAGCTGAGATTGATCAAAGCAGTTTTTCGGGGTTGAGCCAGTCTTCACATTCTTGTTGCCATTAAAGGACTAGCTGTATCTGCCAACATGTTCGACTGTTGTTGGAGGCTCATAAAGATCAGGTTTTTAATGAGAGCTATGGTTAGGAACATCATAGAAAATAATTATTAAACATGAAATAGAGGAGTAATGCCAAGATTTATGGTTCAGCTGGTGCCAGTTAAGATGATTCTGGGACATTGAAAATATGCTGAATTAGTCAGTAGTCTGATGAATTTCCAAGTTTGTGGTCTGTATATTTTTAGTTATAGCATACATATTAGAGAGGTTTCAGGAACACATGCACCACAGTTGAAAAGCCAGAACAAATCTAGATGCTTGTAGGCATTCACTGGAGTTTCTGTTCTGAATATTTTTAGTTATAGTATATATATTAGAGAGATTTCAGGGAACACATGCACAGCAGTTGAGAAGCCAGAATCAGGCCCAAATCTAGACCATTGTAGACAGCCCTTCATTGGAATTTCTGGAGTTCTTTGGCAATGATGTTGGTGGCTTTGGTAAGACTTTCTGCAGTCCTAGTTATTTTAGGAGCAAATCATTGAATATGTACAAATTCCAGAAAACTTCCTGACCAGTCCACAGCAATTGTTGGCACAAATCTTGCTCATGTATGATCTGCTGCAGTAGTCATTTAAGTTTACTCTCAATCTCATTCTCTTGTTCTAAGGCTTCTTAAGAACCTGGAGGGAAAAAATAAGGGTCACAGCCTCCTTCTGGGACTGGGAATCTGTATCTAAGCTTGCAGCTATAACATGTTCCGTAGATATTTTTATTGTCCAGTGCCTAGAAAACTTGAGATGTAATAGATTAAAGCGAGAAAAGAAAGCAATTTAGTGAAAAGTTTGATAATGGCTATTAAGATTAGCCAGATAACAGGATCTAGTGCAATTGTCAAGCAGACATCAATAAGCACCATTACCTCAATGCAGTGTGTCTCATTATGAACCAAACAGGATTCACAGGTATAATTGCCCCACAGATTTTCACCTTAGAGTTCACATGAGACCTTTTGATAAGGATGTTATTCTGTTTGAACATCGGTTCAAAGCCTCTCTCCTAAGCTTATAGATGCCATCTTCTCCCTGTGTCTTCACATATTCTTTCCCCTGCACAGCTCCCTGTCCAACTTTCTTCTCTTATAAAGATACCAGTCACCGTGTAATTGGGTCCATCCTCACAACTTTTTTTCACTTAATTACTTCTGTAAAAATTCTATATGTACAATCATATTCTAAAGTGCTAGGAGTTAGAACTTCAGCATCTGAATTTTTCTAGCAGGATAATATTCAACCCATAACAGATGCCCTTAAGGCTAAGACTGGTATAGGAATTTGGAAGGAACTTGAGGCTTTCAAAGGAAAAAGGAGTATATAGTCAGTAAGTAAGAGCAAGGTTTTGAGATTGTACGACACATGGAGTAAAAGAATGACCATAGATTCTGGGATTCTTATAGAGTACTGAGATGGAGTAATGATTAAAGAAGCTTTTGTGAAGAGGAGAAGAAACTACTACAAGGACTCATTATGGAAGTCTGCAGTTACAATGAGGAAAATTATATGAACAGCAAAGGTGACAATGGAGGAACAGAGGAGAAGCAAAAAGGTAAAAATCTATACAGGAAGGACGGTCTCACTGTGTTTTGTTCCAACATGGTTGGTAAAGCTGACTATGTTGTGATGTCTGTTATCTGCTTCTGGGGAGTTATTGGGAAAGCTGTCTGATTTGTTGTGTAGACATTGTATTCTAGAAGGCTGAAAAGACAGAGCATGCATTAGCTTAAGGTTTCCAACTGAGTTGAACTTCTATTCAGAGTAGCTTTTTTATCCTTTTAGTTTAGAGGCACAAACCCAAGGTCGGAATTCCTAGAATTCGCAAAAAGACTGTTTCTGATAGAAGTAAAACTTCCTTATCAACGTTGGCAGAAGAGACGGTTTAGTTTCTTTTTCCCAGGTTAAATGACCTTATAAAGGGCAGAGGCTAAGTTTCAGGTGAGAGAGCCAAGTGGCCATCTGGGTGTCTCCAAAGTATATCTGGGAAGGTAAAACCTCCAGCTTGTTACCAATTGTTCTTTCATGTTAAGGGGCTTTAAACTGAGAGGGTCTAAGCTCATTAGTTAGGGGCTCAGTTGGTAAGTGTAGTCAACCTGAATCCTTGATTACTTACAGATGGATGCACAAGAAGAGCACATGTGCAGGCTGGTTTTAGCAGTTCAGCTGTGGTCATTCCTTATATAAGGCTTTCTTCCTTTACAAAGCGATTCAAGGATCCTGTGCTTATAAACCTACCAATGACCACAAGGCTGAGCCCAAAAATATAACACAAATGAATAGGTTTTGGGCTGCAGATATGATTGCAACTTTACTACTTATACCTCAGAATTGAATTTATTCTCAAATATCTATACTTTACATAGGGCATAAATTACTATGGCTGAGGTTTTGGAGATAAAGCCTAGTGACCCATTAAGAAGTATACAGATTTTTCTTTTTATCCTTATATTATGCCTATATGACAGAACAATAAATAAATATTAACACATAATACCAATTTTAAATAAAATATTTTATTCCATCTTGCATAAATGCAGCCTATGGGACAATATTATTAGATAATATTAGAAAATATTGCTATTTTCGTTTTTGCCCATTACCATAAGTTTTGCTTCTCTAGGCTTTTCCTTCTAATTCCTCTTCCTCAAAGGAACACTTTGAAAATTAGTTGCATTTCTGTAAATACAATTTAGATTCCTTAGGGATCAAGCACTAGGAAAATGAAATGTGTAATATGTTTATTCAGTAAATTGTTACATTAAATCATAATGTATGAAGATGTTTATTGAGTTTGCAAAGTATAGAAACCACAAATATATCATCTTAAAATAAAATCTTATAAAAATAATTTAGGAGGAAATTGGCGACCATTAATATTACCTTTTTAAATCCTCTACTTTACTGTTAGCAGACGTCCATTTATATTTGCAATTCCAATAATATAACTTACATTCAATTGATTATATCTTAATTTTGTTATATTGGCTATTTCCCATAATAAATATTATATAGAGAGTAATTTTTTTCCTTTCACAAACACAATTATTACAATTTCCTAGCTTTATAGACACTTCTGATTTATGATGTCTGACTAAATAGAATGGGCTCTCTTACTCCTCAAATTGAAATCATAGAACAAACTTAAGTATACATTGTAGTATTAAAAAACTGAGACCATAATCATGAACAAATTATAGACGTGAAAATTTTTCCATGCATAAAACTCATAGAATCAATAAAATAGTAAACCTAATAGAGCTGACTAATTTACAAACTCATGTCATCCAAAGACCTCAGAATAAAGTCATTTGTATCCTAAGCAGCGGCCAGAATAACTCAGGGTCTGAGATGAGAAATGGGCACTGGAGTCATAGTGCAATTACTTGGTTAATTAATTAAATGGCTTTAAAGTAACTGATTCAGCCTTTCCTCTTAGAATTCCCAGTGTACAATGTTTTCTACAGGACTGAAGCCACAAAGGCTAATGCCATGGGCTACTTCCTAAAGAGACAATTTTGAAATAGGACATGTTGATGTCAGAGAAGAAGTGAAATAACATAAACCACTGTCAAAGCAAAGAAACCACATCCAGCATATCATCTCACTAACAGATAATTTGCTTAGCCACACATATAGAGATGGCTCTTACAGGAATCTTTATTTGTCTCAGGGGAACAAAAATTATCTATAGCTAAATGAACATAATTAAATTAGCAGTACTAGATAAATTAGATTATAAATAAAAATAATTTAACCAGTGTACCTTGGAAAAATATATACAAATATATAAAATATAAATGTATATACACATAACTATATTTAAATCATTAAATTAAGATTAGAGTATGAAATTGTTTATTTAATACAAAACACATAATCACAGTCTTATTGTTTTTACCTTTTCCATGATGAAGAAAAATATGTTAATAATCTACTCTTGATTTTTTAAAAATCTTCGTAATTGCTTAAACTTTTCAGAAAATAGAGATTTCAATTTAATTTTTAAATATACTTATTTATTGTTGTTTTAGAGACATGGTCATACTCTGTTGCCCAGGCCAGAATGAAGTGGCTATTCACAGGTATGCTCATAGCTCATTGCAGCCTGGAACTACTGGACTCACCTGATCTTCCTGTCTTAGCCTTCAAAGTAGCCAGGAGTACAAGCATGTGCCATAGCACCTGGCTTCAACTTAGTTTTTAATAGGATAATATATTATGAAGATAACCAATAGAAATTATAAACCTATTATTAGAGCTTAAAATTACTCCAGAAACCAACAGTCTGTATAATTTGGGTGTGGTTTCTCAAAGAGCTGTCATTAGAAATAACTTTTGGAAGAAAAGCTTTATAATGCTGAATAGCATTTACCTTCCTTCAGCTGTAAGGGAAGGAACCTTTTATGACTTTTGCCTTTCTGAGACTTCCTTCACAAGGAAGTAAGGAAGTCTGTGGCTTTCAAAGCCATAAAGTGCTGAGATTCAATTAGTTAGCAATGATGTCAAATATACTATGACAAGGAAACTGAAAACATAAAATATGGAGAGAGAAGGGCAGAATCAGTCTACAAACTAATGGATGGCAGAAATGGAATATTTTATATACATAGCCTTCAAAAGCCTGCTAAGATTTAAGTAGCCAGATTGTATTCTTATGAGGATTAACTTTAAGCTTCAGCCTTGTCATTGAATATTCAAACAGAGACTTTAAAAAAATACTTTATGTTTTAGAGCAGTTTAAGATTCACAGCAAAAGTCAGGACGGTACAGAAATACGTCATTTATCTTCTGCCCCCACATGATAACCTTCACTATTATCAACATCCCCCACTAAAGTGGCACATATGTTACAATTGATCAACCTACATTGACACATCGCATTTAAGCTTAAAATGTGACATTAGGAGCTGGAGAAAGCAGAGTTTCTATACATAATATTTTGGGATAAAATGTGTGGAGGGGTGGTTTTTGTTTTTATTCCTGAATGGAAGGACTTAGAAATCAGAAATAGAGGAAAAATCAGAGAAGGAAAGAATGAAAAGCTAAGAAATAAGAAATGAAACTTGAACTTGATTTTAGAAATTATCATTTGCAAACCGTGACTTTCTAAAAACTACTTAATGGTAAATGCTTAAGGTAAAACTTAATGGTAAAATTCAGTTGTTTCTTACCTAAAGATCTTTCTGGCTGGGCACAATGGCTTAAGTCCATAATCCTACCCCTTTGGGAGGCCCAGGCAGGAGCTGTCTACATATATACATATATATATATATATGTATGTTTCTGATGTTGAAGTGCTGGTAATTGTGAGACCCTGGTTTTAAATTCAAGCTCTGTGACATATTAGCTGCATGATCCTTGGAGAGCTCCTTAACCTTTCTTTGTTTAATCCTTTCATATATAAAGTGATGATACTATTAGGACATAATTTCATAAGATTCTTGTATAAACTAATGGATCTAATCGATTTAAAAATCTAACATCAATGCCCCCGAACATTGAGAGAAAATACATACTGCTTTTACTTCCATATATTCCCTTGAACTGAGCTTGCAAAGCAACTACTCTTTTAAATGGTCAAACAGAGGGATACTTTGCAGTAGGTCTGGGGAAAGCAGATTGTCATTTTATCTTTCCCTTGGCACCACTACTGGGAAGAGAGGATCCTAAGCCTCTGACTACTTTCAAAGCCTTATTTGTTTAATGGCTGTTGTTTGTTCTTAGATGTATACATAGTCTGTACTGTATCAGTATGCTAAACTTTTCCTACAGTAACTTCAGTGGTTCCTCTTCCTTGAATGCAAAAATGTTGTGATTACAACAGTTATCTTGTATGACCAAGATAGCTGTGGACATGATGCCCTCTTTAAAAAATCTAAGCCTGAAATATTAACTTACTGTGTGATAATTTGACCATTTGATATGGAAATATAATCAATTCATAAGTCTGACAAAATTTCCTGTGATGTTTCATTACAGGAAGATGAGAAAGAGTAAAATTTTGCAAAACAGATATTTCACGTATCGCTTTTATGTTGATCTCTGTTTATAAACAGAAACACAACCCATCAGCAGTTTTGTATTGATGACTCTGTGAGCAGTACAAAATGTCTGTGACTGAGCCAAAATGCAGCTAATACCAAGCTAATACATGCAGTAGAAACAACTGATACCCATCTAGAAATTTGTTTTAAAGGACATGTTTTTTTTAAAGATTTTGCTTAAGTGCTTTCTGTTGTTTAACTTGTTTTTAAAAAGTGAGGGATGGACTAAATACAGAGTTGGTAGTAATGTTAATAACTACAACACAGAATTTACTTTTGGCACCAAAATATTAAGTTTCCTCACACACAGGTCTAAGAAAACCAAAATATTATCTCCTATCTGGTTTGAATAATTCTTATGTACCGATTAATATCCAAATGCTCCTGACCGAATTAGACCAAATATTACATATATGATGTTGATTTTCATAGCCTGAGGAATTTGTATGTACCTAGCTGTGGTGAATGTTAGAAAAGATAAATAGGTAAATAGTAGATTCATTGGTAGATATATAGGTAGATAAATAGATATAATAGATGAACAAAATTAAAAATGAATGAGATATTCAGAGTAAAAGGAAAAGAAAGCAGTTAAAGATAATATGTTATGGGAAGATCTATGCATAAAAAGGAATTGAATCTCAAAGTTCAAAGTCTTACATAACATTTCAACAATCTTAGATGCTATTCCACTCTGGGCTTTTCCATGGATCACCTTGGAATAACCTCTATAGTATTGAGCTTCCTGCATCCAAGTCTTTGAAAGTTATTTAATTGTGGATGTTATCAACCTGAAAAATCTATGTGCTAATGCTGTGTTATCACTAAATACTAAGTACAATATTGCATATATAAGTTGTGAACATCAGATGTTGTGAGTATCATTTTTTTCCTGTGAAAATATGGAACCACCTTAGGGAAAGAACCTGAATTAAAACTGATTCATATGGGAGTAAACTGAGGGATTACAGATTCAAAGCAATACCCGTGGATAATTTTTGCTTCTCTCATTATGTACAATTTAATTGATCAAACTTTATCTCAGTACACAACTAGAATCATATTCCCTTGGAAAATAATTGAAGCACAGATGGCCCAATGACCTGAAATATTAATAAAGCCTCTCTGGGTGTCTACTCCTGACCATTTTTTACCATTTCAGGTGCAGTAACTGTAATGTGTGACTAGGTAAATAGATTTTGCTTAATAGAATTATAAGCTGCAAACCACTTAAAACTTGGGATACACAGCCATGCTGGAAAAGTTTGATAACTTCTTGTAAGGTTAAATATACATTTGGCATAAGATCCAGCAACTACAGTCTTGAATATTTATTATAAGAAAATGAAAAATTATGCCCACACAAAGACCTATACATAAATTTTCACAGAAGTTTTATTTGTAGTAGTTGAAATCTGGAAACAACTCAAATAACTCCAAAGGGTGAACATATAAACAAACATTCAAACGTTAATGATACATCCCTACAATAGCATACTCAGTAATAAATGGGAACAAATTATAGTTACATCTAACAACATGGATATATCTCAAGGACTTTATGTTGAGTGAAGAAAAGGCAATCTGAAAAGGCTATATACTGTATTATTCCATTTATATAATATTATACAGCTGACAATTAATAATGACGGAGAACAAATCAGTAGTTGCCAGAATTTAAGAGAAGGGAGATGTTTACAGAGCAGTAACATGAATGCTGAAGACTCCATCCTCATTACATGATGGCTGCATGAATTAATATACATAATAAAATTTCATATAAGTACATATTCTCCTTCAAAAAGTGACTTCTTGTAAAACTAGTGAAATCCAGTTGAGATAATAGCAGTATACTAATGTAAATTTCCTGTTTTTTATAATATATTGTAGTAAGATAAGATACTTATCATTGGGGAAGCTTAAAGAGAAGTACAGATGAACTCTCTGTATATGTTTTTAAATCACTTATGACAAGGAACTATTTTAAAGTAAAAAGGAAGTATACATATTTTGAATATATCTTCCCAAAACAATTTTATTTTAGAATAATTTGTCTGAAACTCCTTTTTCTTAATCTAACTTGATTTGGGTATTAATTAGTAATTGACACAATTTCAAGTTTATGGTAATAAAAACAGGTCATAAGTATATAAGCTGTGTTTTTCATTTTGTTTTTCATAAGTAGGTGGCAAAAGTAGGATGGAAGACACCAAATATTGTATAATGCTTATGTACTATCAAGTTGTTCAGATAATGAAATAGATACTTCCTGGGTGTTGGTGGGAATATACTATTTCTAATATATTACAGCATAAAAATGCTATGGGAAAAAATTTGCCATGATCAAAATATTGATGGGTATGGAAAAAAAGGAATTGTTAGATAATTTCTGAAGATCATCTTGGTTTATCTCAAATTTTACATCTGATTTTTTATTTGATTTAAAATGGAATTTCACTGAAATTATTTCATGATTTCAAAGGTTATTCTTTCTATATAGTTTAATCCACTTGGATTATCTGATGTACATCTTTATGGTTATAACAGTAGTCTTTGTCTAGGACCATATTGGTGTGTGTGTGTGTGTGTGTTTGTGTGTGTGAGCGAATGTGTCCAGAACTGTCTAATCAACTATTATAGTAAGAAGGAATGTAGTTCTCCATCGAAACTAGTCCTGTGGAAATCAATCCAAAATTTCTCATTGTATATGCTTATGAGAAGATATTTGCACCATTATCCCTTTTTGTATAATAGAAAAGTACTGAAATGTGTTTATAAGCTCATCCTGCTTTTTCTCCTCCACTAAATAGAATCACATCACTGGCAAATCAATCTAGGTCTCATTCCTTTATCTGACTTAAGAAAGTTTTAGGCAACTTCTAATATCATTTTCAGCTCTAACATTACACATTTTGTAACTCTAATGCGAGACAATAATATGTTTAGAAGTATGTGTTTTATTGGCAAAGAGTTCAAATTTACCACTATTATTCACTATATGATCTTCCTCAGGAAAAGTATTCAGCCTCTTTATATCTTTGCTCCTTCATCTTTTAAACACAGGGAAATTTAATGTTTATCTCACAGGTTTCTTTTGAGAATTAAATGAGATTATGTATTTTAAATGTTTTGCATATAGTAAATATTCTTTATGCATTATTATTATAAACTAAAAACAGATAGTTGGTATCAAATATAGTGCATAATAAGGCAAGTTTAATCTATTGAAATAGTTCACCTCTAGAAAATGGCAGATTCCAGAAAAAGAACCTCATGTTTATTAAAGAGAAGCACCATTTAATTAACCAGTTTTCTTCAAAGTTGATAGACTTCTTTAATTCCATTTGTTTTCTGAAAAGCCTGAAAGCAGCACTCACTCAGTAACTCTTTGAGGAAAGAAACAGAAAAATAAATACAGATACCAGCAAAAGAAAATCTGTTCTTCACTTAGGGTTAAAAATGGGAGGAATTACAAGCATTTCCTTCACTCATTAAACATACATATTTGAATTCCTAAAACTTACTAATAACTGCTCTAAAACATGAAGTGGTAACAGGAACTACTACCTTCCTTCATGGGGCTTAATATTCTAATGGGGTATGCAAACAAAAAACTGAATCAATAAGTAAAATACATGATATATTTGATAATGCTTTGTGCTAAGGAGAAAAATAATATAGGAAAATGGAATAGGATAAGAAGTGAGGGCGGTGATTTTAAGTAGGTGATCGGGGAAGGCTTCTCTGAGAATGCTACATTTGAGTAAAAATCTGAAGGAATTAAAGGTGGAATCCTGAAACAGGAAAAAGTCACACAGATAGCTAAGTACCCTGTTCATGTGCCATGATTGTTGAATAATAAAAGCCACTTGAAAATGGCTAATAAGTGAATTTATTATGTTGGAAATTATTGCTTGGGGAAAGGAAGTGAGGAACTACTGAAGCATAGGAATCATTGCCTGGAAATATATGATGAAGATTAGAAAGTATGTAAGTAAGGATTCCGTAGCTTTGTCTCCAGGGGCTATAAATTGCCTCATAGAGAAAATAAAATTATCCAATCCACTAGCATTTTAATTTTATATTTGGGAATTCATATTCTGTTATAGGATAACTGAAAAGAAAAAATGAAGGAAGTTTTTTTTTTTTTTTCACTTCGGGTCTATCAAAACCTAAAATGTCCACCAAAACTTACTTAGCACTGAAAAAACATTCAGTTAAAATTGCAGGATATGAAATCAACATATAAAAATCAGTAGCACTTCAGTATACCGACAACAAACTAGCAGAAAAAGAAATCAAAAAAACAATCCTATTTACAATAGATTATTTGAAAAAGACAAAATGACTAGGAATACATTTAACTAAGGAGGCAAAAGAACTGTCTGCAGGGAAAAGTATAAAACATTGATGAAAGAAATTGAAGATGACACAAAAACATAGAAAAACAATTCATGTTCATACATTGGGAGAATTAATACTGTGAAAATGATCACATCACCCAAACTGATCTGAAGATCTAATCAATTTCTATCACACTACTAATAGCATTCTTCACAAAAATAGAAGAAAAAAAAAAAAAAAAACCTAAAATGTTTATGGAACCACAAAACACTCTTTGCTCTGGAAGCAAAAAGGACAAAGCTTAAAGCATCACATCAAATGGTTTCAAAATATATTACAAAGCTATAGTAACCAAAACTGCAATGTACTGGCATAAAAGCAGACACATAGACCAATAGAACAGAAAAGAGAAGCCAGAAATAAATTAATGCATTTACAGCCAACTGATGTTGAGAGTGACAATGGTTGAAGCTAGATTCCTTTCATATCTGTAGCCTGAAAGGATTTTGGTGTAGAGCAAGAACAAAGATTTTGAAGTCCTTCAACACTAAATTTAGACCTCATCTGTGCCACTTAGCTGCTAAGTTACTAATATGGTAAGGCATCTTAAAAAATACATTAGTAAGATAAAGAATATAAGGTACTCCATGAATTAAATGACTAGATTTAAGATATTTCTGATCTCTAAACTGTCACAGTTGAAATGCTTCACAAAGGGTTTCAGTATTTAATGCCTATTTGGCAAATCATCAGTTCATTAGATTGAAAATTATTTGGGGTCATGAATGTTACCATATTTATTTTTGAATCCACAATGATTTGCATTCCCCTGATAATGCAGTGATATTGAGCATTTTTTCATATACCTATTGCCATTTGTGTGTCTTATTTTTGAAAAAATGTCTATTCAGCTTATTTTCCCATTTAATCAGATTATTATTTGTTTGTAAATACTTGTTAGATCCATTTGGTATACAGTGCCATTGAAATCTAATGTTTCTTTATTGGTTTTCTGCCTAGATGATCTCTCCTATGCTGAAAATGGTGTGTTGAAATCCCCAAATATGATTTTATTAGAATCTCTTTCTCCTTTCCGATCTAAAAATATTTTCTTCATATATCAGGGTGCTCCAGTGTTAGGGACATATATATTTATAATTGTTGTATCATTTTTGCTGAATCAGGTGTTATTATATAATAACTTTCTCTGTCTCTTTTTGCTGTTTTTTACTTAAAGTCTGTTTCATTTGATGTAAGTATAGATACTCCCATTCACTTTTAAATTCATTTGCATAGAATATATTTTCTCACCCCTTAACTTTTGGTCTATGTGTGTCTTTATAGGTGAAGTAAAATTCTTGTAGTCATTATATGGTTGGGACATAGTTTATTATATCTTTAGCTACTCTATGCTTTTTAAATGGGAAGATTGATCTCTTTACAGTCAACGTTATTACTGATAGGCTTACTCCTGTCATTTTGTTAGCTGTTTTCTGGTTGTTTTGTATATCCATTGTCCTTTTATTTCTCTCTTACTGTTTATCAGTACAGTTTCATGGTTTTCTCTGTTGATATAGATTAATTCTTTTCTCTTTCTCATTTGTGTATCTGCTATACCAGTGAATCTTCTGTTTTGCATGTTTTTATGATGGTGATTATTATCTTTTGACTTCCAGACATAGGACTTCTTTGAGCATTTCTTATAAGGCTGATTTAGTGGCAAGGATTTTCCTCAATGTTTGCTTGTCTTTGAAAGACTTTATTTCTTCCTCATTCTGAAGAATAAATAGCTTTGCTGAAAAAAAGTATTCATGGCTGGTAATTTTTTTCTTTCTATGCTTTGAACACATCTTCCCTTTCTCTCTTGGCCTCCAAGGTTTCTGCTGTGAAATCTGTTGTTAATCTAATAAAGATTCCTTTATATCAGAAATAGACTTGATGCTGCTCTCTTCATATTCTCTAGAATTCTTTCTTTGTCTCTTAACTTTTGATAATTTGACTATAATATGACTTACGGGGCGTATTCTTGAGTTGAATGTCTTTGCAAACCTTTCAGCTTCTTTGATCAGGTTATTCATATCTCTTCCCAGACTTGGAAATTTTTCAGCTATGATTTCATTAAATAGGTTATTTTTTTATGCCTTTCCCTATCTTTTTGCCTACTGAGACTTTCATAACATGAATCTTGTTTCATTTAAAGGTGTTCTGTAAGTCTTGTAAGCATTATTCACTTATTTTTATTTTATTTTTTTCTTTGACTGTGTAATTTCAAAAGACCTATCTTTGTTATGTTCAATCAAATCTGCTGTTGAAGCAATTTCTCCAGGAGGTCGTGGGCAGCTTCAGTTCTGGCACCACCATATGGGTACAGAGCACAATCATAATTGGTAGAGACAGATATGACAGTTCTGCCAAAGCCTAATTTCTCCAGGAGAAAGAATGCAGTTTCAGCTCAACAGCACTGGAAAAGAGTAGATGGAGGAGCTCTGCCAAGACACTTTTTTTTCCTAGGAGGCAGCACTCAGCTTCAGCTTAGGCCCTTAGAGGCAGGGTAGAGTCACATCTAGGAGAGGTAGATGAAACGGTTATGCCAAGGCACACTTTCCACAGAAGAGTGTGCAGCTTCAGCCTCAAGCTCAGGGGTCTGGGTACAGCTGTACCTAGGGACTAGAAGGGTTAAATAGGTGTAGCAGCTCTACTGCCACTAGGCCCCACGTAACAACTGGTTGCAGTTTGGCTTGGAGATGTTACACCACTGAAAGGGGCGGCTTGGCAGCAGCCTTGCCTCAATGACAAAGGGATACTATGGGCACTTGCCCCCTTAACACAGCATACTCCAGCAATAGTTCTATTTCCAAGATGTCAGAGCACAGTAGCTGCACAGGCAACAGGGGAGTGGGACCCAGGGTTGGCTAATTCTCTGTTGGGAGTACAGTTGTGTAGACCTCAGGCAGCTCCCTCAGCTGGGCTTAGTACCTGTGAGGACTGCAGGGGAACTCAGTGGCAAGGATTGTATAAGTTGTCCATGGGATTGATGGGGACAGCTGAGTTCCTCTTGCTTATCTTTTCTCTATAAAGATAATGCCTCTTGGTTCCCAGATGATCCTGGTTGGGGAAAGGGGTAGTGAAGGCCAGTTGTCTTACTCAGTTCTCTATATGGCTATCCTGAATTTCTGTGTGTACCAGGGTTTCTGTTACTCCTTTGACATACTCTGATGCTCTCTTTCATTATTTTTGTTAAAATGTAGTTGTTTATTTGCTGTTTTGGCTGTTTTTGTTGTGGGAGAAGCACTAGGGGTTTCCAATCAACTAATTTGCTGATATCACTTCTGTTGATAGCATCTTTATTCATTATTTCTCCAAATTGGAAATAATCCAGATGTTCTTGAGCCAGATGTCCTTAAACCAAACTGGTATGTTCATACAGTAGAATACTATTCAGCAATAAAAAGGGATGACCCATTAGTAAACACAACTTGAATGAATCTCAAGGTGTTATGCTGAACGGAAGAAGCCAGTTTTAAAGAATTATCTCTTTATGAGTTCCGTTATATGGCATTTTTTAAGCAGTAAACTATAGTGATGAAGAGCAGTAATAACCAGAGGTCAGGTGTTGAGGAATGGTGTCACTATATCAGAGAGTAGGAGAGAATGTTTGGAGTGATCCAACTTCCCTGTATATGGTGGTGGCTACCCAAATTTAGATTCATGTTAAATGTATAGAACTGTATAAACAAAGGTCAAATTACTCTGTGATGATACAAAATATACACATTTATATACACATACATATACATATATGTAATTAACTTGAATTTTGTGATGCTCTACCTTCATATAATCAACCTCTGATGGCCAACTTTAAGAAATTATTTTTGAACAAATTCTACGTGTATGTAATGTGGACTGTTTATATGATGAACCTGTAAAGAGAAGAAAAGTATGTCAGGGGTTATACAATATATTGGCTTAGTAGGTAGGGTTAGGAATTTTTTCAGTAAGCTAAAAGGAAAAAAAAACTGATAGAAACATGTAAGTAAGTAAATATAATGAAACATTGATCTATGTGCCTATTTTTGTATGAGTACCATGCTGTTTTAGTGACTACACCCGCATAGTATAGTTTGAAATTAGGTAGTGTAATGCCTCCAGATTTGATCTTTTTGCTTAGTCTTGCTTTGGCTATGAGGGCTCTCTTTTGCTTCCATATGAATTTTAGAAGCTTTTTTCTAATTCTGTGAAGGATGATGGTGGTATTTAATGGAGATTATGTTGAATTTGTAGACTGCTTTTGGCAATATGGTCATTTTCATATAGACCAATGAAACAGAATAGAGAACCAAGAAATAAACCCAAATACTTATAGCCAACTGATCTTCAACAAAGAAAACAAAAACATAAACTGGGGAAAGGATACCCTTTTCAACAAATGGTGCGAGAATAATTAGCTAGCTACATGTAGGAGAATGAAATTTTTTTTTCTTTTCTTATTTTTTTTATTGCATTTTAGGTTTTGAGGTACATGTGCAGAGGATGCAATCCAGTTGCATAGCTACACACATGGCAGTGTGCTCTGTTTGCTTTCACCCCTTCACCCACATTTGGTGTTTCTCCCCAGGCTATCCCTCCCCACCTCCCCCTCCCACTGGCCCTCCCCTTTTCCCCCCATTAGACCCCAGTGTTTAGTACTCCCCTCTCTGTGTCCATGCGTTCTCATTTTTCATCACCCGCCTATGAGTGAGAATATGCGGTGTTTCATTTTCTGTTCTTGTGTCAGTTTGCTGAGAATGATGTTCTCCAGATTCATCCATGTCCCTACAAATGACACGAACTCATCATTTCTGATTGCTGCATAATATTCCATGGTGTATATGTGCCATATTTTCCCAATACAGTCTATCATCAATGGGCATTTGGGTTGATTCCAGGTCTTTGCTATTGTAAACAGTGCTGCAATAAACATTCGTGTGCATGTGTCCTTATAGTAGAATGATTTATAGTCCTTTGGGTATATACCCAGTAATGGGATTGCTGGGTCAAATGGAATTTCTATTTCTAAGGCCTTGAGGAATCGCCACACTGTCTTACACAATGGTTGAACTAATTTACACTCCCACCAACAGTGTAAAAGTGTTCCTTTTTCTCCACATCCTCTCCAGCATCTGTTGTCTCCACATTTTTTAATGATCGCCATTCTAACTGGCGTGAGATGGTATCTCAATGGGGTTTTGATTTGCATCTCTCTGATGACCAGTGATGATGAGCATTTTTTCATATGATTGTTGGCCTCATATATGTCTTCTTTCGTAAAGTGTCGATTCATATCCTTTGCCCAATTTTGAATGGGCTTGTTTGTTTTTTTCTTGTAAATCTGTTTGAGTTCTTTGTAAATTCTGGATATCAGCCCTTTGTCAGATGGGTAAACTGCAAAAATTTTTTCCCATTCTGTTGGTTGCTGATTCACTCTAGTGACTGTTTCTTTTGCCATGCAGAAGCCGTGGAGTTTCATTAGGTCCCATTTGTCTATTTTGACTTTTGTTGCCAATGCTTTTGGTGTTTTGTTCATGAAGTCCTTGCCTACTCTTATGTCCTGGATAGTTTTGCCTAGATTTCCTTCTAGGGTTTTTATGGTGCCAGGTCTTATGTTTAAGTCTTTAATCCATCTGGAGTTAATTTTAGTGTAAGGTGTCAGGAAGGCGTCCAGTTTCTGCTTTCTGCACATGGCTAGCCAGTTTTCCCAACACCATTTGTTAAATAGGGAATCCTTTCCCCATTGCTTGTTTTTGTCAGGTTTATCAAAGATTGTATAGTTGTAGATATGTTGTGTTTCCTCTGGTGCCTCTGTTTTGTTCCATTGGTCTATATCTCTGTTTTGGTACCAGTACCATGCTGTTTTGATTACTGTAGCCTTGTAGTATAGTTTGAAATCCGGTAGTGTGATGCCCCCCGCTGTGTTCTTTTTGCTTAGAATTGATTTGGCTATGCGGGCTCTCTTTTGGTTCCATATGAAGTTCATGGTGGTTTTTTCCAGTTCTGTGAAGAAAGTCAATGGTAGCTTGATGGGTATAGCATTGATTTTGTAAATTACTTTGGGCAGTATAGCCATTTTTACGATATTAATTCTTCCTAACCATGAACATGGAATGTTTCTCCATCTGTTTGTGTCCTCTCTGACTTTGTTGAGCAGTGGTTTGTAGTTTTCCTTGAAGAGGTCCCTTACATTCCTTTGAGTTGTATTCCAAGGTATTTTATTCTTTTTGTAGCAATTGTGAATGGCAGTGCAATGGCACGATCTCGGCTCACCGCAACCTCTGCCTCCTGGGTTCAGGCAATTCTCCTGCCTCAGCCTCCTGAGTAACTGGGATTACAGGCACGCGCCACCATGCCCAGCTAATTTTTTGTATTTTAGTAGAGACGGGGTTTCACCATGTTGACCAGGTTGGTCTCGATCTCTCGACCTCGTGATCCACCCGCCTCGGCCTCCAAAGATTTGGCTTTCTTTAAGTCTGTTTTTGGTGTAGAGGAAGGCTTGTGATTTTTGCACATTGATTTTATATCCTGAGACTTTGCTGAAGTTGCTTATCAGTTTCAGGAGTTTTTGGGCTGAGGCGATGGGGTCTTCTAGGTATACTATCATGTCGTCTGCAAATAGAGACAATTTGGCTTCCACCTTTCCTATTTGAATACCCTTTATTTCTTTTTCTTGCCTGATTGCTCTGGCTAGAACTTCCGGTACTATATTGAATAGGAGTGGCGAGAGAGGGCATCCTTGTCTAGTGCCGGATTTCAAAGGGAATGCTTCCAGTTTTTGCCCAATAAGTATGATATTGGCTGCTGGTTTGTCATAAATAGCTTTTATTACTTTGAGATACGTTCCATCGATACTGAGTTTATTGCGGGTTTTTAGCATAAATGGCTGTTGAATTTTGTCAAATGCCTTCTCTGCATCAATTGAGATAATCATGTGGTTTTTGTTTTTGGTTCTGTTTATGTGGTGAATTAAGTTTATAGACTTGTTTATGTTGAACCAGCCTTGCATCCCTGGGATGAATCCTACTTGATCGTGATGAATAAGTTTTTTGATTTGCTGTTGCAATCGGCTTGCCAATATTTTATTGAAGATTTTTGCATCTATGTTTATCATGGATATTGGCTGGAAGTTTTCTTTTCTTGTTGGGTCTCTGCTGGGTTTTGGTATCAGGATGATATTGGTCTCATAGAATGATTTGGAAAGGATTCCTTCTTTTTGGATTATTTGTAATAGTTTTAGAAGGAATGGTACCAGCTCCTCTTTGTGTGTCTGGTAGAATTCAGCTGTGAACCCGTCTGGACCTGGGCTTTTTTCGTGTGGTAGGCTCTTAATTGCTGCCTCAACTTCTGCCCTTGTTATTGGTCTCTTCATAGTTTCAGCTTCCTCCTGGTTTAGGCTTGGGAGGACACAGGAGTTGAGGAATTTATCCATTTCTTCCAGGTTTGCTAGCTTATGTGCATAGAGTTGTTTGTAATATTCTCTTATGATGGTTTGAATTTCTGTGGAATCTGTGGTGATTTCCCCTTTATCATTTTTTATTGCACCTATTTGGTTGTTCTCTCTTTTCTTTTTAATCAATCTAGCCAGTGGTCTGTCTATTTTGTTGATCTTTTCGAAAAACCAGCTCTTGGATTTATTGATTTTTTGGAGGGTTTTTCGTGTCTCAATCTCCTTCAGTTCAGCTCTGATCTTAGTTATTTCTCGTCTTCTGCTGGGTTTTGAGTTTTTTTGATCTTGCTCCTCTAGCTCTTTCAATTTTGATGATAGGGTGTCAATTTTGGATCTCTCCATTCTCCTCATATGGGCACTTATTGCTATATACTTTCCTCTAGAGACTGATTTAAATGTGTCCCAGAGATTCTGGCATGTTGTGTCTTCATTCTCATTGGTTTCAAAGAACTTCTTTATTTCTGCCTTCATTTCATTGTTTACCCAGTCAACATTCAAGAGCCAGTTGTTCAGTTTCCATGAAGCTGTGCGGTTCTGGGTTGGTTTCTGTATTCTGAGTTTTAACTTGATTGCACTATGGTCTGAGAGGTTGTTTGTTATGATTTCAGTTGTTTTGCATTTTCTGAGCAGTGCTTTACTTCCAATTATGTGGTCAATTTTAGAGTAGGTGTGATGTGGTGCTGAGAAGAATGTATATTCTGTGGATTTGGGGTGGAGAGTTCTGTAAATGTCTATCAGGTTTGCTTGCTCCAGGTCTGAGTTCAAGCCCTGGATATCCTTGTTGATTTTCTGTCTGGTTGATCTGTTTAATATTGACAGTGGAGTGTTAAAGTCTCCCACTTTTATTGTGTGGGAGTCTAAGTCTCTTTGTAAGTCATTAAGAACTTGCCTTATGTATCTGGGTGCTCCTGCATTGGGTCCATATATGTTTAGGATCGTTAGCTCTTCTTGTTGTATCGATCCTTTTACCATTATGTAATGGCCTTCTTTGTCTCTTTTGATCTTAGTCACTTTAAAGTCTATTTTATCAGAGATGAGAATTGCAACTCCTGCTTTTCTTTGCTCTCCATTTGCTTGGTAAATCTTCCTCCATCCCTTTATTTTGAGTCTTTGTGTATCCTTGCAGGTGAGATGGGTTCCTGAATACAGCACACTGATGGGTTTTGGATTTTTATCCAATTTGCCAGTCTGTGTCTTTTGATTGGTGCATTTAGTCCATTTACATTTAGGGTTAATATTGTTATGTGTGAATTTGATACTGCCATTTTGATGCTAAGTGGCTGTTTTGCCTGTTAGTTGTTGTAGATTCTTCATTATGTTGAAGCTCTTTAGCATTCAGTGTGATTTTGGAATGGCTGGTACTGATTGATCCTTTCTATGTGTAGTGCCTCTTTTAGGAGCTCTTGTAAAGCAGGCCTGGTGGTGACAAAATCTCTGAGTACTTGCTTGTTCGCAAAGGATTTTATTCTTCCTTCACTTCTGAAGCTCAGTTTGGCTGGATATGAAATTCTGGGTTGAAAGTTCTTTTCTTTAAGAATGTTGAATATTGGCCCCCACTCTCTTCTGGCTTGTAGTGTT
Organism: Callithrix jacchus; assembly: GCF_049354715.1. NCBI lineage: Eukaryota > Metazoa > Chordata > Mammalia > Primates > Cebidae > Callithrix > Callithrix jacchus. The sequence continues at coordinate 118,832,833 of NC_133502.1, forward strand.
TCTGCCGAGAGATCTGCTGTGAGTCTGATGGGCTTCCCTTTGTGGGTGACCCGACCTTTCTCTCTGGCTGCCCTTAGTATTCTCTCCTTTATTTCAACCCTGTTGAATCTGACGATTATGTGCCTTGGGGTTGCTCTTCTTGCGGAGTATCTTTGTGGTGTTCTCTGTATTTCCTGCAATTGAGTGTTGGCTTGTCTTGTTAGGTGGGGGAAATTTTCCTGGATGATGTTCTGAAGAGTATTTTCCAGCTGGGATTCATTCTCTTCGTCCCCTTCTGGTACACCTATCAAACGTAGGTTAGGTCTTTTCACATAGTCCCACATTTCTTGGAGACTTTGTTCATTCCTGTTTGCGCTTTTTTCTCTGATCTTGGTTTCTCGTTTTATTTCATTGAGTTGGTCTTCGACTTCAGATATTCTTTCTTCTGCTTGGTCAATTCGGCTATTGAAACTTGCGTTTGCTTCGCGAAGTTCTCGTATTGTGTTTTTCAGCTCCTTTAATTCATTCATATTCCTCTCTAAGGTATCCATTCTTGTTATCATTTCCTCGAATCTTTTTTCAAATCTTTTTTCAAGGTTCTTAGTTTCTTTGCATTGATTTAATACATGATCTTTTAGCTCACAAAAGTTTCTCATTATCCATCTTCTGAAGTCTAATTCCGTCATTTCGTCACAGTCATTCTCCGTCCAGCTTTGTTCCCTTGCTGGTGAGGAGTTTTGGTCCTTTCTAGGAGGCGATGTGTTCTGGTTTCGGGTGTTTTCCTCCTTTTTGCGCTGGTTTCTTCCCATCTTTGTGGATTTGTCCGCTGGTCGTCTGCGTAGTTGCTGACTTTTCGTTTGGGTCTCTGAGTGGACACCCAGAATGTTGATGATGAAGTATTTCTGTTGCTTGGTTTTCCTTCTACCAGTCTAGCCCCTTTGCTGTACGACTGTTGAGGTCCGCTCCAGACCCTGCTTGTCTGGGGTGCACCTCTAGTAGCCGTGGCACAGCGAGGGATGCTACCAGTTTCTTTTTCTGCTCTCTTTGTCCCAGGATGATGCCTGCCTAATGACAGTCTTTTGGATATAGAGGGGTCAGGGAGCTGCTTGAGGAGACAGTCTGTACTTTATAGGAGCTCAATTGCTGAGCTGTGAGCTCTGTTGTTCATTCAGGGCTGTTAGGCTGCTATGTTTGATTCTGCTGCAACAGAACTCATTAAAAAACCCCTTTTTTTCTCAAATGCTCTGTCTTGGGGGGTTGGGGCTTTGCTTTTGGATGTCTGTTGAGGTGTCCTGCCCAGCTAGGAGGCAATCTAATCACTATTTGCCTGCCGAGGCTCCGCCCTGCTGTTGTGAGGCTCGCCCTGTTGCTGCAGGCTCTTGCTGTTCTGCCGCCCTGCAGCGGAGTCTCTCTGTTGTGGCGGGTTGCCTCGGCAACGGCAGGCTGTGTCAGCAGTGGGCGTGTGTCTCAGTCGGGGCGGGTTGCCTCGGTAATGGTGAACGCCCCTCCCCCACGGAGCGCCTTAGGGACAGTCTCCACGGCGAGACCATTTGGAATCGCCGTTTTGTCTGTCCCACTGCGGTATCCCACACGCTGTGTCCCTGCAATCCCCTGGGGTGGCCCACTGCCCAAGTCCCTTTCAGTCTCGAGTTCATCCCTCTGAAGTCTCAGGTTGCCATTTCAACAGGGCACCCGTACAAGCGCGCCCTGTGGGGATCGCTGGGTAGGGCTGGCTGCCACCACCCCGGCTGCCGGCTTCTCCAGGCAGAGCCTCTGCCTGGGGTCCCGCATCTCCTTTATACTTTGGAATTTCCCCGTTCTTTGGGCAACAAAGATCAGTCTGAAAATGCAGCTCTGACTCACCTGACCGCGGATTAACCGAGAGCTTCAATCCTGGGTTGTTCTCACAGTGCCATCTTGAGTCTCCCCAATCGAGAATGAAATTTTATCCTCATCTATCAACTTATAAAAAATCAACTCAAATGGATTAAGGGCTTAAACCTAAGACCTGAAACTATGAAAGTTCTAGAAGACGACATTGGAAAAATCCTTCTTGACATTGGTTTAGGCAAGGATTTCATGATCAAGAGCACAAAAGCAAATGCAATATAAACAAAGATAAATAGCTGGAACCATGGCAAAAGGAACAGTCAGCAGAGTAAACAGACAACTCAGAGTGGGAGAAAATTTTTACAATCTATTCATATGACAAAGGACTAATATCCAGAATCTACAATGAACTCAAACAAATCAGTAAGAGGAAAACAATCCCATCAAAAAGTGGGCTAAGGACATAAATAGACAATTCTAAAAAGAAGATACACAAATGACCAACAAACAGATGGAAAAATGCTCAACATCACTAATGATCAGGAAAATGCAAATCAAAACCACAATGTAATACTGCCTTCCTCCTGAAAGAATGGCCATAATCAAAAAATCATAAAACAGTAGGTGTTGGCATGGATGCAGTGAACAGGGAACACTTCTATACTGCTAGTGAGAATGTAAACTAGTTCGTCTGCTATGGAAAGCAATGTGGAGATTCCTTAAAGAACTAAAAATAGAACTACCAATTGATCCAGCAGTCCCACTGCTGGGTATCTACCCAGAGGAAAAAAGGTCATTGCTCATAAAAGACACTTGCAAACACATGTTTATAGCAGCACAATTCTCAATTGCAAAATCAAGGAACCAACCCAAATGCCCATCAATCAATAAGTGGATAAATAAACTATGGTATATATATGATGGAATAGTATACAGACATAGAAAGGAATGAATTAGCAGCATTTTCAGTGACCTGGATGAGATTGGAGATGATTATTCTAAGTGAAGTGACTCAGCAATTTAAAACCAAACATCGTATGTTCTCATTGATATGTGGGAGCTAAGCTATGAAGATGCAAAAGCATAGGAATGATACAATGGACTTTGGGGATTTGAGGGGAGGAGTGGAAGGGAGGTGAGGGATAAAAGACTACAGACAGAATGTAGTATATACTGCCCAGGTGATGGGTGAACCAAAATCTCACAAATCACCGTTCAAGGACTTACTCATGTAACCAAATACCACCTGTACCCCAATAACTTATGGATAAACAAGTAAAAAAGAAAATAAAAAAGAAAATATAATGAAACATTGAGGCAATAAGTAAAGCATTCTCTATTTTTCCATTGGTTTCTTTCTCTTGAGAAGCTAGATAAGATGGAGAGAAAGTGGAATATCTCAGTCATCACCATAAAAAGTATATGGATCCAAATATTGTTTTATATAAGCAAAACAACTCATAGTACAGTGATCAAATAAAGCAGAAGGGATCAGAGAAAATTATAGTTAAATTAATTATTAAAATGCATGTTATAGAGTTATTTTGGTGTTGCTGCTTTTTATTCTTCAGCTTCTCCTGGCCCCCATAAGTTTTCTAAGTAACCAAATGGATCCTGAAGAACTTTCCAACCATTTATAAAGTATAATGATTATGAAAGAAGCAGCCTAAAGGACATGAATTAAATTTCCCAAGGCTTTATTATTTGGTTCTCTATTAACATGACTTTAAGTGTGGCTAAGAATTTCACCTATGTGCAACATTAACAGGAAAATATCTATTTAAGAGAGTTAATTCTATAAAAATGCTTGTTTAAGCAACCTGATTATTAGGTTTCCTGCAGTTAATACAAAATTATACTTGGCTGTTGTAAGTGACCCAAATGTTCAGGAAAAAAAGTTATTTCTGATTTGACTGACTTTTCCACTGTGTTTTTCTTTATTCAAATCAAATGGACCCTGTAGAATTAGAATAAATGACAAGGATGTAGGCCCAGCCTTTGACCTGTAGAGCAATGTATCTACAGTTGGATTTGCATTACAGCAATGACATTAACTAACTATCAAGGTCATGTTAGGTGAGTGATTTAACAGCTTTGCAGCTCAGTTTGCTTATCTCTACCAGAGGACATACAGTGTCAAATATCATTTCAGAGCTTGCTGTGTGCTGACTGCCAGTTAAGCATTTTCACGGTGTTCTGGCGAGGTAGGAATTATGTTCTGGCCTCCTCCACTCTCCCACAACACTTACTCTATTTATCAGAAAACCTTATTGGATCTTCCTTCCAAATATCTAGAATCTCATTGTTTCTCACCTTTATCACTTCTATCCTTGTCCAAACTAACATCATCTCTTACCTGGAGTCTCCTTGTCCTTGTCCCAGTGGGTTTATTTTCAACATAACATCCAAAATGATCCTGTTAAGCGATATCTGATTGTGTCACTCCCCTTCTCCAAATCCTCACATGATTTCTCAGATCACTTTCTGTAAAAGTCAACTATCTTGCACAAAAATTTTCAACCTAGATTTGGTTTAGTGGATTTTATATATTTTAGGTCATCTGTGTCTGTGGTTTCTGCATCCCCGGATTCAACTAACCATGGATAGAAAATATAGGAAAAAAAACTAAGTCCTGCTGCACACGTATAATGAACATGTATAGACTTTTTTCTCTTTATTCCTAAACAATACAGTATACCAACTATGGATACCAAAGGATGATGTGTATAAATTACATATGTGTGTCTCAAAAAGCAACTTGCCACAGTATAGACTTTTTAATTACATAATAAATTCCTTTCATATAATTCTTATAAGAAAAATCCATATATTACTTACCTGACAAAACATGTGCAAAATTCTAAAATTTGCCTCTAAAGTCTTTCCAGTGATTAATACCTTGCTATATTCAAGCAAAATCTGCCTGGTACATCATGTCAGTTGCTTAAAGTATATTATGTGTTAAGAATAGGGCTCTAGAGTTCTCAGTTCTAGAGGTTGCCAGTGTGGCAAGAAAGAGTAAAATATTACATAAGAAATTTCTTACCCAAAATTATTATAGGAAAAGGAGTATATTATTTACACACACACAAAAAAGTGCAACATTTTGTAATTTGCCTCTAAATTCTAAAGTGAGCCAAGTTACAGAGGCAAGGAGAGTTTGATGAGTGATTAATGGATATTTATGTGCCTACTATGTCTGCTACTTAGTGACTTTCTCTTCTTAGGCAAATCACAGCATCTCCCTAAATGACGTTTCTTTTCTTAATATAGGGGTAATAATAGTACTTCTTATCTCACAATGTTGTTAAGTGAATCAGAGATAATTAGCAGGAAAGCCTGGACAATTATAAATAAAATATATGTTTTAGTTTTCTTTTTTAAAGGATATCCTATTGTTTAAAGAGATAGGAACAGTGTATACAATCAATAGCAATTTGGATTATATAATACAATAATTGAGAACATACAAAAAACCACAATCATGGAGAATAAACTTTCTTTGTTTATATTATATATCAGTGTAGATAATCTATATTAAGCAAAATGTTATAATTAGTCTGTGCCTTAGATGAAATTAATTAACATTATAGATTCTACACTCAAATCTTCAAGGATTTCCAGCTAATAAGGTAATCTCAAAGATAAAATGATAAAGTAACTTTTCTCTCAAAAACTGACCTAAACAACTAGGATAGAAATAAGGTATTCACCTGGCAGGGGAGATACCATGATCATGAAGGTGCTTTTCCCAGGGCGAGGCTTATCCATTGCACTCTGGATGTGCTAACGCCTGTGACTTCCCCAAATGCGGGAAACTTGACTACATAATTTGTGGTAGTGGGGGACTGCATTAGAGATTTCCTCTGTTTAAAAAAAAAAAAGAAAGAAAGAAGGTATTCAAGAAAATTATAGTATTTCACTCAATATTTTATTAACTGCCAAATAAACAAAAATATTTTAGAAAGACATAATTTAATACATTTTCTGATATTATTATTCACAAAAGCATTTAATATATAATTTTTTCTTTTAAATCCCATGTGGTAATGATTATGAGTTTCTTGCCTTAATTTACTAAATCAAGATTCCAAATAGCCAACCAAACACAATTTTCCAGTTGAAAATGTTAATCAAATTAAATGTTTTCATTAATAGCAAAGTGAAATCAGCGAGTACTTACGGAGCATTCATATATATGGTGAACTAGATTTCTGGAGGATAAAATAAAAGGAATAAATAATAAATTATAGTCTCAAATCATAATATATGAGTGAGCTGTAATATGAAAATAACCTCAGAAAGTTGCAAAAAGGAAAGTTACTAAACTTAGTCAATAGAGATTAAGTCAATTCTGCCTTTGTCTTAAAAACAGAAAAATATAACATTTACTGCGACAGGAGTTGAATAAGCAAATTAGGCTAGCATAATGACTTTGAGAAAGGCAGTGATGGGAGGTAAATCACAGTAGGTTGCTTGGGACGATATTGTTTAGAATTTGGAGTATAAGGTTTAGACGTTTTAACTTCACGCTGTTCTCAAAATGGAAAGTTGCTTAAACATTTTGAGAAGGGTTAAAGTTTTATCAGAGTAATGGTAAAAAAAAAATTGAGACAGAAATGCCAATTAATGTCAGTTAAATGGATTTTCTCTTTCTTTCTTAAAAGTGTGAATTACAAATATCTAACATGTCATAACTATAGTGGTATTAGCAGGAAGAAAATAAAATATGCATGTGAGAAATCCTGAGGAAACAGACTCATTGGGATTTAGGAACACAGCCATTAAGAGAGAAGACAGAATTCACCATTAATGAATGAAAGCTTTTAACTTCAGGCAGTTTTGAGAGTTATCAAAGAAGATAAAATTTTTGAGGATGTAACAGAGTCTAGGAGAGTATTTTTAAAAACTTGGTGGGTTTAAAGTAGCAGAACATTTAAGTGGAGATATCCAGAGAGTCATTACAAATCCAGAAAATACACACTGAATCTTCAGAAAGAATCTAGACTAAAAAGAATAATTTAAGGGCCTGGGGCACAGAAGTGAGAATTGAGGCTATGAACCTGATTGTGATTTCTAAAGGAAAGCTAACAAAGAGAATCTTCCCCAAGGAAAACCTGGATGATGTCTAATCATTGTCTATGGAATTTGGAGAGAAATCAAGCAGAGTTTAGGGATGTAATCCAGACAAAAGCAGAAGAAAACCAGATTATAATGTGTTAAGGAATTGGTAACTGATGAGCAAATGAGGGAAGAAAATAATGCATTATGCTTTCTAGAATGGCTTTTAATTAATCACACAATTATTAAATCACTTATATCCAACCAGAAATTGGAAATGTCACTAAAGGCTGGATTACATACAGCCAACTGTATGCTCTGACTACTGGAGTAGGGTTGAAGAGAGAGAGTGGGAGTAACGAATGACACAAGAGTCCATGTAAGGAGATCCAGCCTAGTGTGTGATGGTCATGGTAGGCAGTGACTGTCAAGAAATGGCGGTGGATATAAGAAAAGGAAGAGCTGGGGAAGACAGGCAGCTCAGGTAAGAGAGAAAGATTATCAAATGGCTGGAAAATGGAACACATCAGGACCCTGGAAAGGAAAATATTGTGAGGGGTTGGTGAGAAATCAGGAAAGTGATGAGAGATAAGGCTTAAAAGGAAATCATGGCCTTGAAAGTGTTGCTAAGAAATTATAACTTTTCCCTTGAGTACACTGACTAATGGGGTTCTAAGTAGGAAACTGATGTTTTTCCCAATCACAAGATTAGCCTTGCCATTCCGTTAGTTTATGAAAAAGGACAAAGGCAAAGAAAAGGAATAAAATCAAATGCCAATCAAGGGACAATAATCAATGTTTATTTTTTCTAGTTTGAATTTTCTCATGCCTCTGAGCATGGAAATTATGAACTCGTAAATATGTTAAACTTTAGGTTCATGTTATTGCCTACCTTTAATTAGTTAGAAAAAAAAACATTTAAGTTGTCTCTATAATTAAAATATGAACAACTTTAAAACTGCTGTGATGATTATTCATCATACAAGGGACTCTAATTTGGATGAAAGGCCCTAACTAGTATGACTCCGAGCAAGCCAATGAGAACCAGAAGGAGCTTTGCTCAACAGAAAGATAAACAACTAATAGTAGCTTCCAGTCACACAGATGCTAAAGGTAACCCTTTTCTGCATTTGAAGATATCAAATAATTTCTCCACAGTAGTAGAAAAAATTCTGTTGCTGGAATATATCACAAGCAAAAGTTGACGATGGTGCAAAATAACCAATCACTTGGAAATAAATTGCCTATACAGCTAGCTAATTAAAAAAGAAGAAACAAACACATTTTTCATTTAATTATGTCACTAGTTTATGCTTCGGAGTTCTAAAAAAAGCATCCTTTTTTTTTTTTTTTTTTGGATACAGAGTCTCACTCCTTCACCAGGTGCCAGGTTGGAGTGCAGTAGTGCAACCTCGGCTCACTGCAACCTCCGCCTCCTAGGTTCAAGCAATTCTCCTGCCTCATCCCAAGTATCTGGGACTGCAGGCACGTGCCACCACGGCCAGCTAATTTTTTTTGTATTTTTAGTAAAGACGGGATTTCACTATGTTGGCCAAGATGGTCTCGATCTCTTGACCTTGTGATCCGCCTGCCTCGGCTTCCCAAAGTGCTGGGATTACAGGTGTGAGCCACCACTCCTGGCCTAAAAAAGCATCTTTAAATTTTGTGTAACAAAAATAAATACATCAATGTACCCATGCTATATATTTTCTTGGTACATTCTAGACAATGTACTAATATCTATAATTTTCAAGAATTACTGACCGGGGATGGGGAAAGAGAGAGGGAAAAATCAGTTGTCAAAATAAAAACTTGAACAAACAAACTATTTTTAAAATTACTGAGAGCTGGTTATTAGGGAAATGGTTTATTGAACCGAATTATCACATTTAAAATTCGTGACCCAAAACTGTTGCTCTTCTCAGCTGTGCAATTGACACCCACCAGCACGGTGTGTGTTGGAAGTAAAAATGCCTTTTTAAGATCTGTTAATTTAACGTATGTAGATTAATTGTCTGAAACATGAAGAGTACAGAAATTTACCATTTGAATGTCTTTATTAACTGAAAAGTCAGGTGTTGAAATAATTTTAAATCCTATTAATCTGTTCTCTGCTGGTGTAATGTGGGCAGATTCTCACCTGTTATTTATATTGTGTATAAAAAATATAAAAATTCAGTTGAAAGAAATAAAATACCCTGTATCAGTACTTCTTTGCATATAAACCTATGCCCACAGAGAAATACAGCTTTTGCTATCACAAAACCAGCCTTGTCCTAGTCACAATCCCACAGTCACAAATTATTATGACGGAGTTATTTCCTTTGCAAGATACTGCTTTATACTGTAAGTAAATAAATATTCTTGTTACTCTACCATCAGCACTCACCATTATACAGCTACTAAATGTATCTACACAGACACTCTGTAGAAAATCATAACAAACCTCAGTTCTTGTCATTTTAAAGTAACTTTCAAAAATAGTATTCTGATACCACTTAATGTACAATTCAGAATTGCTGTTTTTTAGATTATACATGGTTGCAAATATAAATACAAATAATTTGCAACCATGTATAATCTAAAAAACAGCAATACTCCTGACCCCTTACCCTACTGTAAGAATGTAAAATTAAGAGACTTAGTTACAACTCATAAGCTATTCCTAAAATTTGTATAATATTTGCTTGTGAGAAACTGTGGTATCACAAATAATATTTCATAGACCTGAGTCTTCAAATATGTTAGAGATATAGAAATCTGCACTCTAGTTAAATACCCCATTTATGTACCTACATCTTTGCTATGGATTTTAAACACCAAAAGATGCTTCTACAATTTCTTTTTTAATTTATATTTATCAAACTAATGTTGAAAATCACTAAATATATTTTTGCAAATTATATGTATCATCTTACAGTTTTTTATTTCTAGATTCTAATGTTCTTGAGAACCTTCTGGGCATTGTAAAAGTGGATATAAATTTTGCTTGAAAGTACAGTTTGTTGAAAGGTGAAATGAAGATATTAATTCTTATCTCACATATAAACAACTGGAAAAATACAAGATAACATTTATGAAATAAATAATTATGATTCAGTAAGTATTTTAATTAGTAATGAGGACAAAAAACCAATAGTATAGGTACAGAACATTCTGATTTAAACTGATATGGAGGGTCTTTAGGGAATATTTAAGGACTGACCGAACAAAAATAAATTCAATAAAAATAAAAGAAATAGCCATTTAGGAATTAAGTGAGGGAGGAATGGCACAAAAGGGAAGGCTGGTGATCAGTTTGCAGCTGAGCTGTCACTACTGAGTGTTAGTGACTTGAGTCACAGTCATCAATAAGGCAGACTATTTGGTGCATGCCTGAAGTAGAGGCCAGGTACAATCAAGACAAACAAGACATCCATCATGGTTTCAATACCCAGAGACTGTGCTGTAAGTTATGTCTGTCTCAAACTGCAAGGATAGAAAGCTTAACAGCCCTAGGAGAAAATATTGCCACATGTAGAAATGGTTCAGGAAAAAGACTCCATTTGTTGGAGGTATTGGCAAAATGCTTGCAACTCATGTAGATGAGGAACAAGAAGAAGGCAGGGAAGTCTTAAAAATAAAAACTGTAGCAAGCCAAAAAGAATTCAGGATAATGTATTGGAAGACTAGGAGAGTTTGTCTTTTGATGAAAAGCATGAACTTTACACATAAAAAAAGACTTATGGAACCTTCAAAATACAAGGACTCTTGTGCCTGGAAACCCTAACTTGCTAACACCGTCTGTCCACCAAACAAAGCTTTATGAGTAAGTAGATTAGTAGCCAATGAAGAAGAACATGAAGGAAAATTTGTCTGAGATTCCTTTTATTTTACTTCTAATATCATGCTAATATATTAGAAAACTCCATAGAATGGGGTAGCATTGCAAGTGAAGGGTAATTAACTGAGTTACATTATATCATATATATATTTCTCTTTCTTTTACATCTATATATATGGTAAATATTTATGTATATATTTGATAAATATATATATTTGAATATATATATATTCAAATTCCTACATTATATGTTATCTCCCAACACTCATTTTAGACATTAAATAATTTTACACAAAAGTTAATTAACTAGTGATTTCTCTGTGCCAGAGATTATATCAGGACCCCAGACAATGGTTAGTCACTTAAACAAACATGGAGCCCTTTTTATTGAACTTTAATGAACATGAGAGATATTTTTCCAATAATTACAAAATAGTATAATTTGAAACTTTATTTGAAGTAATGGATAGGCAGATATAAGGGCTAAAGCAAAGGAATCTGATCAAGTCTCAGGGCATATGGCATGTAAATGGGGAAGAGATGTGTGATGAAGAGTTAAATCGGTGAAGAGACGAAGTGGAGTGAAATTCTAGCAGGAGGATGGGCAGGCCTAATACACTAAGATTAGGGGAAACGTTCTGGGTGGAACCTAGTGCAGGTAGTACGGGTAGTAATATGAAGAACATTTGCAGATGAGACATCCTTCAGACGCTTATAGGTCATTAGGTCTAAGTAAGGTCTTTGAGCATTAGCTAAATAACTGATAAATAGTTTTAAGGAGAAATGTAACAAAACTGGACTATAGCTGCACTTGATGAAGATCATTCTGACTTGACAGGCAAACAGAAAAAGAAAGCTTGGGGCTGGGGTGGGGTCATCAGTAAATTGTCAGTGAGAATGCTTAGGAGGTTGTTATACTACAGTGATGTTCATGGCTATCCACATCCTTTTCTTCATTTCCCAAGCTTTGAACATTGTAACCCAGATCTGCATCCAGTGCCCTATTTTCATCTTTTTGTATGCTTACTATATGGGCAATTCTCAAGTATCATCATTTAAAAATCATCTTGATCCTGATTTGTCCAAATTGATGTCTCCATCTTGAACCTAACACTTGAACTCCTGAAACTTATCTCCATCTTAATTTCCAATATGCATTTAAAATTTAACATGTCCAATTCAATTCTTGATTTAGAAATCTCCAAATTTGGTCTTTCTACACTTCACTTTTTCTACCTGAGTAATAGGGAATTTTATTTTCCAAGTTGTTCAGCCAATATTGTTGATAGACTAATCTCTTTTGCACACAATCTGCATCGAATCCATCAGCAAGTCCCATCGTCAGTAAATGCACAATCCAACCTTGTTCTGCCATCTCCACTTCCAACACCCTAGCCAAAGACATTAATTACCTGCACTTTATTTTAATAGCTTAAGTAATCTCAATTTTTCTCCTTTGCAACACTAAAGTCTATCTCAACAAAAAGACTAAGTCATACGATGTGACACCTTTTCTCTTTTCAATACCCTCCAGTACCTTTATAATATAATCCTAATGAAATCCAATATTCTTACTGTGACAGCTTATACTTCCAAAATGTGGCTACAACAGCACTTACACTTACCATTTCACATGCTCTTCAGTAACGTGATTTTGCCTCTTCTCCATTAAGAGATTGAGATTATCTCTACATTTCTCTGCTCCTGAGTGGCTTTGTAACTGCTTTGACAAATAGAATATGGCAGAATGTTGCTGTGCCAGTTCTAGACACAGCCATAACTAAATTGGCAACTTCCCTTTCTTGCTTCTTGGAATGCTCAATTTTAAAACTCATTCTTGTGACACTGTCTCTTAAAAACCCAGGTCCCATTCTATAATAAGCTCAAGACACATAAGCCACACATGGGTTCTTTCTTTGACAGCCTTAAATAAGCATCCAACAGATAACCATCACTAACTCAGACAAGTGACATAGACATAATGCCCCATTGAATCCTAAGATGACCTCAATCCCAGCTAACATCTGACTGTACCTCCTATGAAACTGCAAGCAAGAACCTCACCCTCAGTTGACTGAGGAGCTAATAAGAAATTATTTCAGGTAACTTATTGATAATCATAACATTAAAGAATATTTATCATGACCTACAAAACCTTACTTTAGATGGTCCATCAATAACCCCATTATTTAATATCTTATCATTGTTATCCTTTTATCCCCATTCCAATCATACATCAGACTATACTCCTTCACATTCCTTAGACATGCCAAGCATATGTTTTTACCTCAGGACTTTCGAATCTGCTCTTCTCTAATTATAAGCTCTCCTTCAGATAGTTATTTTTATGGCTGGCTTCTCTACCCTCTTCCCAGATCTGTTCAGATGTTGCCTTATTATAAAACTTTTTCAGCCAGGCACGGTGGCTCAGGCCTGCAATCCCGGTACTTTGGGAGGCTGATATAGATGGATCACCTGAGGTCAGGAGTTTGTGACCAGCCTGGCCAACATGGCAAAAGCCCATCTCTACTAAAAGTACAAAAATTAGCTGAGTATGGTGGCATGCACCTGTAATCCCAGCTACTTGGGAGGCTGAGGCAGGAGAATCACTTGAACCTGGGAGACGGAGGTTGGGGCAAGCCGATATTGTGCCACTGCACTCCAGCCTGGGTAACAGACTGAGACTCAGTCTCAAAAAAAAACTTTTTCTTGACCAATCTTAAAAGAACAACAACAAAAAATAGGTCCATTTATCTCTACCACTCCCTTTGCTTCTTCACTTGTTTTAGCCTTCCTTTTATCCCCAGCTTTATTGGAATATACTTGACAAATAAAAATTGTATGTATTTAATGTGTGGAATGTTGCAATGTGATGTTTTGATATATGTATATGTTGCAAAATAATTACCCACCCTCAAGTTAATTACTATATGCATCACCTCATATAGTTACCTTTTTTGTAGGTAACTATATGTGAAAACACTTTTGTGTAGACATTTTGTGGAAAGACTTAAGGTCTACTCTCTTAGAAAATTTCAGGTATATAATACAGCATTATTGTATTATACAAGTATAATGCAATATGATTGTCTATATAATATACCATGCTGCATATTACATCTCCAGAACTTATTCATCCAGCAAAAATAAAACTTTTTACCCTTTAACCAATCCCCATTCTCCCCACTGCCCACATTTATCCTTCTTTATGAGGCTTCACCATGTTATGTTTTCCTTTGCTTGTTTTAATTAATTGTTAATGCACTAAAAATGCAAGTACTATGAAGACAGAGCCATTTCATTTTACGTTTTAACTGCTGTAGTTCTAGCACCAAAACAACTAAGCTGGAAGCTTAATACTAATTTTTTCAATGAGAAAATTAATACTAATGAAGGATGGTTGGATGGAGAGATAAGTGGATGGATGATGAATGAATGTGTACATGGATAGATGGATGAATGAATACGTATGAAGTGGTGCTAATAAAATGGTAAGTTATATGATTTAATCTTAAAAGCCATTAGACAAAATGATAGCATTTTGTTGAATTAGAGTGGTACTTACTCCATGCTTGATATTCTTTTTACAATCAGGTAAGTGTTCTGTAGTTAAATAGATAACCACACTGAGATTTGATAAACTAATGTAATGACACTTGTAAAGATCAAGGACTGACATAGCTTATCACTCAGAAGAGGTTTGTTTTAATAGGAGAGAGAGAGAAAAAAAAATATCAGTACTATGGGCATAGCTTCCCAGGAGGCCAGCCTCAAATTAGTCCGTGAGCAAGGAAAAAACTAGGTGACACTGACACAAAATGAAGTATTTGGTGGAAGATACCAGAAGGTTTTCAAACAGATTGGGAGGGGTGCCAAAAATGGCAAAAATATTATATTTTGAATAGTGAAGCCATTATGTTCAGAAAGCTTGAATGAAGCAGATTATTTCTATGTATAGAATCAAACTCAATATCTGGAGCACAAAAAGCTTGATTTACGTTTTTGTGCCTCCAATGCCAGGCAATTAGATGAAACCAATATCAATTTGCTGAGAGCTGGGCTTTGACTCAAAGAAACCACAAGTTTTGGCTTGACAGTCGTAGCTGCATTCATTCTGTGGCTAGGAAAATCAGGAGAAACAAGTGATGCAAAAGGCTTCCAAGGTTCTGTTCCTTGCATTTTCTTTACAAAAACAAATGGTCCTCATCTTTTTGTTGGTTACTGTTTCTTGGTTTTGTTTTGTTTTTTATTCAGTCAGCATTGTGTTCTTAAGCTTATGCAACTCTCTTTACTCTTGAGAAACCAAATCAAACTTCCTTGAAAGGTGTTATTTTAGATTTGCTTTCCAGGTTTTTGTTTGTTTTTTTTTTTTGTCACAATGGTGCTTTTTTACTTTTGGAATTCTGGGGATTTTAAGAAAAAAACAAATGCAAAATGTAAAATGACTTCTACATTATTATCAAGAATAGTATTTATATTCACATTTTATAAATGTTTTATTGCCTGCCACAAGCTTTTAGATTGGCATGCTTTCTGAGGACTTCAGTTCAAAATTTAGGTAAGGCTCAAAAATTCAGAGAAAATGCCAGTAATTATACAGCTATTGCTTGGTCATATTTCTTTCATACAAAATAAAGTTAACTCTTACTTCTTTTTAGTGACACTGGTGTGTAATGAGTACTTAGACCCTAAATAATTTATGTTGCTTTGTGTAGTAATTAAGGTCTGTACAACAAAATAGAGTGGCAATAATGGATGTGGTAACTAGGCAAACCTGAATTAGCAGCCCATATCTACCATTTACTAGCTGTATTCCCTTGTGAGGGTTACTTTCAGTTCTCTCATTTGTAAAATGGAGATAACATTGTATATATTATGGGAATATTGGGATTAATGACATGTCAAATGCTTAGCACAATACATGCCACACAGTTCTCAGTTATTATTCTTAAAAGTCAATTCTGTTTCTGCATACTACTCATGCTTATGATTCCAGATAAATAATAATTCATGCATGCATTCCACTGAAATTCCTTGTTTGTTCCTTAAAGCCTTCAAAGAATTGCTTTTATATACAAGGACATAGAAATCTGCATTAAAATAAGAATCAGTGAGGCTTGAGGTTTTTGCTAAGAGATGAAGGTCATGGGTTTTTCTTTTAGCGCAGATTTAAAAGAAACAGTTCTGAGCCAGAAGAACTCCACTGCTTTTGCCTCTGCTTTGAGTTTAGAGGCAGGCCGGCTTGTAATACAGAACCCTGTGCACCACAGGGTTGGCTTGGCAGGCAAGGCATTTGCTATTTCTGAAACATATATGTTGCTTTCTGTTTCTAACACGCCAGAGGCTCTTCTCATTGCCAAAATTTCTCCTTTGTCAAGCTCCATAGGAAACTGATGTAGTCCATGCTCAAAAGACATCCAATAAAAAGCTATGAAACTGTCACTGACTCGTATCTCCACTGGAGGGGAAAAAAAAGTAGTTGTGGGATGTCAGGGCAGTCTTAAAAAGTTGCGCTTATGTTATTACAAAAGGCTAAGAATTCAGCTTTTAAAATATCCCTCTAGGGATAGTAGCTCTGTGAAGAAATGGAAGATGCCATTGAGAAAAGGCTTCTATCTCTGTCTCGCTTTTTTAATCTTTTTATAGTTTTCCTGAAAGGGAATATCATGCTGCTGTGAGATCTTCTGGCAGAATGTAGGTTTCCGTTAGTGATTTCTCATCAATCATTTTATCCCAATAAATAAAAGCAGATAGGGTTCCGTTTCCCACCCCCACCAAAATACCACAGACATACCATTTTAACCACCCCACTTGTAAAAGCCTTGAAAGCAACAATACTCCAAGAAATCATTGTCTTTACTGTGAAAATATTTTAGTGCTCATGAGCCTGATCTTATCAAGTGGTATGTAGAAGTTTATGAAATGTTCATTGCCACCTTTTCTTCAAATTGGGAAGAAAATGCAACCACACTTTCCAAATGTACTTTTTATTAGTTTCAGTACAGGAAAATCTGCTACAATAAAAATACTTCAAAATGCTGAGGTTTAAATGAGATTGGAATGTATTTCTCTTTTTTTCTAAGAGTCCATGGGTGAGAAGGCTACAGTGGCAGGGACCCATACCCTTCTGTCTTCCTCCCCTGCCATTGCTGAGTGTCAGACACACTGTGCAGTTTAAGCTGAAAGCCCTCATGATTGGTTTCCAGTAACATAGGGTAGGAAAGGTATACAGGAGCAAGCATTTATGTCCATAAAGCTAGGAAGTTACCACCATCATTTTTGCTCACACCCCTTCTATTCCTAACTCATTCATATCTTCTCAGCAAGGTGCAATGGAGTCTGGGAATTAAAATCTCTGTTGAACAGCCACATTCTCAGCCAAATCCTGATCAGAAAACATAAAGGGAATGTTGATTACTGAAAAGAAAAAAATTAGGGTGGATATTGTTGGATAATTGACTGTCTCTACTATGACTTTAGCCTGGGAGATTTTGCTAGAAATTTTCCCCCTAGGAAATTTAATTGCATTGCAGTCCTAGAAATATCTGCTTGTGGAATATCAAGTTGTTTTAGTCTGGAATGTTGAAGGAGGCAAACTTTTGGATTAATGAGCTGACAAACTATAAAAGTTTGAGATGCTTCTTACCAAGTTTCCTCTTACACACACACAAACATACATACACACATGGTGGGGGAGAGGAAAAACAAAAGTTTTACTGTAACTAAAGAAAAAGAAAAAAATAGGTAAATTTTCAATTAGATTTTAATGCCATTGTTAGTGGAGTTAGACTTAAAGTTATTAAAAGTATATCTATGAACCACATGTCATTTGCAACTGCAGTCATATGAAAGTGAATAGGTATCCAAAAATAGAACAGGAAAAGATTATGTGCCCTTAATATTACTACATTCAACCACAGTCTTAACAAACCAGAATGGTGCCAAAAAAGAAAAAGAAGAAAAGACTATGACAAGCCATCTGACTTTGCCAAACTGAGAACTAGTTGCAAAAATGATGAGAGAAAAAAAATAAGCAGCTTTCCCTCAAATGCACAGAAGTTCCAATTTTATCCAGCCAGAGTGAAAAGTTCTGTCCCCAGCCTTTGTCAACAGCTCATTCTCACTTGCATTGGGAAACTCTGCCAGCCTGCATCACTGCAGGGAATAGGCATGTGCAGTGCTTCCTCACTCCCTGGAGTGCTTACACATCTCAGAAATGCACTGCGAACAGTGCTAAGATGAGGCTTACCATGCTGAAAGTGGGGGTGTTCATCCACTGTAATGTTAAAAGGAGAACTTCAAACTGCACCTGACTCTCTGGTTCAATCAAAGAGATAGGAGAAAATGAGACCTAATTTCAGGCCCACAAAACATCATCAAAGAACTTTGAACACAATTTGCAAATCGACCTACGAGTAAGGATTTTATATATCAACCTGACCCTCTTACTAAAATCTGGAAGGAGAGTTACTAGTGCCCACATGGATGGTAGTGATTATGGTTATGAACTAGTTTTGAACTGGACAGATCACCTGAACTTAAACATAATAACAGAAGCGGTAACAGGCCTAGTAATAGAAGCGACAGAAAAGGGGATGATACCTTGATGATTTTGAAGATGTACATATCTTTAGAAAAAAGTCTCTATAAATACCATTAGGGAGCTACAAAGAAAGAGCAACCTGAATTAAAAACAGAGATACAATGGGAGGGGACAGGGAAGGGGGAAGGGAGGAAGAAAAACAGAAGAGAGAAAACCTAAAATAGAAAACAAACATTAAAATCTTTGGAGGCAATGAATGTTTGAGAAAGATGTAATGACCACTTAGATAACACATTTAATAATTTTGCTCATAATACACAGGACTTTTTTTTAAAGAGAAAGAATAATAGATAAATAAGTATTAAAAGGTGACAGACATTCAATCTAACAGAATGATGATAGAAATTCTATCTAAGAATTATCAGTTTTCAGTGAAAGAAACCATGGATAATAGGAATAAAGTAATAATTATAAATAATAACTAACATATATAAATTATCTAACATTTGTCAAGTGTCATAGTCCATTCCTGCTGCCCTAAAAAAAATACCTGAGACTGCATAATTCATAAAAAGCTACAATTTATTTATCATAGTTCTAGAGCTTAGGAAGCTTAAGATCAAGGCACTTGGCAGGTTTGGTGTCTGGTGGGGGGCCGCTCCATCAATGGTGTTCTTATGACAACTTCCCCACATGGTGGAAGAGATGGAAGGGCAAAAGTGATGAACACCATGTCCTCACATGCTAGAAGAGATATAATGGACCCAAACTCACTCCCTCAAACTGTTTCATAAAGCACTAATCCCATCCATGAAGACAGAGCCCCAGTCTTCTTATTACCTCCTGAAGACTCCACTTCTTAATATTGTTACATTGGACATTAAGTTTCAACATGACTTTTGGAGGCAACACAAACATTCAAACCATAGCACTAAGCATCTACCAATATATTATTTAATCGCCGGGAAAATCTGATTAAATATATTCTTACTTGTATTTAATAACTGATGAGAAGTTCGCATGTAATTTTAAATAACGAATCAGAGTCAATAGGTGGCAGCCAGGCAAATCTCGTCTGTCCACTTCTAGAGGTGATAAACTTTGTATCAACTATATTTTACTTCATTATGGAAATGAAAAAAAATCTGAGTCCAATATTTGAAAGGGTTTTGTGCATTACAGTGAAAAAATAAAAATAAAAAAGCAGTTCTCTGTAGATATATCCTAGGACTGAAAAATGTTTGAATTTCAACAAGTAGAAAAAGAATCCTGAAGGCATTTATAAAGAAAAAAAAATAGGTTAGCTACAAAGGCTAAAAAAGACTAGTTTCAGAAGTCTATTTCTTGACATGAAACACAAGGAAGACACTGGAATTTTGAGGGAGAAAGTTTAGGATCTAAGAGGTCCTTGCCTGAACAAATTGTCATTCATATGTAAAAAACTCAGAGAAAAATACTCAGTTACACAAGGACTCTGGAAATACTCTCCCCTTTGTAAGAAGATTATTGCAAGAGCTAACGTAACTGAAAAAATGTCAAACAAAATAAAGTATCTGAGTGGGAAAGCTGTTGTGACAGAGTAAGCTTAAAACAATGAATTGAGAACATGAATTACTGTGAGCTCTCTTTCCATGTTTAAAGGGCAGTGACAGGCAGTTAACCTGCTTTGGCTCTTAGACATTTTCCTTGTTCTCCTGATTAGTATTTTCATGGTTTTCTCTTGCTCTATGATGGTAGTTCAGCAACAAGCTCAAAATAAATATTAGATGGATAGGTAGATAATTTATTAAGCCAGTGAATTTTCTTACCTGAGTACTAAAGTAGGCCCTCAACCATGTGAATTCCCATTTTTGCTTTGAATGTTTATAAGAAATTCTTCTTTGTATGCATCATATATTAACTATAGTTTCAAATCATCAGGATCCTTTAATTCATATAGGGGCTTTGAAACACTGGTTGGTTGATAGGTATCAAGGGCCCTGGAAATCAGTGAAGCAGACCTCTAAAAACTACCCTCCATAGAAACAGTTATCTTTGGCTTGGATTGAAAGTTTTTGAAACTGTAGGTTTCAAAACATTAGTCCTTCCTGGTCATGTTAATCATGTCTGCCATGAGAAGTATGTTGTTGTTTGGTGAAGGCTGGTAGTTGGAGAAAGGAGGAAGATTGAGCAATCTATATGCAGTATATAGTAAAAATATAAACATGCATTGGACGATTTTGTTTTTTGCTATTGAGTATGAGAACTGGAATGGTCCCATGTTATTGCCAGACATCGTAAGAACAGTGAATTTTCCTAAAGTTCTATAGCCATACTGATCACTGTTGTCATTCACTAGAATGTAGAACAAATACATTGTGACTATTAATATGTAGCAGTGAACAGTCTGGCAATGGTACAAAATGACAATGAGTACTAAAATTGCATATTAAAATTACTGTATAGTTATGTGCAAAATAATATTTACTTATTGATTATAAACTGAATGGAAAAATAATTTTAAAGATTTCATATGGCATATAAAATTTTAGAATTCAAATTAATAAAATTCTCATAGTATATTATGAGGCTAAGTACATTTTTTGAAAAGCATAGCTTTACATTGTACTTAATCAGTAGAGATATATAGATATAAGTAGATATTTAATATACTGAAATACAGCTATGGCTAGTTTTCAAAACATTTATAATTTCCACATAACTTACATGAAACACCAGAAAACAGTTTCTCTTAAGAAAGTTAAAAGAGAAGGAATTGGGAAACCTAGTATAAAATGAGAAAAATGATTGACAAACCACTTGTAAATATTAAACAATGAGTATAAAAGGGTTGACAATGTTGGAATTTTCCCCAGTACTGTGCTCCTGGAAAATATCAACAATTAAGAAATCCCTGGCCATTTTATGAAAATGGTTTATAGCAAAGAACTGCCTTTCCCCACTAACTTAGATAACAGTCTAAGTTATCTTTCCCCATGTAATTTAGATAACAGTATCAGCTCCTTGTTGTCCATAACAAGGCCAGGAATAGACCCTTTAAGTTCCCATTGTTTATCTCATAAATGATTAGCTGAACTATTTGTCCTCCTCAAAACTATCTAGACATAGATATAAACAGGTACTGGTTGGCTAACCAAAACTTCTTGATTAAAAAAAAAAACAGAAACAAGCAAACAGACAAACAAAAACCACCTCTCACCTGTAAAAGCACACCACCTATAACTTTGAGATTATTCAATTGGACTGAGTAAAATTTTCAAACACTTTAATTTTAAAAAATGGACTCATAAAATTGATAACCTAACATTAAGCAAACTAAGAATTAATTATATGGGACTGACCTGATGAAGGCTAAAATAAATTGTACAACCTTTTTGTTGGAAAAATTGCTGATTTTCTGTGTTTTATTTCCCAAACTAAAAATATTATGCTATCTATAGCTTTGCACAAATTTAGAAATGTATACATTTGTTAAAAAAGAAGATGAACAAGAAAAACAAGACAGAAAAAGAAAATTTTGAAACACCTTCCTCTCTACCTAATGACTAGAATTTGGAAACTATTTGAGAGAATCTTTATTATATGATGATATAGTTATTTGCATAAGAATATGTTTTCTTTAGTAACAGCATATAATTAAAGAACAGACTGCTTTGAGGGATTGAGGTTGCCTCTTGGGGACCCAATAAGCAATCCCTTGGGAAAATTGGTCTGGTACCTTATCTACACAATTCCCTTACATGCATGGTCACTTTGAAGCAGGTAAAGAAAGTAAGTTTCTGACAGGCCCAGGAAGCGCAAGGTATTTTGAGGACCTCAAGAGAAGAGTAATTCACCCAATTTTTACAGCTATTATAGACACAGTCTTTAACTTGTCTCTTCAACCTCAAGAGTTTATTAAAATTCAAATCTGAGATTCCTTATGAATAGTTGCAGCAAAGCCAACTTTAAAAGAGTCTATATGGTTAATCAGTGTCTCGCTGCATTTTATGCAAATAATCAGGCCAAATACAATAAGATCAGAACGTATTTTACAAATAAATTGGTCTTACTATGATATATATTTGGTAGAAATAGGAGGCTATAAAGAGGAATATTATGTTTCAGAAGAAAAGTGTAGTACATCTGTTGTTGGAGTCTAGCCCTATCCAGTGTTTTTGAACTTTTAATACAAGCCCATGATTGTGATTTGATCCCAAATTTTTTCCTGTCTACAAAAGTCTCCAAACTAATATTTCCAAATATTTCTCCCATTTTTTTTTAAACCTGGGCTCATTGAAATTGAAATTACCTTTTTCCTGAGTTCCCACAGCTAAAGCTCATGTATAAACCATTGTGTGACATAGAAACTATAAATCATAAAAATGTGTCAGATTTTTACTGCCTGCTTGCTCCAGTTGAAAATGTTTGAAACCCAAATCTAGGAATTTTCTCAACTAACTTCCTTTGGAGTCTAAAAGAACTAGTTTATAAACTACTCCAGACATAAATTTTTGTTTTTCTTCTGTTTGCCTACAAATGCCTCTTATTAAATATCTATTGCATCAGACATAGAGGCCTAGCTTTGAGAGCCCATCTACAAAGCTATCTCCTGAAATGAGATACAACTGTTTAATTGGACTGGTCTGTTGCCATCAACAGATAGCTGGTTTAATAGGATCCTTCACCACTCAACTATTAGCTCAATTTTTCTCTCCACAGTCAACAACTCAACATCTACTGTACAAAACTTCTGGGGAAGTTTCACACAGGAGAATATTGGACCCCAGGAAAAGATACCCCAAAGACTGGCACTTTGACATGCTGAGAAGTCCTCAAAAGCTGCCTTAGAATCAAGATATCCCTATACCTCTTCCCACCAAGCACAGGGAGAGAGTTTTCCTTATCTGACCAACAAGGTTTTTTTTTTTAAGTTTTTCTTTTTTTAAAAGAAATGCAATTTCCTTCCATTCCCTAAGGAGTGCAACCAGGCCTGGATGGAATTTCTCTTACAAGAAGATGCCTTCCTCTCAGGCTCACTCAGATTCCAAAGAGAATCATTTATAAGTTCATTTCCATCCTACTAGTTCATTTATTCTCCCTAATAATAATTTTCTGTCCCTCAAAAAAATTATCTATAATCTCCAACTCCTCCCCTCCACCTATAAAGAAAGATGTATAAGCTTCTGTACCCCACTAGTTTATTGTGTAACCATTACTCTGTGATTCTCCCATGCTAGGCACATTAAAATTAAATTCTGTATAACTTTTTTTTTTTAACCGCCCTTTTGTCAGTTGATTTTTCAGCAAACCTTCAGAGGGTGAAGGGAATGTTTTCACTTGGTCCCTATATCTATAATTAATTCTTTCTCTGGCCACAATCTTTTAAAAAGCCTCTTGCCAATTTTCCAACACACAAATATTTTTTCTCAAGGATCTCTTTAAAATGCAGTGATCAAGGAAGATAGAACTGCCTACCCCCAGTTCCAAAGTTAGACTGTAGGAGCCTAATTTTGACTGCCATTTTGCTCCAACTGTAAAATTACCTCTGGTCATAAAGATTCAAGAAAGTTTATGTTTCTTTTGGGTAAAGTCAATTGGTGGACAGATGACCTACCAGCCTTCCACCCTAGCTCTTTAAAATTGTCCAACCAGGCTGGGTGTGGTGGCTCAAGCCTGTGATTCAAGCACTTTGGGAGGCCGAGGTGGGTTGATCAAGAGGTCAGGAGTTCAAGACCAGCCTGGCCAATATGATGAAATCCAATCTCTACTAAAAATACAAAAGTTAACCGGGCGTGGTGCGTTCCTTAATCCCAGCCACTTGCGAAGCTGAAGCAGAATTGCTTGAACCTGGGAGGCAGAGGTTACAGTGAGCTGAAATAGTGCCATTGCACTCCAGCTCTGGGCGACAGGGCAAGACTCTGTCTTGGGGAAAAAAAGAATTATCCAACCATATGTTTTAGTGAAGTTAAGGAAACAATTTAGTTCTAACCTCTTCTCTACATTGCAATAGGCTTGAATAAAGTTGTCCTTCTCTGTTTCATTTTCATATAATTTTCGCTTTGACAGAAACTAAAATTGATTATGGAGCCACTGCTTGCAAAGCCCTTTTCAAAAATCTAGGCTGGAACATAAATATCTGAGTACTCAGCCTCAAAACTGACTATGGAACTTAAAATGTTTCTGGCACATCTAGGAAATTTAGAATGTTTGAGAGGTTTTGAGAAAAAAAGCTGCTAACCTAACCTCTAGGTACTACTGCAAGTGAAATATCACAGTGAGTTCCAGGCTTGGCTTCCCATCCTCATGTGTTTTTAATCTCAATCAGAGATATTTTTTAAAAACTTCCAACAAGGAAAACTTAAAAATATTTCTGTAGCAAATTACCATTCTTGCTGCATCTATGTAAATGGGCAAATCTAATGAGAGCAGATTTATTTTTATGATCCAAAAATTATATCTTTGAGATTATCTTAATCAAAAGCAGCATTGAAGAAAGAAATTTTGTTTTTTTTCATAGAAAATTACTGCACTTTTTTTAGGTTATCATCTTCTGATTTTGTTCATTGTTTTTATGACATTCTGTACCTTTTTGTAAACTGTGGGTAACTGATAGATATGCAAACTCTATCTTGTCTGATAGATTTAATTAACTTCCTCTCCCACTGTAAAGATCAAGTTTTGTTACCTACCTACAAATTGAACTAGATCCTGTCATATTGCAAAAAACGTAAACATTGTGGAAATAAACAATGATCACCCTAATGAGAACAAAGGCCATTTACTTAGAGCTTGTTATATCAGAATTTACTGGATAAAGACTGTCATTCGCATTTGCCAGAGACTCAAAGGCAGGCAAATGAATAGGGTAGCTTGTAATAAAAGAAGAAAAAGCTGTTGGTATATCCTGATTGTAGGCTGTTAACATAGGGAAAATGTGGTGGGGGCTAACTACAGGGGACATCCTATATCATTAATTAGGAGTGCATATTTGCTTTCTCTGGTTGATCCTAAACTAAAAGCAAGAACAAAAATTTAGTAAACTTAAAATTATTAATCAATTCCTTCTCTTTCTTTGGACCAAGTTTTATGAAAGTTATTGTTTGGATTTCTGGAATGGTTGTTAGAGACAGTAGTCTGATTTCCATAAATTTATCAATAGTAGGCTGGTTTTCTGGGCTGGTTACTGCAGATGGCCTGTTTGCCACAGATTGTGGGTCATATCAATGATACCAGCTGCTCCAGACAGCCTGCCACTGCCATCACACAAGCTGCAGCAGGAAGGCACAGCTGGGACTGCATGGTTCACGTAGCTGGTGGGAGCTGGGGACAAGTGGGAGCCCCACCCCTTTTGAGCTGGGGTGGGAGCTCCCTGGGCACACTGCAGCTGCCCAAACCACAGCTGCAGACCTGGCCCTCCCAATTCAAAGATCAGACAGGACCCCTGCCCCATCAGGCACAGCTGCAGCTGCCTAAACCATGGCTGTAGGCTCAGGCATCCCTGTACTGTTGGGGTTCTGGGAAGGCCTTCCCCTGCCCTTGCAGGTTCAGAAGTGCCTGCTCCCACTGTCTGGCCCTTTTGGCTGTTGGCGCCTGCTATAATTTTGTAGCAAAGTGGAGGCAAGCCTGGCATCATGAATGGCAGGAGGAGGCAGCCAGATTCCTAGGTGGAAAGGGAGGGCACTCAATGAGACCCCAACCTTCAGGCCAGAGAGGCCCCACCTTCTGGCCCCAGGCTCAGCCAGAGCAGAGGAAAGAATGGAGAGTCAACCACCTGCAGAGAGGAGCTACCCTCTAACTCTCCATGGCTTCCTCTCTTGTGAGTACCAAACACTTGATGGGGCAACTAGCCTACAGAGTGGAGCTACCCACTGCAGGTCTCCTCTAAGTTGTTCTAACACTCAATAAAGCTCTTCTTCATCTTGCTTACTCTCCACTAGTCTGTGTACCTCATTCTTCCTGAATGCAGGACAACAACTTGTGCCACTGGCCACAGAGGTGTCCAGACAGAAAAGCAATGTCCCCAAGATCCCATAACAATAGTTCTATTTTTATATATGGATAACCATTGTTTGTTTGTATATTGTCTTTCAGCCCATATCAAATTTTGAAATTTTTCAGTTTTCTTTTTTTAAATATCTTGTTATCACTCTCCAAACTAACATTTCCTGTTTTTCTCTTTTCTTAACTTGACTACACTGAAATCTAAAACCTGATACCTAGATCCTTAGGAGGACTCTACTTTGCCTTGTAGCAGGCCTTTTGTCCCAGGATCTGAAGAAGACCATAAAGTAAAGCCTGATGATTTGATATTATGAGGTTAAATATAATTTTCCCTCATGCCAAAAGGAAAAGGGCACTCCCCAACAATAGCATTTTCTTTAGAAAATTTTAAATTTTAAATATGTTCACTATTGCTTTGAGATATATTTCTATATTTTAAAAGATTCATAAGTCTTTACATTAGGTGCCTGGCTCCAAGCTATAATTTCATGATATTTGTAAAGATAGGAAAAACTTTGTATTTCCTTTGGGTAAAGAGAATTAGTATATATGTAATACGTTGAATCTTAGTTGCCTATAAAAAGGTGAGATTTCTTTTTGTGTTTTATAATTTCTTTAATAAATTTTCTGTGATGTGTATCACAATATGTCTTAATGCTTATTCAGTATTAAAACTGATTTGTTTTCACCATTTGTTTAGAAAATTTGATTAAAAGGAGATTTTATTTTATTTTACAAAAGAGAAAGCAAAATTTCTTTTCTTTCTCTTCTTAGCTTCTTTTGAGGCACAGTCCTGAAAACAAAAGAAGTATTAGCAAAGGAAAACAAGCAGTTTAACTATAACACATGCTGTACTCATCACATAGGAGAGGCCTCAGTTCAAAAGTACTTCTCTCTCAAGGCAGTGGGTTAGGGCCTTTGGTGAGATAGTACTTAAACAAGGAGCCATAATCCTACAGAGTGACAAGACAAAAGAGAGAGCAGTTCTAATTTTTTAAAAGGTGGGAAAATGTGAGAAGATACTAAAAGTTGTTCCCAGATTCCTCTGGTGGTGGCTGATCCTTCTCTGGGCTGATAAGCAAGTTCTGTCTCTAGTAAGAAAGGATTTGTGTCCTGCCATTAAGCAAATAGAGGCTGAGGAAGACTGTTCCCTGAGTTTTCATTATCTTTACCTTAACAACCCTCAATATATCAGGGAAAAATACTTTGGTTTTCTTCCATTTATTACCCCAGCAATATATACTGTGAAGGACTTATCACCCTAGTAGACCATACAAGGGCCTGATTTCTCCCTGAATGAGTTACTAGCTAAGAAAGTGTGGCAAAATCCTCAGATCATTAATATCCTTACACAAGTGGCAATCAACACTGTGGATGATATTCCCAAAAGCATCAACATTTTATCTTTTAAGAAACTCAATGAGCAGTACTACAAAATAAAAACATGTTTATTCCTGACCTCTTGGAATCGGCTGAGCTGGATATCTTAGTTCTTTATTTTAATACAGCTATTTATCTTAATATTGCTTTTTGAAATTGTGTGCAACCCTCTTTTAAAATCCTTGGTCTGAAAGATCCTAAAACAACTGAACTTTATGGCTGGCATTCATAGATAGTTCAGCTGATTATTTAGAAGAAACAACACCAATGCTTCTTCTTCTTATTTATTTATTTTTTTTTTTTTCAGAGAAAGTCTCACGTTGAGACCCAGGCTAGAGTGTAATGGCCTAACCTCAGCTCACTGCAGCCTCCACTTCCTGGGCTCAAGCAATCCTCTTGCCTCAGCCCCTCACGTAGCTGAAACTAAAAGCACACACCACCATGACTGGCTAATTCTTTTATTTTTCTATAGAGATGGATTTTCCTTGTGTTACCCAGGCTGGTCCCAAACTCCCAAGATCAAACGATCTGCCCATCTTAGCCTCCCAAATTCCTAGGAGTATAGGTGTGAGCCGTTACATCCATCCAGACTGCTTCTAAAACTCTAACTCACCCCAATCAAAATATTAATGATTGCCTCTGAACTGAAATTCATTCATCTTGAACAACAGAGGACACTGATGATGTTTACTTTTACCTGAGCCCTGTCCTCCAAGAAAGCAGCAGTGGTTAAGAAATCCTTCCACTCTTGTTTTCCAGGAAAGAAATACTGAAAATAACACCCATATGACTTAGATCAGACTCCCAGATGATCCTCTTTGTGTATTTATGAGAAGGCTAGGCACAGATTCTCCAAATTCTCATTCTTTGTCTCATAATAATAATATACAATGTTTGTTCCCCAGAAGTAACCAGAAAGAAAGGTTGACATTTTGGCTGGCTGACCTAGATTCCCTTAATTACAAAAATAAGATTAAAATATTCCACCTATGACTTGTCTACTGCTCCCTGTAAATGTGTAAGGTGCAAACACCCTACTGAGACACTCTGATCTTCAGATATGAGGTACTTTCCATATTTTAATAGACTGAATAAAATTGTTGTTCCTACTTGTTTTCGCCTTTGATGGGGTTAAACTCTATGATTAAAGAGGAAGAGTTTCAGACTCTGCTGTCAAAACTTTACTAACAAATTAAAACAAAAAGGGCAGAACTATGAGATGACAAAGCAATAGCAAATGTTGAAAAATAGAAAGTATACATTTAAATATTAAGATTAGACAAAAATTAGGTACTAATTTAAATAGGTACTATTTAGGTATTAAATTAGGTACTAATTTAAATAAAATTGACAAAAAGTATAACTCATAGTAAAAGTTGGACAATCAAAAAATTAACAGATTAATATCTTTCAAAATATTTTTCTACATTTTCATTAGAATACCAAACTCAAAGCTCATATTAACTTATAATATTATTTTCTAATTGTGGACACTAGATAGATGAATACAAAAGTTCAAATCTTTTGGTACAATGTCTGAAAAAACATAATACAACCAATATCATAAAGTAGTTAAAAATTAATCACAAATGTTATTGTGCTTAAATTATGAATATAATTAAATTATAGGGATTTAATTTGAGAATATGAGTATTATTTGGGTTTAGATAATTGAGCCACGTTAAAAATTGTCACAGTTCTGGCCAGTCTGCTTCATAAAAGAAATCCTCTGAAGCTCTCTCTGAAGCAGCCTAAAATGAGAGAACACTGACTTTGATCCAGGATCTTGTTATATTGCTAGAAAATGTTTACAGATAGAATGAACACTGTGATTTTGAATAGCCCTAGGTTTCTTGGGATGGCGCATCATAAACTCAGCAATTGCTCCTCCAACCGCTCACAGAAATGGGCTGGGAAACCCTTGTTCTCCCAGTGGCTACTGATCATCTTCTTATCGACTAGGTCTAGGAGTGGCAAAAATATGAAAAAAAAAAAAAACAAAAACAAAAACAAAAAAAAACCTACCTGACTTGATTTTATTCATGTATCTTAAATTTTTTTCTTCCTGATAAACTAAGTTATAAGAAACAATCTAATCTTTAGTTTCACTTTCAAAAGAAGACTATCAATAAAGTTAAATATTCAAGTAATTATAAAATATTTATTTGCTTCTCTGTGGTGAATACTGGGCATGCTACTGTTATAATTCTGTTGTTGTCTTCCTTTCAAAAGTTTTAAGTTTGTTTTAGTGAGAAGGTGACAATTTAATAAATTAAATTTTAAATAACGCTGTGTAAGACTTCTACCTCATGCTTCCTTTTCAAATTTTTCTTATATGTCTTTTTCCACTGGGAAGCAGAATATAATGACATAGGATTACATTTGCACTTATAGAAGTCCAAACTCACTGTTTCATTTTTGGAGCAAATAACAATTTATAATCATAATTTTGGCTGTGAAAGTAGGAATCAATCTATAAACACATCTTGGGAGATTTAATTATATTTACCAGAGTATAAATTCTGTGAATCTTTATAATATAGAATAAATACTATATAGGGTAGATAAGGGGAATAGAGAATGTTGAAATAATGTTTGGAGTGGATATGTTGCTCTCTTCATATTCAAAGATATAAAGTTGGGACACAGCATAAAACTAGCAATTTATGAAAAATAGTGATAAGTATATCATGTAAGGCCATAAAAAGCACAGGAATGGAAAAAAGGAAAGTGTCAGTGATATAAATTCTTCCAGTTGTAGTGGTAAAAATACTTTGTTTATAACCAACAAATAAAAAACTAAATATATAACTATAGCATAAAATTGTACTAATAACCACCATCTCAGAAGCAGAAATCAAAATTCTTATTTCCATTACTACCCAAGGACTCATTCCTCAGAGGAGGTGATATCTATTATGTAAGAAAATCTATGATTTTTTGATTACCACAATGAATTAATAAAAACAAATCTATGTAGAGATAGATCCTGATAAAATCTCAGAGGCCCTAGGATAAAAAAGTTATAAACGTCTATAGAATAAGAGAAAGAAAAAAGAGAGAGAAAAAAGAAAAACATTAATTTACAAGAGTCAGGTTGATACCAGACTTTTAATCACCAAAATCCTGAAGCCAAAAATAAAAAGAAGCAATGTTTCAATCTAATGAGTGAAAAATTAATGTCATAGCATTTAATCTTCTTGAGTTATCTAATCAAGTGATATTTTATTGGGAGATATGTTTGTTTCTAAACTGCTAGTTTATTAAAAAAGAAAAATAACTTTATACTAAAAAATAATTTTTCTTGTCATTCAAAAGCAATATTTAAACAATTCCATTGTTGAAGAATGAAATTTAAGGGGAGGTGGAAGAGTCATGAAACATTTATAGTGCAACCAAGAAAGTGAGTCAGATGTGAAACAAGGAGTATTTTAAAACAATGCAACAGTATGGTGGTAGACAAGCATGCCAAGAAATAACTGTTCAAAGATTCTTGCATACATAAGCATAAGAAACAGCATCCAGAAAATAGTCATTGTAATTTATTCAGAAATATCTCTGAGGCTCAAAAGTATTTGCTATTTCTCTAAATACCAGGCTCCACAGTGCGCAATAGAAAAGTAAAAATAATTCTATCAATATGTACTTAATAAAAATTCCATTAGAACATATTTGAAACATATAAAACCTTAAAGAATTTCCAGAAAACAAGTGTACATTTAGCATATACACTTTTAAACTTAAAATGTATTTTCAGTAAAGTTCTCTTATTATCAAATTCTATTGTTCTCTAGACATATATATCATATCCCTCTACACACTAAAACTTTTCTCTGTCAGCTAATGACCTGTCTCAGAAAAGTAAATAAAAACAGTAAACTATTCAACTTAATATTTTGGTAATTACCCCTTGTATTACTTTCAAATGTTTGTGACTACATTTAGAATGCTTTAAAATTCTGTAATGTAGTTTGTAAATACATTTGGAATGCCACATTTAGAAATTTGTAATATATTAAATGCCAGAAATAGGTACTTGTAATATTATTTCTAATTAACTCTTCATAACTACAAATGCCAAGAAATATTTGAGACACATACTCTAGTTTATGCATTTTTAATTGTGTTAACTGAAATTAATTTTCTATTAATATTAGTGAGAAACACTGAATGCATGTATAACTGACCTTCCTTGGGATCACATATGTATAAATGTCTTTACTAAGGAGCTGAAGATCCCAAAAAAGAACCCTGGAATGAGAATCTTTTATAGACTTTTATAATTAATTTTAACAAATTATAGTTATAATCAATCCCTTTTTATAACTAATTTCTCTGAACAATATAAGAAATAGGCATAGTAAGAGAAACGAATCAATTTTAAGAATATATTGGAAATGTATAGCTGAGTCAAAAACGATCCCATTTTACTGAATTTTGGTTGCATACCTAAAACTTTGACTAATATTAAAATTATTAAGAGAAATTTACAAATGGTTTTGTTACTCATTTCTGCTACTATATATTTTGCTTTCAACATTTTATTTTGCTTTATTTTAGACTTTATTGTTTTTAGAGCAGTTTTAGGTTCATAGTAAAATGTAGAGATTGCCATTTATCTCCCACTTTTACACATGCACTTACATCCCCAATTCCCCATTATCAACATTCCTAAACAGAATGATATTTAGTTATAGCTGAGGAACATTCATTGGCATATCGTTATCACCCAGACCCACTGGTTTACTTCAGGATTTACTCTTGGTAGTGTATATTCTATGGGTTTTGACACATGTATAATAGTGTGTATCTACCATTATAGTACCAAAAATGGTATTATTACTGCCCTAAAACCTGCTGTGTCTCCACTGTTTATCCAGTCTTCACCCGCTTCAACCCTTGACAAACACCAATTCTATCACTGTCACCATGGTTTTGCCTTTTCCAAAATGTCATATTTGGAATCATATAGTAGGTAGCCTGTGATGGTTAATACTGAGTGTCAACTCCATGAGATTGTAGGATGCAAAGTATTGATCCTGGGTGTGTCTGTGAAGGTGTTGCCAAAGGAGATTAACATTAGAGTCAGTGGACTGGGAAAGGCAGACCCACCCTTAATCTGAGTGGGTACCATCTAATCAGCTGCCAGTATGGACAGGATATAAAGCAGGCAGAAAAACCTGAAAAGTCTACACTGGCTTAGGCTACCGGCCTACATCTTTCCCCCATGCTGGATGCATCCTGCCCCAGTACATAGGACTCCAAATTCTTCATCTTTGGGACTCAGACTGTCTTCCTTGCTCCTCACCTTGCAACAACCTATGTGAGAATTTGTGATCATGTGAGTTGATATACTTAATAAATTCCATATATATATCCTAATAATTCCATCCCTCTAGAGAACACTGAATAATATATAATCTTTTCAAATTCAGTTCTTTTACTTAGTAACATGCATTAAGATTTCTTTATGTCTTTTCTATGGTTTGATAGCCCATTTCTTTATAACATTGATTAATATTTTATTGTCTGGATGTACCAGAGTTTATTATCCATTTACCTACTAAAGAATGTCTTTATTGCTTCCAAATTTTGGCAGTAATAAATAAGGGTTTACCTCTATGTGTGGGCTTTTGTGTAGACATTTGTTTTCAACTTTAGATAAGTATCAAAAAACACAACTATTAGATCATACCAAGTTTAGTTTTGTAAGAAACTTTCAAATTGTCTTCTAAAGTGGCTCTACCATTTATATTTCCTGTTTTTGGGAAAGGGTCTTGCACTGTTGCCCAGGCTGGAACGCCGTGGCACAATATCCACAAAATAATTTTCTGGGATTTGCTTTCTCATCATCAATGCATGAGAGTTACTATTGCTCTACATCTTTACCAGCTTTTGGTTTTATCAGTATTCTGGATTGTAGTGTTTTTAATACCCATGTAGTAATATTCCTTGTTTCAGTTTGCAGTTCCCTGATGTAACAATCTTCTTGAATGCTTACTTTCCATCTGCATATGTTTTTTGGTAAGGTGTCTTGTTAAGGCCTTTGGCCTATTTTTAATCTTTTTATGTTTTTCTTAATTTTTTTTATTTTTATATTTTCTATTTTTGAGAAAGGATCTTGCACTGTTGCCCAGGCTGGAATGCCATGGCACAATAATGGCTCACATTACCCTCAACCTGCCAGGCTCAAGTCTTCTGAGTAGTTGGGACCACAGGCAGGTGCCACCATGCCTGGATAAATTTTTGACCCATTTTATAATTAAGTTGTTTGTTTCCTTATTTTATAATTGAGTTGTTTGTTTTCTTATTTTGAGTTTTAAAAGTTCTTTGTGTGTTTTGAATAGTAATCCTTTAGCAGTTGTGTCTTTTTCAACTATTATCTCTCAACCTGTGGCTTATCTTCTCATTTTCTTGACATCATCTTTTGCAAAGCAGAAGTTTTTAATTTTAGTGAAGTCCATCTTATTAATTGTTTTTAAATGTAGTTTGCCTTTGGTGTTATATCTAAGAAGTCATCAGTGTGTCCAAGGTCATCTAAGTTTTTTTTTTCTCTGTTATCTTCTAGGAGTTCTACAGTTTTACACTTTACATTTGTGTCTATAATCCATTTTAGTTTTTGTGAAAGATATAAGGGCTGGGTCTAATTTAATTTTTTCTGCATGTTACATCCAGTTCTTTCCGTACCATATGTTGAAATAACTATCTTTCCCTCATTGTATTACATCTTTTTTAATAAGTTGACTATCGTTATGTAGGTCTGTTTCTAAGTTCTCCATTCTATGTATGACCAAATTGTCTATATTTTTGCCTATCACACTGTCTTGGTTACTGTAGGTTTAAATTAAGTCTTGAAGTCAGGGAGTGTCAGTACTCCAAATTCTTCTTCATATTTTGTTGGCCATACTCAATTTTTTGCTTCTTCATACAAAATTTACAAAATCAATGACCACAAAATAATTTTCTTGGATTTTTTACTGACATTCTATTAAGTCTGTAGATCAAGTTGGAAGGAACTTATATTTTGACTATATCTTTTCTTATTCATGAACATGGGATATCTTTCCATTTATTTAGTTTATCTTTCATTTCTTTTATCAATGTTGTAATTTTCCTGATATAGACCTTACACATACTTTGTTATATTTATATCTAAGTATTTCATTTTAGGAGGCACTAATGTCGATGGTATTGTGTTTTTACTTTCAAAATATACTTGTTTATTGTTAGTTTATAAAAAAAGCATTGGCTTTTGTATATTAGCTTTGTATCATATCACCTTGCTATATTCACTTGTAAGTTGCAGATTTTTTTATTCTTTTAATTTTCTACATAATCATGTCATATTTGAGCAGATATTTTCATTTCTGCCTTCTCAACCTGTATATGTTTTACTTCCTTTTTCTGTATTATTGCATTGGCTAGGACTTGCAGTATAATGTTGAAAATTAGTGGTGACAAAGGTAATCTTTATTGGTCTTTTCTTAGTGAGAAAAGTTTAACTTCCTCATCATTAAGTATAAGGTTAGCTATTGGTTTCGTTATGAATACACGTTGAGAAAGTTCTTGTCCATTAGTAGGTTACTAAGAGGTTTTCTGTTTTATAATGAATGGATACTGAATTTGTGAAGTGCTTTTTCTGCATCTATTGATATGATTATTTTTTCATCTTTATTCTGTTGTGATGCGTTATATATTGATTTTTGAATTTTGCCTACCTGGATATATCTCACTTGGTTGTGATGTATAATTCTTTCTACATGTTATTTGACTTAAGCTTTTTGTATTATGTAGAGAATTCTTCCATCTATGTTTATGAAAAATATAATGCTGGCCTCATAGAATGAGTTAGGAAGTATTCCCTTTGATTCTATAATCTGAAAGGCATTGTAAGAATTTAGAATATTTTTTTTCTTAAATCCTTATTAAAATTCACTAATAAACCTATTTGGGCCTGGCACTTTCTGTTTTTAAACCTTATTATTTGTTTAAGAAATAATTCCGGGCCTATTTAGATGGTCAGTTTCTTCTTGTCTGCATTGGCAGATTGTGTCTATTAACAAATTGGCCCATTTCATATAATTTTTCAAATTTGTGATCATAGAGTTGTTCATATCGTTAATTTTGTAGTAATAACCCCTCTTTCATTTCAGATGTAATTTGTTTTCTTTCTCTCTCATTAACCTGACAAAGGGATTATTAATTTTATTGATTTTTTTCAAAGAAGCAGTTTTGGGTTTCATTGATTTTTTTTCTATTGAACATCTGTCTTTTATTATTTTCTATTTAATATTTATTCTACTTACTTTAGATTTAATTTACTATCATTTTTCTAGTTTCCTAAGGGAATGCCTTCTATTATTGATTTTAGATGTTTATTATTTCTATTTTGTATTCAAATCTAGAAATTTGTAAGCATCATTTTATTATAGACCACAGATTTTGATAAATTTTACTTTTATTTATATTTAGTTCAAAATATTTTCAAATTTATCCTGAGAGTTCTTCTTTGACACATATGTTATGTAGAAGTGTGTTGTTTAATCTCCATGTACTTTTCAATTTTTTTATCTTATCTTCCCTGTATTGATTTCTAATTTTACCTCATTGTGGTCTAAAAATGGACATTGTTTGTTTAATGAATTATCTTAACAATGTTGCTTTCTTGAGATTTTGCAAGATTTTTCTACATTGTTCCTTCATTTATATGTACTGCTTTCACAATACATACAGTTTAGAAATTAAGTAACAGAAGAGCAAAACATTTAAGTTATTGAACTTCATTTTATATTACTAGCAGTGAAAATGTATAATACATAGTGCATGGAAGAGAAAAGCTATATAGGACAATAGCATTATTTTGTTGTTGTATTGATTTGCATGTCTGTGTTATTGCAGAGTCAACCTAGAATTCTGCATTTAACAGAAAGAAAGATGTCTATAGCATCTAACCTTTATTATTTTATTCTTTACTCATTCCCTTTTAGGGGAAGCAAAAAAAGGAAGCATTTTGTTCCCAGAAGACAAGAGTATGCCTGTTTACAAACGAAGGTGTTTTTACCATTGGATCAGAAACTGTCAGATATTCACTGATGCCTTTTTCCTCTTTTCTCTGGGAATGTAGCATTTCCTATATTCCCTGTAGATAGAAAATCTGAGTTGTAATTGTAGTGATATCATGTGAGTAGTAGTCATTATTTTTTTCTTTTTGCTTCTTTGTCTAGCCTTTTCCTTTGTCCTTTTTCTTTCTTTCTCTCTCTCCCTTCCCTCCTTCCTTCCTTCCTTCCTTCCTTCCTTCCTTCCTTCCTTCCTTCCTTCCTTCCTTCCTTCCTTCCTTCCCTTCTTTCTTTCTTTCTTCTCTCTCTCTCTCTCTCTCTTCCTGGCAGTACTGCAATGCCAGTTAATGTATAGAGTAAACAGAACAAGCTCATGTTCCATTTCCTATTTTCAACAATCCATTTAATATTGTCCTCAGAGGGAGAATATTTAAGATATTAAGCTGATAAGAACGGATACTATACTTGATCTTAGCGAAAGGCTGAGAAGAGATTTCTTACTTTTGCTAGATGCAATATCTGACGACAAAGTTCTAAGAGATGGTGGA
Source organism: Callithrix jacchus (assembly GCF_049354715.1). Taxonomy (NCBI): domain Eukaryota; kingdom Metazoa; phylum Chordata; class Mammalia; order Primates; family Cebidae; genus Callithrix; species Callithrix jacchus. The sequence goes on from NC_133502.1 coordinate 118,870,036, forward strand.
CCCTCAGAGGTAAATAGCCACTGTCACTGAGTTAGTACTTAGAGGAGAGAGAGAGATTGTCATCTAGTCCAAACTGTCACTTAGGACCATTACCTGGGAAAATTACACAATTATATTTTTGAAGCCAGTAAAATTTTAGAGTCTTTTAGATATTTTTTTAAGTCTAGACTCCTAAACAATACAACCACAATATGCTTAGCTACATAGAGTAGAAAAATCATAGCTATACATATATCTAAGCAAGATTATAATATTAAGTCTAATCTTTGAACAAATGTGACAGAGATGTCACCTATATCATAATTAGTTTGTCTTGCCAGATATAGCTAATAAAATATTGTGATGATGCTGACATGACTATAGCACCAGCCTATAGCAACTATAATACATAGAAGACAAAAAATGATATTCCAGATGTTGATGATATAAGTGCAATTCAGAGAAAAACATTTTTGTAAGCCATTTATCATAAACCATTTAATGCATGTGTATGTCTACTAAGGCCCTAACTTAATTATTTTTTTTTTACATGTTTTTAAGTTACACATAGCGTTTATTTTTTGGTTTAGAAGAAAAGTAGTTTGTAGTAAAGTCATGCTTGCAGCTACTCATAATCAGATAGTTACCTAAATAATTTGGAGCAACCTCCCTGCTAAGTATAGCTAGAAAGATGGGAAATTTTTTTATTTTGTTTTGTTTTTTAAACTCATTAAATGGAAACAGGAACCGATAAAGCAGTGAAGATGCATAGAAATAAGAAAATAAGTAACACTGGTATTTTTAGCTACTTTCCCCTAGAAGCATCTAATAATTTCTGAAGAGGAAGCTGATATATAAAAAACTTAAACAGATAGTTTGACAGCCTAGAAGAAATAGAGAACAACAACAACAACAAAAAAAAATGGAGTACAGAAAATGGCAAGTAGAAGAAGCTTTGAAAACCACTATACTTTCTTAAGACCATAAAATGGTAAGTTATACAGGCGAGAATGAATCAGAAATATTGACATGTTCAAGAACTGCAGCCCTGCTTTAAATAATCCAATCTTTTATAAACAGATTAAGTTGTCTGGGGTTGCTATTGCCCTTGACACACAATAAAAGTAAATGAACATCGTGTTTACAGGATGTAAAATATTTACACTCCTCAAAATATTTCTACAATTCTTATATATGGTATTCACTATTACTTTAGTCTTTATTTGGAAGGAAACAAAACTCATTATTATTACAAAGCAAAAACACAACAAAAAATAAAAATAGACCTGGAAGAGACCCAGAAAATGTAATTATGCAGAAAATGCTTAACATGTTCAAGAAGATAGAAAATAAGATAGAAGAATTTGGCAGAGAACTAAAAAAGTATATAAATAGATAAAATAAATGGATTTAGCAAAAGAATATACTAAGCTGAAGAGAGAATAATGATCCAGAAGATAGGTTTGAAGAAAATATCCAGAATGAATATAAGAGGTTAAAAATAAATACCAGTTAAAGGAGAGAGGATAATACATAGTTATAGTCATGTGGTCTAATCTAGTTAACTGGAGACTGAACAATAAGAGAGAGAAAATAAGGCTGAATATTTGCAGAAACAACACCTGAGGATTATTCAAAGGGTGAAAGAATCCAGCTAGAGCCTTAGAATCCAAATAAGAATGAGGGGCGGGAAAAAAAAAAGAATGTAGATTTATTGTAATTCAGCTATAAATAAAGGCATAGAAGAATATACAAGGCAGCCAGGAATTGAAAAACAAGGATATCAGAGAGGACAAGGATAGACAAGTGAGTTCAACCTTCTCTGAAGGTTTTTTTTCCCTTCAATTTGTACTTATTTTTCAGTGGGCTGAGCAACTAAATAGAATTCTTGAACAGAGTCTTTGGAAGATTCATGTGAATTGGAAAATAAAGTCAAAGTTTAGCAGTACAAAGACAGTCACAACTTGAGAGAACCAGAGCATGTAGAAAAAAAGAACTTCAGAGAAATGAGGTCAAAATCTGCTCTGTGTCGTCTCACCAAAGGATTTATTTTTTCTTAGACTGTGCATGAGGCTAAGAAGCAATGAAACTAAGAACCTTCAACAATTTATTTCTACTAGGAACACAAAGATTAGAGTTAAAAGACTTTATCTGAGACCTCATATGGGATACATTATAAGAATAAGGGCAAAGCACAAATAAAATACCTTAAGAAAAGTAAACGTAACCCCTGATTATTACTATCTCTAATTCAAATAATGTAATCAGACTATATATAAACTTTCATTGTAGGAAGATAAAGTCAATGAAGGCCTCTGGAACAGCACTTTCCAATGAAATTCTATGTATTATTGTAGAAGCCATACTGTCAAAAAGTGTAGCCACTAGCCATACAGATTATGGAGTTTTCAGGTACAAGTACGCTTGATCTATTATAGAATTTAGCCATAGAGAAACAAAGAGCAGGGAAGAAGCAGGTTAAGAAAGAGAAAGGAGCAAAGCAAGGATATCATTTCAGGTCAAATTCCCATGTAAGTCTGATACCACAGGAAGCTTTGACACATAAATTACACCATGGTTTTTGTCCTACTTCAAAGAAGACCTACAAGGTTCTATTTCTTTACCAATCTGTCATTGAATATAAACTCCTCTGAAGGGACAACATTTCCTAGGTAATCTTGGTTCTTTCCATGCCTGAGTAGAGTCATCTGAAGAAACTGTAATGTGAATGATAAGGATTTGAAGTTCAGGGAAACTGGAGAATGGACACAGGAATAAACATCCCTGGTATGCAAGTGCTGATAGCAGCCTCTACAACAGAAAGGCGATGCACACACTAAGAGCGACTTCTCAGATAAGTGGCATCAGCAATACCTAGGACTTGTTAGAAGTGCAAATTCTCAGATCAACCTTCTCCATCTTGTGATTTATCTCTTTTTGTATATTATTATTTTTAGTATTATTTTAAAATTTATAATATGGAATTTTGTTATCTGAAGCTCCCACAAATTTTTCTCTATTGTCTTTTAAAATTATTTTTTGAATCAATAATGCTTTTTCATGTGCCAACCAATTTTTAATTCAATGTTGACTTTTTGCCCTCATATTATTTTTGTCTCTTTTTGACTTACTTAGGATTTTTCCTTCATACATGAGTCACTCTATGTATTTCAAGGAAGAATTTGAATCTTAAACTATAATTGGAATTGAAGGGCTTGGAGACCAAAGAATAGGGAGGGTGTATCTGTTTTTCAGAAAACTGGAAAGTGCAAGAATTTCAAGGGAGGCATCACAGGTGACAGAAACTTCCTAAAAACAGAGTGTTTGGTTCTCAAGACATATCTGAACAGTCTTGGTAAAACTGCACATTTGTCCTGTACAAATGCCACATGCCTATTCTAAGCTTTCACCCAAGAATTATTTTGCTCATTCTGCTTTCCATCTCATCCAAGTTCTTCTCATCAGCTAACTCTAACTAAAACTCTGCTGGAAGACAAGAAGGGAAAAGTAATTTTTAGTCTTTCAATCCTCTGATACAGAGGGAATTTTAGAAGTTGTAATAAAACTTCATATCAAATAAAGTTTCTGGACACATTTTCCAATTATATTGTGTACCTTTTAGCTATTTGCCTAAATGGATTTATTTTCATCTTCTGACCCCTAACTGTGGGTTTGAAAATAAATAATACAGTGTATGTTTTGTAGCATCTCCTAACAAATGTAAATCTTGGTTAAGGAGGACTCTGAAAGGAAAGGGATGCTGCAGACATGTAGTATAGTTTAGAAATACTGATTTTGAAAAAAACATCCCAGCTCTTCAGGAATCAGTCATGTTTCATAGAACAGGTTTTAAAATCTCCTTAGCAGGCTGCCATGCACAGAGATATTCTTTATTAAATGTTATGGTTATATCTATCATCCTCTTCATCAATATCCAAGTTTAACTTCTCTGAGAAAGAGACTCCTGATTCAATGTACAGATTGGAGTCATGGAGTTCAAATGGCTCAGTTTAATTGCACATGAATTCTGTCTTAAGTCAGAAGTTTGTAAAGATAACAGAAATTTCTTGAGAATAACTGAACTCATACTCTCTCTTAAAAGAGCTATAAATATTTTATTTTACATGCTGTTTGCCTTTAGATAAAAGAAAGGACTATGTCTTTCTGCACTGATACATTTCTCTCTACTCTTCTAGCAATATGTCAGTAAAAATTTCCTTTTCTTCAGTCCCAAGAAGGGTCCCTTTTATGGGTCATCAGGTAGTTTTTCACAAAGAAGGGATGGTTTTAATTTCTCCTATTGTTCCAAATAATCTAAATTCCAGATGGCATAATTTTGCTTTCATGAAACTAGATTTTTAACTGAAATTAAAAATCTCCCATATCCTTTTCCACCTCAATTTCTCATTTCTACAAAGCATATATTAAGTGACTTGGAATTTTCTTAACCCAGTTTTATTTGCAATCCTTTGTAAAATTAAAAAAAAAATCAGTTAAGAGCTCAGTGAGAAAGGTAAGCACATATCTTCCTTAGTTTCTGTTTAGCTTTGGTTAAAGGTCTTGTCATGATCCACTTTGTCTCATTTAAGTGTACTCTGAGCTTTGGGGTTAACATTTATTCATATAAAATATACTTGTAGAAATTATGGTTCTATTTTATATATTCCTTTCATACCCTGAAAGAAAAAGTAACATTCTAAGATGTTATAATATTTCTGGTGTTTTTTGGCCAAATAACATCAGTATTGGTTTTCTAGGGCTGCTGTAAGAACCATAACTGAGTGACTTACAATAATATAAATTTATTGTCTCAAAATTTTGAATGCCAAAAATTTGACATCATGGTCCAACAGGGCTGGTTGGTTCTGAAGGCTGTGAGGGAGAATATTTCATGTCCCCTTTCTAGCTCCTGGTGATTTGCTGGCGACCTTTGATGTTCTTTGGTTTGTGGATGCCTCTCTTCAATCTCTTCCTTCATAATCCAATGACGTTACCCCTGTAATTGTTTGTCTCTGTGCTCAAGTTTCTGCTTTTCAAAAGAACAGAGTCATATTGGATTAGGGCACACCTTAATGACATCACGTTAATTTGATCATCTGCAAAGACCAAAAGTTTAAGACAGATATTTTGTTGAATATGATTCTACTACCCATCTTTCAGTTTATTCCTTTTGTTTTAATATACTAAAGGCTGGAATGTAAATACCCGGTTTCATTTCAAGAGAGAAACAAAATGTCTACAAAGGAATAGATTAAAAATAATAATAATAATATGTAATTTTTAAACTATATCAAATAAATAAATAGCTTAATTTTAAAAAGAAAGGTACATCCCCACACTGTAGCCAACAACAGGAATTCTAGCACCTCCATAGAGACAATAAATGTGGCAGTGACCATACTACCACAGAGAACTACAGAAGAAATCCTTGTGGGAATCTGAGGCATGGAAAGGGCTACCTCTTCATTAGAGATTAGAAAATCTCTGCACATCTCTCCTATGCCCATGCACAAAATTCGATCTTCTTTCTAAGGTACCAGGTATGAAAAATAATTGACATTTCCCTGGTGCAAAAAAACCTGACTACAAATGAACATAGAATTGTCATTATAGGAAAATTAAATGTCAAATGAGGGAATCAATATTGAATGAGAACTATCAGACTCTCCCAAAAATAAAAGTTAAATGAGGGGATTAAGGATGGAGGAAAATTATCAGATTTTCCCAAAAAGAAGAGTAACTCCACAAGAACTGGCAATAATTAAAAAATCCTTTGTAAAATCTAAAAGAAAAAGTAACAAATATGCCTATATTGATGACAATAATAATATTGAGAGGAAGAACTGAAACTATAATAAAATAAAACACACTAAGAGATGACTGGGGAGACAAACTGCCCAGGTTTAATTCCCAAGTCCACCAATAGTGAGTTATTAGGAAATTTCTTACCTACAATGCTTTTTAGCTTTCCCCATCTGTGAAGGAGGGATAATTATAGAACCTATCTCATTAGGTTGTTGTCAACAAGCACCAAAGATCTGATATACCAGTAATCATTTTATGTTTATCAAATCACTGGTAATCATTATATGTTCCTAAAAAATAAACTTAGGAATGAATAACAAGAATAGAGCCAAAAATATTACATAAATTTAAAAATGTTTAAAAATGCAAACTATTATATAATCTATAAAAGTACAATTGTTATAAAAATTAGCACACTTTTTTGACTAAGAAGAAAATTAGAATATATCTAGATGTGTGTGATACAGCTATATTCACAGCCATATGAAAATGTATAGTTTAGATATTGCTATTGGAAAAAAGAAGATGAAAAGTAATGAGTTAAGATTCTGGATCTAAAAATTAGGAAAGAAATAACAAAATAAGCCCAAATAAAGTGGAAGGAAGAAAGTAATAGAATTCAAAGCAGAGATATGTAAAAACAAAGAAACAGTAGAAATCATCAAGAAGATCAAAAGCTGTATTTGTAAAAGAAAAAAATGTATAAATTAATAATATTAGACATTAAAAGAAGATACAACTGAAAATAGGTGAATTATGTAACCACAATTTATAAGCAAATAGATACTTTTCTTAAAAATACACAGTTATAGTATGTTCTCATAAAGTAGGGTAACTATATCAAGAACATATAGCATATTTAAAAGTAGCTAGAAAAGAAGATTTGGAATGTCCCCAGGGCAAAGAAATAATAAATGTCTGAGGTGAGAATTATCTCAATTATCCTAATTACACTATTGGTGTGTATCAGAAAATATACCCCATAAATATGTAAAATTATTATATATTAGTAAAATGAATTTAAAAGGATATCTGATTCAACTTAATTACTGTTTAAGGATTTAAATGCATACTCCAAAAAGAAGTAAAAATATCAGTTACTAGGCTACATTTAATAAAGTTAATAAATTTCAAGAAACAAAAAAATTAATAAAGAAAAAGAAATGAAAGAACAAAAATTATTTCTTATATAAACTTCTAGAAACAGCTTAGATTCATTTTATGAAAATAATTTTAATCAGCTAAAAAACAGGACATTGAATGTGTGGACAGAAATGTACGAATGTCTCCCCAGGATAGGAAAAGAGAAGAAAACTACATTCAAAGTCATCTTTAAATAAAAGTAAGAAAATAAATAAAATGTTGGAGACAGTATCATTCATAAATTAATAATATATTCTTATCCATTATGAGATTATTCAGGAAATACAAAGATCATTTAATATTAGAATGCTCTCTAACATTGTTTACCACATTAACAGTTAAAGAAGCTATTGCTTGTATATTTTTTTCATTGAATATTTATTTATTCATTTATTTGACTTAAATTCCAGGATACAAATGCAGAATGTGTAGGTTTGTGTCATAAGTATATGTATGCCATGGTGGTTTGCTGTTCCTACCAAAAAACCTATGTGTTAAGTCCCACATGTATTAGCTGTTTGTCCTAATGCTCTCCCTTACCTCCCCCCTCATTCCTTAGCTAGCCCTGGTATGTGCTGTTCTCCTCCCTATGTTCATGTGTTCTCATTGTTCAACTCCCATTTATGAGTGAGAACACGTGTTTTTGGTTTTCCGTTCCTGTGTTAGTTGAGGATGATGGCTTCCAGCTTCATCCATGTCACTGCAAAGGACATAATCTCATTCCTTTTTATGGCTACATAGTATTCCATCGCATATATATATATATATATATATATATATACACACACACACACACACACACACACACACACACACACCATATTTTATTTATCCAGTCTATCATTGATGTGCATTTGGGTTGGTCCTATGTCTTTGCTATTGTAAACAGTGCTGCAATAAACATACCTTTGCATGTGTCTTTATGGTAGCATGATTTATATTTCTTTGGATATATACCCAGTAATGGGATTGCTGGGTCAAACGGTATTTCTGGTTCTCGATCCTTGAGGAATCACCACACTGTCGTCCACAGTGTTTGAACTAATTTACACTCCCACCAACAGTGTAAAAGTGTTCCTATTTCTCTGCAGCATCATCAGTATCTATTGTTTCTTGACTTTAATAATCACCATTCTGTATGGCATTCTGTAGCAATTGTGAATGGGAGTTCATTCATGATTTGGCTCTCTGCTTGTCTATTGTTGGTGATTTCTATAGAAATTCTTGTTATTTTTGTATTCTAATTTCTATAGAAATTCTTGTGATTTTTGTACACTCATTTTGTATCCTGAGACTTTGCTAAAGTTGCTTATTAGCTTATGGATTTTTGGGGGCTGAGATAATGGAGTTTTCTAAATATAGAATCACGTCATCTGCAGAAAGAGACAATTTGACTCTCTCTCATCCTATTTGATTACCCCTTATTTCTTTTTTTTGCGGGAGGGGGGGACAGAGTTTCGCTCTTGTTACCCAGGCTGGAGTGCAATGGCACAATCTCGGCTCACCACAACCTCCGCCTCCTGGTTTCAGGCAATTCTCCTGCCTCAGCCTCCTGAGTAGCTGGGATTACATGCACGCACCACCATGCCCAGCTAATTTTTTGTATTTTTAGTAGAGACGGGGTTTCACCATGTTGACCAGGATGGTCTCAATCTCTTGACCTTGTGATCCACCTGCCTTGGCCTCCCAAAGTGCTGGGATTACAGCTTATTTCTTTCTCTTCTCTTGCCTGATTGCCTGGTCAGAACTTCTAATACTATGTTCAATAGGAGTGGTGAGAAAGGGCATTCTTGTGCCAGTTCTCAAACGGAATACTTCCAGCTTTAGCCCATTCAGTACGATATTGGCTGCGGGTTTGTCATAAATAGCTCTTATTACTTTGAGACATGTTCTATCAATACCTAGTTTATTGAGAGTTTTTTACATGAAGGGATGTTGAATTTTATCAGAGGCCTTTTCTGCATCTATTCAGATAATCATGTGGTTTTTGTCATTTGAATAGATTATGTTTATTGATTTGCTTATGTTGAACCAACCTTGCATAGCAGGGATGAAACTGATATGACCGTGGTGGATAAGCTTTTTGATGTGCTGCTGAATTCGGTTTGCCAGTATTTTTTTTTTTTTTTTTTTTTTTTTTTTTGAGACATAGTCTCCCTTTATCGCCAGGCTGGAGTGCAGTGGCATGATCCCGGATCACTGCAACTTCCGTTTTCCGGTTTCAAGCAATTCTCCTGCCTCAGCCTCCGGAGTAGCTAGGACTACAGGCACGCACCACCACGCCCAGCTAATTTTTTGTACTTATTAGTAGCGACAGGGTTTCACCATGTTGGCAAGGATGGTCTTCATCTCTTGACCTCATGATCCACCCGCCTCGGCCTCCCAAAGTGCTGGGATTACAGGCGTGAGCCACCGCGCCTGGCCGGTTTGCCAGTATTTTATTGATAACATTCACATCAATGTTTATCAGGGATGTTGGCCTGAAGTTTTCATTTTGTTGTGAAAGAAAGAAAAATGTTGACCTTACAAAATGAGTTAGGGAGGATTCCCTCCTTTTTAACTGTTTGTAGTAGTTTTAGAAGAACCCGTACCGAATCCTCTTTGTACCTCTGATAGAATTCGACTGTGAATCTGTCTTGTCCTTGGCTTTTTTTGGTTGGTAGGCTATTACTGCCTACCAACTGAGGCAGCTAATTACTGCCTCAATTTCAGAAACTGTTATTGGTCTATTCAGGGATTTGACTTCTTTCTGTTTTGTTCTTGAGAGGGTATATGTGTCCGGGAATTTATCCAATTCTTGTATATTTTCTATTAATTTTTGTTGAGGTGTTTATAGTATTCTCTGATGGTAGTTTGTATTTCTGTGGGGTCAGTGGTGATAGGCCCTTTATCTTTTTTATTGTGTCTATTTGATTCTTCTATTTTCTTCTTTATTAGTCTAGCTAGTGGTCTATTTTGTTAATATTTTCAAAAAACCAACTTCTGGATTCACTGATTTTTTTGAAGGGTTTTTCATGTCTCTATCTCCTTCAGTTCTGCTCTGATCTTAGATATTTCTTGACTTCTGCCAGCTTTTGGATTTGTTTGCTCTTGCTTCTCTAGCTCTTTTAATTGTGATGTTAGGGTGTCAATTTGAGAACTTTCTAATTTTCTGATGAGGACATAAGAAAACAGGGCTATAAATTTTTCCCTTAACACTTCTTGAGCTGTGTCCCAAAGATTCTGATACATTCTCTTTGTTTTCATTGGTTTCAAAGAACTTCTCCATTTCTGCCTTAATTTCATTATTTACCCAGTAGTCATCCAGGAACAGGTTGTTCAATTTCCATGTAGGTATGTGGTTTTAAGTGAGTTTCGTAATCTTGAATTCTAATTCAACTGCACTGTGGTCTTAGAGACTGTTTGTTATGACTTCACTTATTCCATATTTGCTGAGGAGTGTTTTACTTTTGATTATGTGGTCCATTTTAGAATAAGTGCCATGTGGCACTGAGAAGAATGTATATTACGTTGATTTGGGGTGGAGTGTTCTGTAGATGTGTATTAGGTCCACTTGATCCAGAGCTGAATTCAAGTCCTGAATATCCTTGTTAATTTTCTGTCTCATTAATCTGTCAAATATTGACAATGGGGTATTAAAGTGTCCCACTATTATTGTGTGGGAATCTAAGTCTCTTTGTAGATCTCTAAGAACTTGTTTTATAAATCTGGGTGCTCCTGTACTGGGTGCATTTATGTTTAGGATAGTTAGCTCTGCTTGTTTAATTGATTCCTTTACCATTATGTAATGCCTTTCTTTGTCTTTTTAAAAATCTTTGTTGGTTTAAAGTCTCTTTTGTCAGAGACTAGGATTGCAACACCTGCTTTTGTCTTTCTATTTTCTTGATAAATTTTGCTCCATCTCTTTATTTTGAGCCTATGTGTGTCTTTGCATGTGACACGGCTCCTCCTAAATGCAGCACACCGATAGGTCTTGATGCTTTATTCAATTTGCCAGTCTGTGTCTCTTAACTGGAGTGTTTAGCCCATTTACATTTAAGGTTAATATTGTTACCTGTTAATCAGATCCTCTCATTATGATGCTGTCTGGTTATTTTGCACACTAGTTGATGAAGTTTCTTCATAGTGTCATTGGTCTTTACATTTTGGTATGTTTTTGTATTAGCTAGTATCAGTTTTTTATTTCCATATTTAGTACTTCCTTCAGGAGCTCTTATAAGGCAGGCCTAGTGATGACAAAATCTCTCAGCATTTGCTTGTTTGTAAAGGATTTTATTTCTCCTTTGCTTATGAAGCTTAGTTTGTCTGGATGTGAAATTCTGGGTTGAAAATTATTTTATTTACGAATGTTGAATATTGTTTCCCACTGTCTTCTGGCTTATTGGGTTTCTGCTGAAAGGTCTGCTGTTAGTCCGATGGGCTTTCCTTTGTAGGTAACCTGGCCTTTCTCTTTGGCTGCCCTTAACATTTTTTCTTTTTTTTTAATTGCATGTTAGGTTTTGGGGTACATGTGAAGAACATGCAAGATTGTTGCATAGGTACACATGTGGCAGTGTGATTTGCTGCCTTCCTCCCTTCACCTACATCTGGCATTTCTCCCCATGCTATCTTTCCCCAACTCCCTACCCCCTGCTGTCCTTCCCCTATTTCCCCCCAATAGACCCCAGTGTGTAGTGCCCCCCTCCCTGTGTCCATGTGTTCTCATTGTTCAACACCCACCTATGAGTGAGAACATGCAGTGTTTGATTTTCTGTTCTTGTGTCAGTTTGCTGAGAATGATGGTTTCCAGGTTCATCCATGTCCCTACAAAGGACATGAACTCATCGTTTTTGATGGCTGCATAATATTCCATGGTATATATGTGCCACATTTTCCCTGTCCAGTCTATCATCGATGGGCATTTGGGTTGATTCCAGGTCTTTGCTATTGTAAACAGTGCTGCAATGAACATTCGTATGCATGTGTCCTTACAGTAGAACAATTTATAATCCTACCCAGTAATGGGATTGCTGGGTCAAATGGAATTTCTATCTCTAGGTCCTTGAGGAATCGCCACATTGTCTTCCACAATGGTTGAACTAATTTACACTCCCACCAACAGTGTAAAAGTGTTCCTATTTCTCCACATCCTCTCCAGCATCTGTTGTCTCCAGATTTTTTAATGATCACCATTCTAACTAGTGTGAGATGGTATGTCAATGTAGTTTTGATTTGCATATTTTCTTTCATTTTGACTTTGGAGAATCTGATGATTTTATGTCTTGGGGTTGATATTCTTGCAAAGTATCTTAGTGGTGTTCTCTGTATTTCCTGAATTTGCATGTTGAGGAAGTTCCTGAAATGTGTTTTCCAGCTTAGTTTCATTCTCCCCACCACTTCCAGGTACTGCAATCAATTGTAGGTTTAGTCTTTCTATAATTCTATATTTCTCTGAAGCTTTGTTTGTTCCTTTTAATTCTTTTTTCTCTAATCTTTTCTGCATATCTTATTTCAGCAAGATGGTCTTCAAACTCTGATACGTTCTCTTTTGCTTAGTCGATTTGGCTCTATTGATAACTGTATACATTGTGAAGTTCTTGTGCTGTTTTCAGCTCTATCATGTCATTTATGCTTCTTTCTAAATTGGTTATTCTAGATAGCAGCTCCTATAACCTTTTATCAAGGCTCTTTGCTTTGGGTTAGAACATATGTAGCTCAGTGGAGTTTGTTATTACCCACCTTCTGAAGCCTACTTTTGTCAGTTCATTCATTTTGTCCTCCTTCCAGTTCTGTGACCTTACTGGAGAGGTGTTGCGATCATTTGGAGGAGAAAAGGCACTCTGGCCTTTTGGGTTTTCAGCTTCTTTGTTGTTGATTCTTTCTCATCTTCATGAGTTTGCCTAGTTTTGATCTTTGAGGCTGCTGACCCTTGGATGGGGTTTCGGTTGGGATGTTTTTTCATTGATGCTGTTGTTGCTTTGTGTCTGTTTTTCTTTTGATAGTCAGGTCCCTCTTCTTTAGAGCTGCTGTGGTTTGCTGGGGGTTCAGGCCCTATTTATCTGGTTCACTCCCTGACTGGAGATGTCACTCAAGGAGACTGGAGAATAGCAAAAATGGGTTCCTGCACTTTCCTTTGTGATCTCTGACCTTGAGGGGCATCAACCTGATGCCAGTAGGAATGTCCTCTTATTGGGTGTCTGAAAACTTCTATTGGAGGGTCTCACCCAGTTGGGTGGCAAGGGGAGTAGGAGCCATTTAACAAAACAGTTTCACTGTCCCTTGGTGGAGGGGGTGTGCTTCACTTTAGGGAAACCCACTTGTCTGGACTCCTCCGAGTCCTCAGAACTAGCAGGAGGAAAGACTATGTCTGCTGGTCTGTGGAGACTGTGGCCGCCCTTCCCCGTAGGGTCTCAGGCACTGACAATTCAGAGTTCTGTCCCTGAGCCTGTGGCTGGAGTTGGAGTTCTTACAGGGAAGCCCTGACCAGTGAGGAGGGATGGTTCAGGGTCAGGCCTGAAGAAACACTCTGGCCACAGTCTCTCATAGCATGTGTGTTGGGCTAAGGGGTATTCCTCTTGAGACCAAGCCGTTCAGCTTCCCTGGCTACAGCAGGGGGAAAGAGCGGCTTGGAGCTACAGAGATGGCTGCTGCCCTTCCCTGCCCAGGGAGCTTAGTGTGTTAGGCAGCTATCAGTCCCAGTGTTGGCTGCCACACCTCCCCCAAGGAGCACAAATCCCTTAGACAGCAAGAAGCCACAGCTGTGGTTCTGGCTGCCCCTCATTACAGGAGCTCGGCAGGCTTAAGCAGATTGTAGAAGAGCAGTTGTTGAGAATCTGCAGGGCTCCATGGTTGGGACCCTAGACCTCAAGCAGCATTTTCTGATTCATGGGTTGCACAGTTCCATGGAAAAAGCACAGTTTCCCTGGTTGGGTAGAACGATCACTCACCACCTCCCTTGACTGGGGGCAGGAGCTCCCCTTCCCCATGTTGCTCTCAGGTAAACTGCAGTACTACACTGCTCTTCCTTCCTCTCACACCAGCCACTTAGTCAGTTCCGATGACAGAACCTGGATACCTCGGTAGCTGGTGCAGGATTCGCATGCTGTTATGGTTTTTTTCGATGGGCGCCTCTGATCACTGCTGCTTCCAGTTGGCCATCTTTGTAAATCTATATTTGAATACGAAAGACATAATTGACATAATTAAACAAACTCATTATAAAACATAAAGTATCAGCAACCTAGTTATAAAAGATTTCCAAAACCAAATTAAAAAAAAATCTAGTAAAAACCTAAACACACACAATACCTGAAAGTGAAATATTAAAATATCCTCTTTAAAATCCATAACATTACATGATTATATGCTACTAAAGTTCATAATCAATATTTATGTGAGATTCTACTGATTGGAATAAGACAAAAAAGTATGTATATGAACAATATAAAAACTTGTAGACAATGTGCATATCAATATTAAGAAAACATTAAAATGTATAAAGGCAATATTCATACTAATAAATTTCAAGAAAATTGTTGGATACCATATCAATATGAAAATCTCAAGAGCATATCTATAAGCCATTTGGGATACATCAGTTAAAATAAAAGACAAAAGTATAGTTTGGGGGAACATTTAAATTCAGAAAATACAATTAGAAATGCCCAATAACAGAGTACATAATGTATTTAATTATTTAAATTATTTGAAACTCTTCAGTCATTTTTGTTTTTTTAAATATATAATCCTCACATAATTCACCACAAAACTCAAGTGGACACTTCAGTAGCTTTTAGTATATTAAGAAGGTTGTGCAGCCATCACCACTATCTAATTCCAAAACATTTTTTTAGAGAAAAATGAGATTCCCATAGAGACCCCTGCTCCATAGCAGTAATACCTTATTCCCTTCATTTCTCAGTACTTGATCATCATTAATCTATTTTATGTCTCTCAAATTGGTATATTCTGGACATTTGACTTAAATGGAATGATACAATATGTGACTTTTTGTGTATGGATTCTTTTGCTGAATGAACATGTGTTGTCAAGGATGGAGAGTAATTTGAACCTTCTATTTTGCTAGTGGAAATTTAAAATAGTACAGCCATTTGTGAAACAATGTGAAAGGTTCTCAAAAAGTTAAACAAGAGTTGCCGTGCGACCTAGCATCTGCCTTTGATGATCAATCTTCAAATAACCAACCTGGCCAATATTACCCAGCCACTCCCTCTCTCACTTGCAGTTATTCTATAGATGTAAAGAAGGCACAGTGATGTAGTGCTTCAATACCAAGACTCTGAAATCAGGAGTATCTACAGTTGAGTTCTTGTTCGAGCTTACTTGGTATTGACTTTCGTAATTTCAATAACATTGCCATCTTTATTTATTCATTCACCAAATACTTTAGAACTTCAACTAAATGCTTTACACTATCAGAAGTGACAGAGATACAAGAGAGAAAGCAGGATTTTTCATTCTGTTGGAAAAAGCATAAAATATTTATTTTAATGTTACTATATTTATATTAAATATAATACATTGTATTTTTATATAACTATAATGAAATCAGATATTAATAAAGGTCATTAAAAATAGAAAGCAATAGAGACAATGTGTAATATATGTAAGTCTGTGCAATATTACAGTGTAGTTATAGGCACTAGTGTGTCAAGATGACACTCCTGCAGAGATGTGAATGAAGTGACACAGAGGTTCAAGCAGATATCTGCAGGGACAGCTTTAGAGCATTAGAGACCAAAGTAAAAAAAAGTGCAAATACACTGACTACTACCCTGACTGTATTAGTTCCAGTGGTCCCGAAGCAGCATGGAAACTAGCATGCATGAGTTAAGTGACCAAGGTGTGGAACTGAAGAAAATGAGGTCACAAAAGTAGAATCTACCAAAGTAGTGGCGTATGATGCAGGAAAAAGAATATGGGTTCCTAAAAGCAAGTTAAGAAAGTGGTTTAAAATGGAGTAGTTGACTGACTATCCCATTTTACCCAAAACTCTCCTGATTTCACCACTGACACTCTGTGTCCAGAAAAACTCTCAGTCTCAGGTCAACCAGGACATCTGGTCATTCACTGATGAGGGCTTACAACTGCATTAGAATTGGCAACATGAAAACCTTTCCTGGCCTCAATAAGAACATAGGTAAAGTGGGAAAGAAAAGCTGATATTTTCTGCATTGAAGAAAAAATAGGAGTAACTACCAGAATAAGGTTCATGAAGAATATGTACACAGTCTTTTGGACACTATATACAAAAGAAAACTAAAGGTGGAAAAGTAGATCAATGGTTTTTGTGTTGTTTAAAAAAAAGTAGATTTCCTACTCCACTCTCTCCATCCAATGACCTTGATTCAACAGGTATGGCATGGGATATATATGTGTGTATATACATATATACATGTGTGTATGTGTATATACACACACATATGAATATATGAATATATGTGTGTGTATGTGTGTGTGTATATATATATATATATATATATATATCCCACAATACACATATCATTCCCAATTTTTACATTTCCTCCAAGCAATTGTTGCTATTAGGGAATTTTGGAAATTCCACCAATATTGGATAATCTTGTGAGAAAGTTCTCTTTTTCTCTTCTTTCTAATAATTTTGCTCCTACGTTTTCTTCAAGGCCAATTTAAAATTCTACATTTTCCATATCACAGATTCTGTCATACTTTCTAATTCTTTTGTTTTATGCAGCCTTTAATCGTCATCACTGTACATCACATTCCTAGGGGTTTGGTATATTTTAAATTTCCCTGGTTCTCAACACATTTCTATTTCTTCCTTCTTGGTGCTCAGTATATGATTATGCATATATTAGGTGCTTGCTACATGCATGCTAGCTTGATTCCATTTGGAGATGCAATTATAGTACATCTGCAGTAGTTTGCCATGAGGTTGTGGAGACTAAGAAGGTCTCAGATTTAAATATAATTTATGAAAATATATTGCATTCTGGGCCACTTAATAAATTTATAACATAAAATCCTCTAAAGGGTATTTGCAGATTCTCTCTACTCACTCCACTGACCAGGTACAGCATACGAGTTCACTGTACTGCTCTAGCTGAGAGATACCTCACTGCCAATACCCAATTCATTATTATTTACCTCAAAGTAAGAGGAATACATTCTTCTCTCTTTTCTGCAGTGATGTCCAAACAGTCAAAGCACAATTACAATGTTCTCTTCTTCTCCCAGAGGTGTAATTTAAATTCCAAGATACTCAGAATGAGAAATTAGAATGCCTTTTGCTCCATTTATAAAACCTGACAGCTTAATTCCAAAGATGCTGGACATTTAATTAATGAGAAGTGAATCAACCCTTCAACATTAAAAAGAAAATCTATAATTTGGCCTCTTCTAGCAAGCAGAGTGAAATGTCAAATTATTTTAGGTCTTCAGACAGGATATTTTATAGCTTTTATGATGTAAGTATTTTATAATAATGTCAAAACTTCTGCTCTATTAAGCCAGCATGCAACTGATCCAATACAAATTGCCTATGACACTAAATTGTATTGATGCCTTACCACAGAGATACACTTGGCTGTGGAAAGTGGACCATGCCCCATCAGCAGTAAAAGAAAGATATCTGGGAAATGGCACGACAAAGTACTTACCACTTCTGGAATTGCCTGCCTGTAGCAGCAGCTCTGAGGTGGACCTGCTTAACCCTGAGTAACTGGGAGTAGCAGGATCTAAATTGGAACTGACAGTCTGGTTTTGTATGGTAATTCTCTATTTGCTCCAGCTTCTCTTTTTACTCAGCCATCAAGTATATACAGTATGTTCCTTAAAGGTACCCCAAGCTGCAAATTCTGTAGGTTCAAATGTCTGGCCAGGACAGCAAATGAAAATGTTGACAAATGTAATTCCCACAAGTTGGCGCACTTGCAGTACTTTTCAAAATGTGTATCAAAATACACATTTTGAAAACATCAAAATATATTTATGTTTTTGCAAATACATATATGTTTTGTAAAATACATATATGTTTTTGCATATACATATTTTGAAAATATTCAAAATAGCTCCTCCAAGTGCCAGGACGGATTAACAGCTATAAATCATTTGAAAATAGTTTACATTATAACACTATGAACCTGCATCTGCAATTATAGAAGATTCCTGTAGATATTAGAGAGCCTTTTGTTTGTAAATCATGACAGCTATTTCTTTAGTTATTTATTTATAGATTCTCGGAAAAGCAAGACTGTATGAATACTAGACATGAGAATGTTTTATTCCTCTAATTGGGCAAATGAAATACAAACACTTACCCAAGGTAATATGATGCTGAAAAAAACTTCAAATATATTTTAAAAAACACTAAAGTGTAGAAGGATTAAGCACATTGTATAATGCATAAGAGTGTGATATAAAATGGGATTGAAATGATAGAAAGTTATATTTTAACTTAAGGAAAGCCTAATGCTTATTTGGAATTTGTTTGACATTTAGTTTATTGTAGGAAGATGTAGTGAATTTTTTATCTCTGGGGATATTTAAGCACAAATATGGCATATTGAATTAAAAGTGATGATGTTCCAACTTTCTTTGAATATACCCCATATTGTAAAAATTAACATTAATTTTTTAATAAATACAGGCTTCTAAAGTAGTATTCTTAGGATGTATTCTGTACATTATTAACATTTCACAATACACACTTTGAAAAACACTCAACTAAATGTCCTCTATTATTTTAAATCTTATGATTCTATCAAAATAAAACATTACTGCATAACCTGATGCATTAGAAAAGATAATTCACATGTCTATTGCCTGAGTAAGATAAATCTGACTTATAACTACCTCATAGACTTGACAAGAGATTCTTCCTCAGTAATATGGTGAGGACCTTCATATTTTCTGGAATCATGTCTTAGTCTTAGGAGGCTCTAGCAATCAATGAGAAAGCAAGAAAAGATTTTCAATGTCAGGGTCAGCACTAAGTTGCTCATTGTCTAAGATATAGGAGGTTCTCCTGAGACAGGCAGAGGGGAAGCTTTAGTTTGAGAGCCCAAGGCCATAGCTCTCAAGATCTTGTTCCAGACAACTCTCTCCCAACACTTAGAGATGCTGTCACTTCTACTAATGTAGACTTCTAAAGAACTGGAAATCTCATTACATCATGGAACAATCACCACTGATGCCATGCAATCTTGGATGCTAATATGTATATTATATTAAATCTATAATAAATATTACATGTTAAAGAACTGCAATCCGCTATTTTGTTTTTGTATATATCTTTATATTGTGCCTTTTTGAAAGGTTATATGTGGTTAAATATTCTTTCATTTTACTAACTCTTGGCCAGTTTTATTAAAATTATATTGAAAAAGTGACTGAGGTATAGTAGAAAAATAATAGATATTAAAATAAGATAGACCTGAATTAAATTATCATGTCTTCTTACTTAATATGTCTGAGAATCAGTTTCCTAAACTGCAAAATGGGCCTCAGACCTATACAATTGTTGTGAAAGTTAAGCCATAAGCCATAGCCATATACATACATATATGTATATATACACATATATATATTTTATTATATAATGTATATATATTAGATATATACGTTGTAACTTATATTTATTGTATTCACATGCATACATATATATGTATACATATATACATTATATATACACACATATATGTATGTATATGAGAATAATCTATATATATGCACAAAAGAATGAGCTATATATATATACATAAAATGTATATCTATACACACATTAGATATACATATAAGTATATGTACACACATCAGAATTATATATGTATATAAGATACATATGTATAGATATATAGATATCTTAAAATTGCCTAGAAACTTCCATAGCCAAGAGAAACTTAAGAAAAACAAAATGTAATGTGATATCCTGGGTGGAATCCTACAACAGAAAAAAGGACAGGTAAAAACTCCAGGAAATATGAATACAGAATAAACTTCAGTTAATAATAATGTATCAGTATTTGCTCATAAACTGTGACAAATATACTAAACTGATGTAAAATGTTAACAATAAGGGAAATTGAGTATAGGGTAAATAGGATCTCTATTTTATTAGTTGATTTTTAAAATTTTTATTTTTGAATTGTTCTTGTAAATCTTCAAATAACTCTAAAATTAAAAGTTTATTAAAAACAAATAGCACCTATAAAAAATAAAATGTTAACCTTAGGGGAAATTGTGTATAGAGTATACGGGAACTCTATACTATCTACATAATGTTTTTGAAAATCTAAAAATATTCTAATATAAAACATTTATTATAAAGATTGCCTAGAAAAAAATAGTTAATAAAACAAAGTAGTGTGTATGCCTATATATGTATATATACATATTTAATCAACTACTCATAAAAGACTTAGAATTCTGAAAAGTTTTTCTCGACTTTTGAAAATTTCCCAAATTCTTGGAAGTTTACATGAAGTAGAATAGAATGAGGAGCCATTTAATCTTGTGTTTGCTTCTATTTAATTTTTAACTTTTCATAATAGACTTAGCTAGGCTTTCCTGAGTTTCTGAGCTTTTATCAATTAAACAGATATGGTTTACATAAATCTGCATTAAAACAGAGACTAAATGATCTTTCTGATGATGATAAACACTTTACCTTCTAACTACGTTGTAGGTTTATGAATAACAAAGGGAATCAGTATGGATAACTGAATTTAATTGGTTATTAGCAGGTTCACACTGTTGATATTGTAGTTCAGACTCCTCCACACTTATGTAACAATTAATTACCACTTGACATTATGGCTAATTTTATCTCACATTTTCTTTCTTAGGCCTCACATTATTACTTTGAATCACCAGGTTTGCATTTACTAATATAACTTATGTAGATAAATGTACAATATTGGAATCTTGAAAAGTACTTAATATATAGCCTGACATCTCTTTCCTATGTTTGAATAATATACCCTGGAATCTCTCTCCTAATATCAAAAGTACAAAATAGCTTCTTTACCCTCACCTGACCTCTCCCAACACAGGCACTCAACAGATGCCACACTATTTAGGAGCATATAAACGGGAATTATAAGTGAGGTGAGGTACTGGCCCTACCACATTTTGTGGGCTTTGTTTTCCCCACCTGGAGACAAGTAAGGTTATGAAATCCTATATTCTTACAAAGAATAAACAACTATGTTGACATTATATGGCCTCAGCCTGACACTACCTTAAGCTTTACCAACACCTTCCCAGATCTATTCCGTAACAGACTTTCATTCATAGCTCAGACAACCTTATCTATTTCCTAGACTTCTGTAATCAACTCACTGGCCTCAGATTGTTTCTAAACTTTAATGTTATGTTTGTAAATAAGAAAAGTAAACTCCCATCCCACCCTGCAACCAATGTTTATTTGTTGATTAAGTGTTTACATTACTAGTATATTACTTGATGTATCTGGCAAAGTTTTATGCTTTAACTCTTAAATATCAGAACCATTCTGATTGATTTTAAAAGTTAATAAACTTATCTAAACTTTTCTTTGCTTCATCTTTTTGTGTACTGTTTATGTTGCCTCCTAGTGAGTTAAAGGCTGAACTGCAATGATTGAGAGGCATTGGATGGGGCATTTATTGCACATTTGTTTCTCTCCAAAATTAACGGCACAACTATCATGTTTTAGTACTTAGTGAATTCTGAAGATCACTAGGTTTAACACTTTACTACCATTGAATTTGAAAATTCTTCAACTGAAGCAGTGCAATTTATGCTATGAGATTTTATGATGGCTATAGTTATGAAATATTGTTATCACTTATAATTTTACCCATGTAGCAAGAAAAACATCTTCTGTTACAGAAATAAGTATGTAAAGAAGAGCAATTTAAAAAAGTAAGTAGCAGATTTGTCCATTATGAAATTAACTGTTTTTCAATGGTAGTTTAGTCACGGAAGAATGACAGGTACCCCTGAAGAGGAGATAGGGTTACATGTTTTGAAGATAGATGCTTTGTTAAACTTACAAGAGTTATGAGGACTTTATTTCCTGAAACATAGTCCCTTAGTGTAATTAAGTGAACTCTGTGAAAGGAGAAATAGTAAAGATGTAAGCTTTAAAAAACTTTTAAAAAAGGACCTTATATGCTGGGTCATTTCTCTGAGATTGGAGATGAGAATGCAGATATGAATTTCAATGGGCGGTAGAGATTGGAACTGCTTTTAGATGTAATCAGTGCTGCAGAGACATTGAATTAAAGAGGGCTTGTAGGAACCCAGTAGAACTGATATCTACATCTGCAGCCTTAACTCCTCAGTGAAAGTCTCCACAGCCTAGTGCAGTAGTAACAGAGAGGATAAGCATGGCAAAACTATAGTGTAAATTTTTACCCAATATTGAGTGTAAGAAAATAAGTTAAGCTACACAATTATATTGCTGAAGAAGCAAAAGTCTGAAGGCAACCACCCTAGTTTCCTTTCTCATTTTTCTAGAATCATAAAGGCCTGGTGATTCTCTAACATCTTTTGGATGACAGAAAAAGTCACAGTAATACCTAACATTCAAAAATTACAGCTTATTTATTGATTTGTATTTGGAACCAGATATGATGATATTTTGAGCATTCAAGATTTTGTTTCATTTTTCTTCTTAGATACTACATGGCCAATTAATGTTTCCATTTAAAAAATGCTATAAAAAAACCCTCACATTCTAAAGCAACATAAATTCTTACAGAATTCTTTATTCGGGCCATATGTCAGATCACCTGTGCAGGTGTAGACTCCCAATCTAATTAATTAAAGTCATCAGAATTTTCACATGTGGGACCTCCATAAGTGATGCTGACACACATTTAGGAAGATTGAGAGTGACTGAAATCTAAAAACATAATGTCAAAACCTGATACTATTTATAAACTTTCATCAGAAATAAAATGTGCTGTGGAACAAAAGATAAATGAAATAAAACACAGCCACCCCGCTTCTGCTCTTTTCCATCCTCATTTTCTGAGAAATTAGCTTGAGGATTGTTTTCTATGTACTAATGCTCCTCTCATGTTAAATCAGTAAAAGAAATGTATTAAACACTTGAAATTCTGACTTATTGAGTTCAAATCTTATTTTTAAATAAGTTTAAATCTCACACCCTATTTTATTAAGTCAAATGATTCACCTGAAAGCTGTATTTTAAATGTCTCAGTTCAAAAATCATCAATCTATAGTAAATATAGGTAAATATATGGCCTTTCTTCTGAATTTCATAAACTGGATCTCAAGCATTTAGTTAAATTATGCTCCATAAATTTTATTTTCATAAATATAAAATCTAATTTTAAAGACATATTTTATCACAATAGATTTATATTCTTTACTTAACTGATGGGATTTAGATTGCTCTAATACATATAGATATATGTTTAGATTACCAAAAAGTGAAGTTCATTGTAAAAAATGGTCCTAGAAAATCCTTTAGTCAATATTGTTCTGTATATGTTTCCTAAGGTTATTTAAAATATTTAGTAAACCAAATATTTATATGTTATTTCATTTTTATATAGAGATATTATGCATGCATTGTGAAATAAAAAACAAAAATAACATATTAATATGAAAAATTCTTATGTAGGATTTTATATATTGGACAATGGATAAAGAGATGTAAGTTCAATGAGATTAGGAAATAGCCCTGGAACACTGAATTTGGTTTGGAAGAATTAATATGAACTAATAATGATTTTTTTAAAAAAATCTATTTTATTTGCTTTGTCCCTTGAAAATGCCACACACTCAGAGACCCAATCTGCAAATCAACAACTACAAAGATGACAGGTGGATAAATCCACAAAGATGGGAAGAAACCAGCAAAAACAGGAGGAAAACACCCGAAACCAGAACACCTCGCTTCCTACAAGGGATCACAACTCCTCACTTGCAAGGGAACAAGGCTGGATGGAGAATGAGTGTGATGAATTAACAGAATCAGGCTTCAGAAGGTAGGCAATAAGAAACTTCTGTGAGCTAAAAGAACATGTTCTAACCCAATGCAAAGAAACCAAGAACCTTGAAAAAAGATTTGACGAAATGTTAACGAGAATAAACAACTTAGAAAGGAATATAAGTGAATTGATGGAGCTGAAAAACACAACACAAGAAATTCACCAAGCATACACAAGTTTCAACAGCTGAACTGACCAAGCAGAAAAAAGGATATCAGAGTCAAAGATCAACTCAATGAAATAAAATGAGAAGGCAAGATTAGAGAAAAAAGAGTAAAAAGGAACAAACAAAATCTCCAAGAAATATGGGACTATGTGAAAAGACCTAATCTGCATTTGATAGCTGTACCTGAATGTGACAAAGAGAATGAACCCATGCTGGAAAATACTCTTCAGGATATTATCCAGGGAAACTTTCACAACCTAGCAAGGCAGGCCAATATTCAAGTCCAGGAAATACAGAGAACACCACAAAGATATTCCTCAAGAAGAGCAACCCCAAGGCATATAATCATTAGATTCACCAGGGTTGAAATGAAGGAGAAAATGCTAAGGGCAGCCAGAGAGAAAGGTTGGGTTACCCACAAAAGGAAGCCTATCAAACTCACAGCAAATCTCTCACCAGAAACCTATAGGCCAGAAGAGAGTGGGGGCCAATAGTCAATATCCTTAAAGAAAAGAACGTTCAACCCAGAATTTCATATCCAGTGAAACTAAGCTTCATAAGTGAAGGAAAAATAAAATATTTTACAAACAAGCAAGTACTCAGAAATTTTATCACCGCCAAACCTGCTTTACAAGAACTCCTGAAAGAGTCATTAAACATAGAAAGAAACAACCAGTACCAGCCACTCCAAAAACATACATACCAAATGGGAAAGAGCATCAACACAATGAAGAAACTGAATCAACTAAGGGGCAAAACAGGCAGCTAGCATCAAAATGGCAGGATCAAATTCACACATAACAATATTAACCCTAAATGTAAATGGGCTAAATGCCTCAATCAAATACACAGACTGGCAAATTGGATAAAAAGCCAAAACCCATTGGTGTGCTGTATCCAGGAAACCCATCTCACATGCAAGGATACACAAAGGCTCAAAATAAAGTGATGGAGGAAGATTTACCAAGCAAATGGAGAGCAAAAAAAAAAGCAGGAGTTGCAATTTTCATCTCTGTTAAAATAGAATTTAAACTAGCAGAGTTCAAAAGAGACAAAGAAGGACATTACATAATGGTAAAATGATCAATGCAACAAGAAGAGCTAATGATTCTAAATATATATGCACCCAATACAGGAGCACCCAGATACATAAAGCAAGTTCTTAATGACTTACAAAGAGACTTAGATTCCCACACAATAATAGTGGAAGACTTTAACACCCCACTGTCAATATTAGACAGATCGACGAGACAGAAAATTAACAAGAATATCCAGGACTTGAACTCAGACCTGGACCAAGCAAACCCAATAGACATTTATAGAACTCTCCACCCCAAATCCACAGAATCTACATTCTTCTCAGCACCACATCACACCTACTCAAAAATTGACCACATAATTGGGAGTAAATCACCCCTCAGCAAATGCAAAAGAAGGGAAATCATAACAAACAGTCTCTCAGACCACAGTGCAATCAAGTTAGAACTCAGAATTCAGAAACTAACTCAGAACCACACAGCTTCATGGAAACTGAACAACTGGCTCTTGAATGTTGACTTGATAAACAATGAAATGAGGGCAGAAATAAAGATGTTCTTCGAAACCAACGAGAACGAAGACACAACATACCAAAATCTCTGGGATGCATTTAAAGCAGTGTCTAGAGGAAAATATATAGTAATAAATGCCCACATGACAAGCAAGGAAAGCTCTATAATTGACACCCTATTATCAAAATTGAAAGAGCTAGAGGAGTGAGATAAAAAAAAAACTCAAAACCTAGAAGAAGACAAGAAATAACTAAGATCAGAGCAGAACTGAAGAGGATAGAGACACAAAAAAAAAACCCTTCAAAAAATCAATAAATCCAGGAGCTGGTTTTTCAAAAAGATTGACAAAATAGACCACTAGCCAGATTAATTAAAAAAAAGAGAGAATAACCAAATAGATGCAATAAAAAATGATAAATGGGATATCACCACAGAATCCACAGAAATACAAACCATCATCTGAGATTAGTACAAACAACTCTACAGATATAAACTTAGTAAACCTGGAAAAAATGGATAAATTACTGGACACTTGCATACTCCCAAGCCTAAACCAGGAAGAAGTCGAAAGCCTGAATAGACCAATAACAAGGTCTGAAGTTGAGGCAGCAATTAAGAGCATACCACCAAAAAAAGCCTAGGTCCAGACGGGTTCACAGCTGAATTCTACCAGACACAGAAAGAGGAGCTGGTACCATTCCTTCTGAAACTCTTCCAAACAATCCAAAAAGAGGAAATCCTTCCTCAGTCATTTTATGAAACCAACATCATCCTGATACCAAAACCTGGCAGAGACTCAGTAAGAAAAGAAAACTTCAGGCCAATATGCATGATGAACATAAATCCAAAAATCTTCAATAAAATACTGGCAAACCTATTGCAAGAGCACATCAAAAAGCTTATGCACCATGATCAAGTAGGCTTCATCCCGGGGATGCAAGGCTGGTTCAATGTATGCAAGTCTATAAACGTAATTCACCACATAAACAGAACCAAAGACAAAAACCACATGATTATCTCTATTGATGCAGAGAAGGCCTTTGACAAAATTCAACAGCCCTTTATGCTAAAAACCCTCAATAAACTAGGTATTGACAGAACGTATCTCAAAATTATAAAAGCTATTTATGACAAACCAACAGCCAATATCATATGGAATGGGCAAAAACTGGAAGCATTCCCTTTGAAATCTAGCACTAGACAAGGATGCCCTCTTTCACCACTCCTATTCAATATAGTATTGGAAGTTTTAGCCAGAGCAATCTGACAAGAAAAAGAAATAAGGGTATTCAAATATTTGAATAGAAAAGAGGACGTCAAATTGTCTCTATTTGCAGATGACATGATTGTATATCTTGAAGACCCCATCATCTCAGCCCAAAATCTCCTGAAACTGATAAGCAACTTCAGCAAAGTCTCAGGATACAAAATCAATGTGCAAAAATCACAAGCATTCCTATACACCAATAACAGACTTAAAGAGAGCCAAATCAAGAACAAACTTCCATTCACAATTGCTACAAAGAGAATAAAATACCTAGGAATACAACTAACAAGGAATGTAAAGGACCTCTTCAAGGAGAACTACAAACCACTGCTCAACAAAATAAGAGGACACAAACAGATGGATAAACATTCCATGTTCATGGTTAGGAAGAATCAATATCCTGAAAATTGCCATAGTGCCCAAAGTAATTTAAAGATTCAATGCTATCCTCATCAAGCTACCAATGACCTTCTTCACAGAACTGGAAAAAAACACCTTAAACTTCATATGGAACCAAAAGAGAGCCCACATAGCCAAGTCGATTCTAAGCAAAAAGAACAAACCAGGAGGCATCACACTGAACTTCAAACTATACTACAAGGCTACAGTAATCAAAACAGCATGGTATTGGTACCAAAACAGAGATATAGACCAATGGAACAGAACGGAGGCCTCAGAGGCAACATCACACATCTACAACCAACTGATCTTTGACAAACCTGACAAAAACAAGGAATGGGGAAAGAAGTTCCTGTTAAATACATGGTGTTGGAAAAACTGGCTAGCCATGTGCAGAAAGCAGAAACTGGACCCCTTCCTGACACCTTACACTAAAAATTAACTCCAGATGGATTAAAGACCTAAACATAAGACCTAACACGATAAAAACCCTAGAAGAAAACCTACGCAAAACCATTCAGGACATAGGCATAGGCAAGGACTTCATGACCAAAACACCAAAAGCATTGGCAACAAAAGCCAAAATAGACAAATGGGACCTAATCAGACTCCACAGCCTCTGCATAGCCAAAGAAACAGTCATTAGAGTGAATCTGCAACCAACAGAATGGGAAAAAATTTTTGCAATCTACCCATCTGACAAACGGTTAATATCCAGAATCCACAAAGAACTAAAACAGATTTACAAGAAAAAAACAAACAAGCCCATTCAAAAGTGGGTGAAGGATATGAACAGACACTTTACAAAAGAAGACATACATAAGGCCAACAAACATATGAAAATATGCTCATCATCACTGGTCGTTAGAGAAATGCAAATCAAAACCACATTGAGATACCATCTCATGCCATTTAGAATGGCGATCATTAAAAAATTCTGGAGACAACAGATGCTGGAGAGGATGTGGAGATATAGGAACACTTTTACACTGTTGGTGGGAGTGTAAATTAGTTCAACCATTGTGGAACACAGTGTAGCAATTCCTCAAGGACCCAGAAATAGAAATTCCATTTGACCCAGCAATCCTATCACTGGGTATATATCCAAAGGATTATAGATCGTTCTATGAGGACACATGCACATGAATGTTCATTGCAGCACTGTTTACAATAGCAAAGTCTTGGAACCAACCCAAATGCCCATTGATGATAGCCTGGACAGGGAAAATGTGGCAGATATACAGCATGGAATACTATGCAGCCATATAAATGAGTTTGTGTCCTTTTTAGGGACATGGATGTACCTGGAAACCATCATTCTCAGCAAACTGACACAAGAACAGAAAATCAAACACCACATGTTCTCACTCATAGGTGGGTGTTGAACAATGAGAACACATGGACACAGGGAGGGGAGCATCACACACTGGTGTCTTTTCGGGGGGAAATAGGAGATGGACAGTGGGGGGTGGGGAGTTAGGGAGAGATAGCATGGGGAGAAATGCCAGACATAGGTGATGGGGAGGAAGGCAAATCTCACTGCCATGTGTGTACCTATGCAACAATCTTGCATGTTCTTCACATGTACCCCAAAACCTAAAATGTAATAAAAAAATAAAAAAAGAAGAAAATGCCACACACAAAAGTGCCAATCTAGTGACCAAAGTGTGGTCTCTCAAACTCTTTCCCACTAAAGGAAACCATAGTTTCTCAGATAAATGGCTGGTTCCATGTCTATATATACTTAGATACTACATGTAGCTTATGTACTACGTAAGTCTAGAACAGCTTATCATACAAGAAAGCAAAGTAGTCCTCTCTGACTCTTGGGATCATGTCAATGACCTCAGGTCTCAACTTGAATACATTCTTGTTTCCACAATAATTGAAAAATTTGACCATCACCAAAAGGAAAAACTGCAGTGGGTTGAAATATGTCATATTTAAGTATATAAAATCATAATGGTATTAAAGAAAATTATAATAGTGATTGACCATCATTATAGGATATTGGGACCAGTCGTTATTTTGAAAACAGGAAAGAAGGGTAAAAATCAAAAATTTATTTTACCTTTCCTATATATAAAAAGTATATCTGGGTAACTGAGTAATTGAGAAAAAGAAACTCTCTCTCTCTGTCTCTTTCTCTCTTATCTCTTAAAGAGATGACCTCCAACTCCTGGCCAAGGGATCCTTCTGCCACAGCCTCCCAAGTAGCTGGCAATACAGACATGTGGCCCTGACCCCAGCTGAGAATTTTCTTTATATGAGTATCTTTGTCTTAATGAAAAAGGAGGTATAGAATTAGAATATTGTAATTTACAACCACATCTATATAGAAATTATAGATCTAGGGAATGATCACTAAAAGGAAGCAACTAGACCTAGAGGTCTCCTGATAGAAAAAATACAATATCAACTACAGTATATACTTGCCAAAGTAATTCTTGAATTGATCAAACATCTAGATCGAACTACCAGTTTACAGAAAATATGTGGGACACAAGATGTCACATGCCATCTTAAGGATGTAATCAATAGAGTTCAGGCTATGGGCTACTGTTATTTTTTTTTTAATGAAACTTTCAACATATAAACTTCAAGTAAAACATGAAAGAGAGCTGGACAGTCAGGTATTTGATATTTACTTTCAATATTATAGCCATTAGCCATATATGGCTATTTAAATTTAAATTAACAAAAATTAAATATGATTAAAAACTTAGTTCTAAAATTCACACTAGCACATTCAATGGCACAACAACCACATGTGAAGAAAATAGATAACAGAACTTTTTATCATGACAGAAAATGCTATTGGGGAGCAGTGTCACAGACTGAAAAAAATGTCAGAGCTATCTCAATCAAATATAATGTGTGGGTTTTATTTGCAGGTTATTTTAACAAACAATATACTCACATTTATGAGACAAGCAAGAAAAATTTTACACTTACCTGGTATTTTATTTTTTAAAGAATTCTTGTTACTTTTAATGTTTTAGAATGGACAGTCGTATGTTTTAGAACAGTTTTTATCTTTTAAAGATAAATATATATTTGTAGATAAAATAATACAATGCTTTGGGTTTGCTTCAAAACTAACGCAACTGGAAAGATCATGTGGGGGTATATATAAGATATTTTTGTCCATATGCTGAGCATTATTAAAGCTGGATATTGTGAAATGTAGATTTCTTTGCTATTTGTGATAATGCATAATAAAAAATTTTAAAATACTATTACATTAGGATAAAATTATGCAGGGCAAGTAGATTATAAATGCAAGTTCCAAAAGTTAAAGGAACATTTCCTGACTATAAGATCAAGCTTTTAAAGAATAGTGAATGTAAAATATCAAGTTATTTAGATGCCCTGGATATATTTGTAAGAATGATATAGTTTTATTTATCATGTCAATAGAAGCAATTCTCCAGAAATAAAGTTATTTGAAGTTACTCAAACATGTTAAAGTTTTTTGAAGAAAATATTAAAATGTACAAGTATATACGATTTTCAGACTTAAAAGTAACGTGATAAAAGTTTGTTCACTTGATCACATAAAAATCACTGTTAAAACTTCAGATTAACAATTCTGCAACCAGACTCTTTGAAAGGCACAGATGAGTAAATATTTTCTTTGTAATGTCTCTAATATATTTTACCCTAAATGGTTAATAACTAGAGAAATTTAACATGTATCAATCCAAATATTATAGAAATAATGACTGATTATAGTATGTTAATCATTGTAAATGCATAGGTCTAAATTCCTGTATCTTCATAATATACTGCAGTGCAAATCACCAATTAACTATTTCTACACTAACATAGCATCTGGAAAACATTACATTTGTGTTTTTTTGTTTTGTTTTGTTTTACTGATAATATACTGCAGTGCAAATCATGAATTAACTATTTCTACACTAACATAGTATCTGGAAAACATTACATTTGTGTTTTTTGTTTTGTTTTGTTTTACTGATAATATACTGCAGTGCAAATCATGAATTAACTATTTCTACACTAACATAGTATCTGGAAAACATTACATTTGTGTTTTTCGTTTTGTTTTGTTTTACTGATAAGTGGGAAAATCGAAAGCAAAATTGGATTTATAACTCAAAAGTTGTATTTTAGATAGTATAAAATATATTAAGCCCAATCAAAATGAAAATTTTATATTTAATTATTGTAATGAGATCCTAGTTTTACTTCTTTGAATGTATCTGAGATGTGATTATCCATCCTCTCATCTGTCTGAATGACAATGTTGGGCTTACAAAGGATGACAATCATCATTATTAATTTTGCTAAGCCACCTACATATTGACTGAAGAGTCAAAGAAGCATGTCACTGTCGCATCCTCTATTGACTGGAGGATTAGAGGTCGGATCAGAAAGAAAGAGTGATGTATTAGCAAGAAGCAAGAGATATAGAAAATAAACTGTTAAGAAATCTCATAAAGCAGCTAATTTGTTTGTAGAACTGAGCAAAAAAAGAAAAAAACTCGGGTAGGCAACATGAAGAAATAAAGCATAATCCCGTCCCAAAAAAGCTAATAGTAAGTTTGATATTACAGGTAGGATATACATGACCTCAATTTCCACTTGCTCATGTCTTGATTTTAATAACTTCCTCACTGGTCTCCCTACCACCTTTTTTCTGTCATCTTACCATCATATCTATTGATGACAAAGTAACATTCTGAAAATTATTTGTTAATGTTGTCACTATAATGAAAACCTCCAGCATGTTTTCATTTAGCTATTAATTGAAACTTAAATTGCTTTTGCTAACAAGCAAGATCCTTCATGAAGTGGGTCCTAACAAATTCATCAGCATCCTTTTCCTCCATTTTTCAACAGAAACTTTTTACTTTAGCCCAGCTTCGATATGCTTTTCAAGCTTCACATCATTCACTTAGAATGGTATGCCTTTTAATCATCAGTCACTCAAGACTCAGTTCCCTGCAATGTCTTCCCTGATGCTGTCTCAGGTCACACAATCCTAGAAAGAAGTATTCCTTTGACAATCTCTTAGGCTGCTTTGTGTACCACAGATATAATACTTATCACATAGTTTATTTTACTTAGCTTTTTGTGTGTGAATTGACACGTTCTCATGATATGTTTGGGAATAACCTATGACAGTTCGTCTTGAAAGGTGATTAATAATTTGACAAAGGAAGAAGATATGTGGGAGCTAAAGAAAGGATGCAGAGACAGAATGGCAAAGACATGTATATGCAGCAGTGTATATGGGCCCTTTTTATGAGGCAAGTGGCAGTGGAAAGAAAACTAAATTAAGTAAGGTGTCATCTCTGAGTTTGTGATTATTAAATATGAGATTATATTATAAAGAATGGAATATAGTTAGTTACTAACACACGGTAAATGTTGAAACTTAAATTGCTTTTGCTAACAATTTTATTAACTACCCATTTTATTAGCTAACAATTTTATTAACTACCCATTTTATTCCTTTTCCTTCAACATCCTTTCCCCTAAATTATGTTCCCCTAACTGAATCAATATGCATGATTTAGCATCCCTAAGAGTGTTGATTATACTAGTGTGGTTTTTTTTTCAAAAGTAGAAAAAATATTATACTGAAATTAAGCAAAACTGTATTCTAGTCCTTTAGCTAGAATTATGATCTTGAACAAGTTAGTTCACTTTGCTGTTGCTCTTTTTCAATTCTAAAATCAGAGTATTAGGTTAGAATGCCTTTTAACTTTTCACCCATAGCATTTCATGACATTCTTACAGGTATTTTCCATAACCGAGAGGATTTCACTATAAAACACATGTGATCTCTTGGAGGCCAGAGACATGGCCAAAGCTACTATTACATCCGACTGTGTTCAGTCTGTTTCATTCTGTACAAGTACATGGAAGAAAATGATTAGCAGACCTAGGTGCAGAAGTGGGTAGATTTTCTGTGAATCCAAGGAAGCTCTAACTTTGGGACCCCTCATTCTTGTGGGTTCCTCCCAACTTTCCAGGTATTTTTGATGCTTGTGGACGTCAACAGTCTAAATTTGTAATTCATTGTGAATGACTTCTCTTAATTCTAGATAAATATTAACATTGTGCCTAATTTTTCACTTGTAATTTCTCATAATTTTTCCTTAAAAATGCCACCCAAATTTTAAAACATTCAGGCCCACCAAAATTGGACCTTCCCTAACTGATTAGCTCCTTAACAACCTGGCTTTCTTTCTTGAAATGTACCATTAAGAATACAAATAAGTAAAAGATAAAATTTCATGACTTATTGAAATACATATATTAATATTTAAAATGCTATATTTAAAAATAGTTAAAATGAAATGAACATTGGATACAAAAGCTAAAGCATTTATGTCTTAAGTAGGATGGTGTATTAGTCACGGTTATCTAGAGGGCTAGAACTAATAGGATAGATGTACATATAAACGGGAGTGATTAAGGAGTATTAATTCCATTACCGAGAGGATTTCACTGTGAAACACGTGATCTCTTGGTGGCCAGAGACATGGCCAAAGCTATGACCTTGATCACAAGGTCCCACAATAGGCTGTCTGCAAGCTGAGGAGCAAAAATTGTAGTCTGAACTCTAAAGCTGAAAGACTTGGAGTCCAATGTTGGAGGGCAGAAATCATGCAGCACAGGAATAAGATGTAGGCTGAGAGGCTAAGCCAGTCTAGTCTTTTCATGTTCTTCTGCCTGCTTTTTATTCTGGCTGCACTGGAATAAATTGTGACCACTCAGATTAAGGGTGGGTCTGTCTTTCCCAGTCTGCTGACTCAAATGTTAATCTCCTTGGATAACACCTTCATAGACACACCAGGAAATACTTTGCAACTTTCAATCCAATCAAGTTGGCAATTGGTATTATCCAGCACAGATGGGATGGGGTAAAATGTAGCTTGCTTGGTATCATTTTTTGTAAATACCTGTTTTGTCGTGGTTTTACAGTGTATAATCCTTAAGCATTGTTTATTTTCAATTCCTTGACCAAAAAAAAAAACCTCTTAAATATATGGAAATGAAGAATAATGTTTAGGAGTACTTACTTCATTACTCTAAAGCCATCTTTTTACAACAAATTTAACATTCCTTAATTGATGGTCAGTTGGCAGTCATAACATGGTTGTTTCTAACTATAGTTTAAAAATCATGAATAGTGATTGGCAGACAGAAATTTAAATTGAGGCTTTTTTCTCTTGGATGTTTCTCCCTGGTAACATAACAAAGAACAGAAACTTTGGGAACAAAATCTTGGCATAGTGGAGCCAAAAGTAAGGTGTTCTTAGAAAGCAAGTGCACTAGATTTTAATTTTGAGAAAAAAGCTGATGGTCTTCATCCCTTGATATCATTGGGAATTCTCTGCAGTTTCCTCTCTCTTTACATCTTAATCTTCATTCACTGCTTCAGTCTAATAGAAGTTTATATTATATTTATCTGGTAAAGTATAATAATGCTAATAAATGTAGTTCAAATGTTAGTTTATTTATAAGAATTTATAAAGGATATTTTTGGACTTTCTGGATACTGATTGCTATTTGTCTAGACCTTCCTATGTGAACAAAGGTGGGGGATTTCCTCCAGAATGAAGAGCCATAGAGAGCAATGTTCCCTACCTGGATTCAAAGTTTCTAGAAGATTTAGTTTAAAATATCTTTTACATAAACTATTTAAGTATCTATTTTAGATTTAACAAAATGTCTATATGTAAACTAAACATCAACTTGATTAGCATGGGGCCATAATCTAATTAAATGCTAGCATAGTCTGAGTATGTTTAGGTTTCCAATATCAGTTTCAACTATACTAATATTACATCTATGATGGTATAATGATAAAACAATCAATTCAATGTCATGGAAACCATATTTGAATCTCAAAACTGTTAACCAAATAAGGTAATTGTATGTACAGCAAACAACTATTTTCAAATGCCCAATATTAAATGTTTACACTTGTGTATACAATGCTTTTTGAAAAATTTTTAAAATGGCTTAAAGTGGAAGGATTTTACACTGACAAAAAAAAGCACACACTCATATTAGACGTCTGAACACAACTTAAAACTATCAATTTATTCTATGAAGAATTATAGATATGCCTCAGATGTCATTGGAGTATTTAAGAATGTCTGGGTAAAATCATTTTCAATGTATAAGAAATATGGCTAGTGGATTTTGTCATTTCCTCTAACCACTTCTCGGTGTGTATTGCCGAGGAAACACAGGCATAACTCATGAGGAGATGCAGTTTTTTTCTCCTCAGATTTCTGCAAAGGTAAAATGTTTGCATTTATTATAGAGAGCACTTTCTGTACTTCAATTGACCTGTTTTTACTATTTCATAACTATTACTTGTTTTACAATTCATTTGTATGTTATGCTTAGACAAGATAATTTGAGGCTTGTTGATTGCAGCTGCATATGTGGGAAATTCACTTCCTGATTATTTAAGGAGAAAGAAATGTGTTTCAAGGTTCAAATGCACACATTTTCCTCATGAACAGATAATAAATTTCAAAGATATTTACTTGCAAGTTTATAACTTTGCTTGGCTTGTTTGTTTAACAGAAGTTGTCATAATGAAGTCAAGTCAATGATAGTCACTTTTCTAACAAAGGTGATTAGATAGTAATTTGTTTATATAACAAACAACAAATTCTTAGATGTTAGAAATTAATCAAAATTAGAATGAATGTCAATACCAGTCTTATGTAACTGTGTTACTATGGATTTACAAGGTGGTTGTTTTAAAATGCAATTGACCCATGAACAAGGCAGGGTTTTGGAATGTTGACTCACACTTGCAGTTAAAAATTTGTACATAACTTTTCGCTCCCCCAAAACTTAACTGCTAAAACTACTAATAGCCTACTGTTGACCAGAAGTCTTACCAATAGGCGTTAATACATATTTTGTATGTTATACGTATTACATGTTGTATTATTACAATAAAGTAAGCTGGAGACAATAACATTTTATTAAGAAAATCATGGCCGGGAGCAGTGACTCATGCCTGTAATCCCAGCACTTTGCAAGGCCAAGGCAGGCAGATCATGAGGTCAGGAGTTCAAGATCAGACTGGCCAACATGGTGAAACGCTGTCTCCAAAAAAAAAAAAAAAAAAAAGTACACAAAAAAACCTGTAAGAAAAATATATTGATACTTATTTAATGAGAAGGAAGAAGAGGGGATCTAGTCTTGCTGTTTCTGAGGTAGCAGAGGTTGAAGAAAATCCACTTATAAGTTGATCCATGCAGTTCAAACTATGTTGTTGAAGGGTCAACTGTAAATATCACTGTTTTTAAAAACATTCCCTTTTAGATAAAATTTTCCATAGCAGGATAAAAATTCATTCCTGAAGTTATCCATAGATTCTGTTCTCTTTTAACCCAAGGCACAAAACTATGAAGAAAAACATAGTATAATTTAGTGATGCAAAAACAGTATTGAAAATATTAAATGTATAACATGAAAAGATTTGCCCATTCTTAAACTCAGCAGGACTATATTATATCTACTTTCTAGTTTATTTTCTGCTAAAGTATTTAAAATTTGATAGTACATTGTAGTTATATTTTTATTGCTTTCTGTATACATAGTAAAATTCCTAACATACAGAGGATGAAAAAATCTCATTGAAATACATGTCCTGGTTACCTCCAAACACCAAAATTGTGACTCAAATATCATAGGGCTTTTACACTGTCAAAGTATCAATATTAAGTCAAGACATTTTGCTAGGAGTAAAAATAAATAAATTATAAAAATTAGACTTTTTTGAAAATCATTGAATTTTACTCTCTAATAAGAACCACATATTTTAAATAAATGTACTTATAGCCAAACTTATTTCTCCCCTCTAGGCATAAAAAAGATTCATAAACAGCGTGGTCAAGAAAATACTACTTTTATGGGATTATGAGAACCCTTTAGAAGGTTCTCAAAATCTAACCGGATGTTCTATATTCAATTTTCCCTTCACACTTTGTGTTCTAGAGACAAAAAACTAAATAACTAATTATTTAAAAAGTTTTATTTTTGCATTAAAAACTTTCTTAGAACACAATGTTTTGATTGTATTGCTGTCTACTAAAATACATGAAAGAGTTTTCTTCCAAATTTTTATGTAAAATGTTAGTTGCCTGTGTTACTTGTTAATAAGAATAATAAATTAGATTTATTTTTATTCATTGTCTCTATTCTCTCTCACTCTCAATTGCATGTGTGCACTGTCTCCTCTCTATTTCCTGGATGCTTTGCCTTGCATTTCTATATGGTTTTACAACTTTGCATCACACAATCACTTTTCACTCAGTAGCAGTAATTTTTTCTCTCTATGGTGGTCAAGGGAAGGGCATTTTAATCTCTTTAGGATCAAAGAGTCATTTATGCCTTTGAATTCAGATGAAAACTGATTTCCCACTGTGCAGTGATGTGGAGCTTCCACTGAAAATCTACTTAGCATCTTCTTAGAGCTGAGATGAAGACAAGTTTATTATTTAAGTTACTTCATAACATTATTCTCTTGGGCTATAATATACTTGAACTTCCACTGCTTTGCTTTCTCTTTGAAATTTAGGAGAAAACAAAGATTTTTCACTAAGAAACTGTTAAAAAGCAGAGGAAAAGAACTGAAAGAAGCATTTCATGTGTGTTACCTAACACTTCCTTGATAATCTTTATAACTTGAAAGTGTCTATCAGTTTGACGATTTCTCTTTTAAGAGGTGGTTAAATAACATGACATATGGTTGCTATTTGTAATTTTTAACAGAAATTCTATTGATTCCAGAGGTGCTATGAACTATGGAAAATTAGTGTGGCAAGAAAAGAAATAGACTTTGTCTCCAAATATTTAAAAACTAGAAAATAATTTATTTTTAATACATTTTAAATGATAATTTTTAAAACATCTGATCCTAATCAATATGCATGTGTTTCAGTAGCCTAAAAATCTTACATTAGTCTTTTTAATGTCTCTCAATTTTGGTTTTTATGACACTATTATAACTAAGCAAGTCACAAAAATTATTTCAAATTATAATTTTTGTACAATATCTGCTATAGACAAAATTTTAAATAGATTTCATTTTTAAGTTGATTTTTCAAATTGATAGATACATTAAAATATTGTTGGTCCACATCAAAGTAAAAATATATATATATAAATTATTTTTTAAAAATCTGTTGGGTTGTAAATTCTGTTAGCTAACAATTGCTAAAATTGCCTACCAATATTTTTGCAAAGTAAATGTGAAAGATTACAAGTAAATTCTAGTTTAGTACCAACATCTAAAGACCCTGGAGGCCATCACTTATATCCTTATTATAAAAATGCTGGACAAATTAAAATTAGTTTCAGGACAAATTACTATTGTCTAAATCTGGAGACACAGGTGCATTTAGAGAGTCACAGCCAAAACATGCTAATCTGTAGTAAAAATTACTGGAGCAATAAATAAAATAGGAACATTTATATGCTAATTTTGATAAATCACTGGAGGCTGACTGTGGACAAGTATAAAACTGAGAAACTCCTAAGGATCACAGTATTAGGAAACCCACCATCCTTTCATGGGCTTCATCTCCTGAAGGCCCACCAAGTTTTCACTCTGAAGATCTTAAAGATTCCTTCATAGCTCTGGCAGAAGAATAGGAAGAGTAATCATTGTGAAATATTCCCAGAGCCTTTTCTACAATAAAGGACTACTCTTCATGGAAAAAGAAATTGCCGGAGTCTGATCCCATCTGGGAGAAGAATATTTCTTTCACCCCAGCCTATGCTAGTATTGTACTTCCACCTTACTGGGAACAAGTGTCAGAATTTCAAGAAACAAAATGTGGGGAGGCGGGGGGATGCCATACTACTGGCGAAACACTTGTAAGGACCTAGGACCTATTGAAACACTAAGATTCAGGCCTATTGGAACACTAAGATTTAATTTGAAAATTAGAGAACATTTTCTTTTATCTGTATCTTACCGTAAGACAAATAGGCTCCAGTATAAAAGAACAGATTACAACCAGAAAAGCTGCAAGACACAGGTGCTCTCTGAGGAGGAGTGCTTAGAGTAACCAGGGTCAAGTAATAAGACAGAAATAAAGTGTAGTAAAGAAATAAATACTCTGTCACCAATAACTGCATTAAACATGAAAATGAGCTCAAATCCTAGAAAGAGTAACATGAATTCCCCCACAAAAGGCCTATTTCATCACTATCCTATAAAGCATGTCTGGTTTTCAAGAAGAATTATCAGGCATCGTAAATGACCAGAAAAAAAAAAACAACACAGGCTGAAGGGTAAAACATTTATCTGAATCAGATGCATATATGACGCAGATACTGGAATTATCAGAGAGAATTTAAAATAAGTGAGCAATTTGATATGGGCTCTAAAAAATGTAAGCAACATGGAAGAACAGATGGGTAGTTTAGGGAGATGAAAATTCTAATAAGGAATCGAAAGCAAATGCTGGAAAGCAAAATTATTGCAATAGAAACAGTGCATGCCTTGGATGGACTCAACAGTCAACTCAACTTTGTAAAAAAAAAGATTCAATGATACTGAAGATAACTATATAGAAACTTTCCCAATAGAAATACAAAAAGAACACAAGAGAAAGCAAAACATGTAAGAACTGTGGTGTATTCTGGGAAAAGTTATATATGCACAATTTGAATGACTGAAGTAGAAGAAGGAGACAACAGCATGGCAAAAGTATTAAAGGCTGTGATCTTTCAAATTAAAAACATACACCAAACTGCAGATGTAGAAGCTTGTCGAATACCATTCATAATAAATACCATTTAAAAAAAAATTCCATACAATGAATACAATATAAAAATAGAATCATTCTGGTAAAATATATACTATGTAATAATTTACTAGTAGTCATTAATAATAAATATTAATAAGGTATTTGTTAACAGTCATAAATTATTGAATTTTCTGAAAAGATACTAAATAAAAACCTAGAGTTTAAATAGGTTTTTAAAAATTTTTAAATGTATTAGCAAAGTTTAAATATCAAAGATATATTTTGAAATATTGGATTTCCCCTACATACTAAGCAAGTATAGATGGATAGATAGATACATAGATAGTTAGACAGACAGACAAATAGATTGGTAGATATCACATTTTCTAAAGTTTCTTTATGGTAGAATTAATACTATCCCTACAAAGAAATATGACTAATATTTTTAACTTCCCTCTTCTTCCAGCTTATCTCTATCTCCCCATATTGATGGACCTTATTGTCTTGGAATAATATGCAATATGGCAGAAATTGTTTAATGGGAAGAATCCTGAGATAGAGACCCTACCCAATAAGAGGAATGAGAATTCTAATATGAAATCTGCTTTGAGATTCATTTGAGACAGGGAGTCAGAATAGAGAAATTTTGTTTCATTTTGTTTAGTTTATCCATGAAACTGGGTTAATAGTTAATTTGACTGAGTTATTTTTCAATTGGCTAGATTAAGTTTTCAGCTATTGCTCAGATATAATTGCTTGAGTTTTTAAAAAAATAGTTGTTTCCAGAAAATAAATGTATACGCCAACTTTGGGAATGCAGCTGTATAAAAATTATAAACCATAGTTTAGTATTTTATCAAGGTAATATAATAATAATAAGCAAAGTTTAATTCCTGGGTACGTAAGATTCTTTTTCCTTTGAATAAGGTTAAACACATATATGTTAGCAATCACCACATTAATCCATTTTTGAAAAGCACAGCTGTGAGATTTTTTTAAGCATTCTGGTTGCTCTTTCTAGATACACTCTGTTGTTCTCTACACAGTGAGTTGCATTTCCCTTAAGGAATGCCAGGCACAAAAGTGCAGCAAAGATCTTCAGTCTTTACAACAGTATTTTGTTTTGCTATGTTTTGTTTTAATGCAGCTTCAAAACATTAGTAAGAAATGCTATCAGGCTGATTTATTTCTACTTGTATTTGTGTTGCCTTCAACATACCCTGCTTAATCAAAACCACACGAGATATCATCTCATGCCAGTTGGAATGGCAATTATCAAAAATTCAGGAAACAACAGATGCTGGCGAGGCTGTGGAGAAATAGGAATGCTTTTACACTGCTGGTGGGAGTGTAAAATAGTTCAACCACTGTGGATGACAGTGTGGCGATTCCTCAAGGATCTAGAACCAGAAATACCGTTTGACCCAGCAATCCCATTACTGGGTATATACCCAAAGGATTATAAAACACTGTGTTATAAAGACACATGCACATATATGTTTATCACAGCACTATTTACAGTAGCAAAGACTTGGAGCAAATCCAAATGCCCATCAATGACAGACTGGATAAAGAAAATATGACACATATACACCATAGAATACTACACAGCCATATAAAAGAATGAGTTCATGTCCTTTATACAGACATGGATGAGGCTGGAAGTCATCATTCTCAGCAAATAACACAAGAACAGAAAATCAAACACCACATATTCTCACTCATAAGGGAGAGCTGAACAATGAGCTCACATGGATACAGGGAGGGGAAAGTCACACTGGGGCCTGTCCGGTGGTGGGGCAAGAGAAAAGAGAGTATTAGGAGAAATACCTAATGCATGCAAGGCTTAAAACCTAGATGACAGGTTGATAGGTGCAGCAAGCCACCATGGCACATGTATACCTATATAGCAAACCTGCACTTTCTTCACATGTATCCCAGAACTTAAAGTAAAAGTTTAAAAAATACCATGCTTGGAATTGATTTACTAAATTATCTAATTTCTTTTGTAGCTGAACAGATGAAAGCTAAATATTTTTCAAGCATAGTGTTGTGATAGAGAAAAGTACATTAAGAAAACACTGGATACCTTTATTCTGTGAATAAACATGAGGTAGACATTTGGTTCTTCTAATCTTTCTCAGAGGAGGAACACTGACCTTTAGAAGTCTGTAATTCTCTCTCAGTAGACTGTTTAGTACCATAAACGTCTATGATTGTTTTTAAAATTTTTTATCAGAAGTGGTTTAGAATGCCCTTCTTCCCTTTAGACATAAAGTGTTCATTCATTATCTGTTTCCATTTCTGAACAAAATTCAACATTTGGTTAAAGCACATCTAGGATTCATGCTACTAAATTACTTGAATTGAAAGTAGTAAGAAAAAGTACACAGTTCTTTGTGTTTTCTTTCCCTATATATAGGCTTTAGTTTACTCTTTATAGAAATGTACTTTTAAAAATATAAGGTAAAAATAAATGTAGTAGGCAGTGGAGTTGAGGACATATTCAAGAAATACCAAGTTTGAATAGTTATTTTTTAATGTCATGAAATTTGCAATTACTTTTTTGATAATACATCCTAATATCTTTATGGGAATTCTTTATTTCACTTTGCCATGTCCTTTTTATTGATATGTGTTCAGAAATAAACATCTGACAAGTATACATAAAAATAGGTTATATAACAAGATAGAAAGTACAGAAACTGCCCAGAAGATGGTAAAGAAAAGCACAGTGCAAGACATCAAAGTTAACTCTACATTCAATCCCAGAAAATCTGACAAAACTTTGTGTGTCATGTTTCTGTTTGAAAAGTTTACTTTGATATAAAGGGAAGCTAGAATTTTAGTCAAACATAACTGCTAGATATATTTCTGAAACATAGAACTCTGCTGTCAAACTTTGTGAATAGGCCGGGCGCGGTGGCTCACGCCT
Organism: Callithrix jacchus; assembly: GCF_049354715.1. Lineage (NCBI taxonomy): Eukaryota > Metazoa > Chordata > Mammalia > Primates > Cebidae > Callithrix > Callithrix jacchus. The sequence goes on from NC_133502.1 coordinate 118,913,035, forward strand.
GTAATCCCAGCACTTTGGGAGGCTGAGGCGGATGGATCAAGAGGTCAAGAGATCGAGACCATTCTGGACAACATGGTGAAACCCCGTCTCTACTAAAAATACAAAAAATTAGCTGGGCACAGTGGCGCATTCCTGTAATCCCAGCTACTCAGGAGGCTGAGGCAGGAGAATTGCCTGAACCCGGGAGGCGGAGGTTGCAGTGAGCCGAGATCGCACCATTGCACTCCAGCCTGGGTAACAAGAGCGAAACTCCGTCTCAAAAACAAAAACAAACAAACAAACAAAAAAAACGTTGTGAATAAGGTGTAGAGAACATAATTCAATGAGGAAAAAAAAAATGAATTCAATGTTTGTATGTGAAAAGCTAAGTATTCACTGTTGAAAAATGTGTGATCATTGAACTATTGCAAAATAATTAAATTCTTTTATAAATTCATTTATAAATAGCTTTAAAATACCATGAAGATCTGAACAATGATCTTTTAGATTTTGTACTAAAAAGGAAAAACAGTTAAATAGGACTATATTATACTAAAAGGCTCCTGCACAGCAAAGGAAACAATCAACAGAGTGAAGAGACAACCTTCAAAATGAGAATATATCTGCAAAACATACATCTGATAAGTTAATGTCAAAAATACATTAGGAATTCAAAAAGCCCTAACTGAGAAACATATAGTGAGAAAACACATAAACCAATTTAAAAATGGACAATGTTTTCCTGAGTAGACATTTTTAAAAGAGGACATACAAATGACAAACAGGTATATGAAAAAATTCTCAGCCTTGCTAATCATTAGGGAAATGAAAATTCAAACCACAATGCGCTATATCCCTTCACACCTCTCAGAATGACTAGTATCGAAAAGATGAGCAATAAGTGTTCATGAGAATGTGGAGAAAACGGAACCTTTGTAAAGAGCTAGTGGAAATGTGAATTAATATAGCCATTATGGAAAACAATTTGGAGTGTCCTCAAAAAATTAAAAGTAGAATTACAGTATGAGCCAACAATCCCATTACTGGGCATATATCCAAAGGCTATAAAATCAGTATGTGTAAGAGATATCTACATTTCCATGTTTATTTTAGCATTATTAACATAGCCTAGACATGGAATCAATCTGTCTATTAAGAGATGAATTAATAAAGGAAATGTGGTATATGGACACAGCCAAATAGTACTTAATCTTAAAAAGATGAAAATTTTGTCATTTGCAACAACATGTATAAATCTAGAAGACATCATGTTAAGTGAAAGAAGCCACAGGAAAGTAAGTACCACAAAATCTCACCTATACGTATAAGACAAAAAGTCAGACTCATAGGAATAGATATGAAAATGGTGGTTATTAGGGGTTGGAGGTGGGGGAATTAGGGAGATATTGGTCAAAGACACAAAATTTTATTTTGGAGGAATAACTTCAAGAGCTCTAACATATATCATGGTAACTATAGGTAACATACTGAACATTTGAAAATTGTTGAGAGTAGATTTTAAGTGTTCTCAAGAAAAAAAAGTGAGATAATGCATCTATTAATTAGCTTGATTTATCCATTTCACAATTTATTAGGTTAGTGAAAAAGCAATTGTGGTTTTTTCCATTAAAACTAATTGCAAAGACCACAATTACTTTTGCACCAACATATATATATATATATATATATATATATATATATATGTCCAAACATATTGTACACCATAAATATATACATTTTATACATTTTTAAAAAACATAAAATATAAATACATAGAAATAGGAAGATATACTTCGAGAGGCAAGGGAGAAGTGAGGTAATTTTAAGACCTTTTCAATAATGTTAAATGCTTAAAAAGTCAGTGTAGATTGTATGCCATTAATGACTAAAACATTACCAGTAGGTCCTGTTTTTAGGTGACTTCAGCAAGAGCAATTTCTTTGAAAAATTAAAGCACAAAATAAATTGATGAAGCATAATGGGAAGATGAAGATATAAGAACAAGGGATAAAAACCAGATATTATTTCAAGAACACTGGTGATATGGTTTGGATTTGTTTACCTGCCCGAATCTCATATTGAATTATAATCCCTATGGGGCAGAGTTCTCATTTTGGGTTTAGCACCTTCCCCCACTTCGTACTGTATAGAGTGAGTGAGTTCTCATAAGATCTTGTTGTTTCAAAGTGTGTGGCACCACCTCCCTCTTTCACTTCCTCCTGCTCTGGCTCTGTAAGATGTCTTGCTCCCACTTTGCCTTCTGTCATGATTGGAAGTTTCCTGAGGTCTCCCCAGAAGCAGAAGCTGCTATGCCTCCTGTATAGCCTGCAGAACTGGGAGCCAATTAAAGCTCTTTTCTTTATAAAATAACCAGTCTCAGGTATTTCTCTGTAGCAGGGTCAGAACACACTAATAAAATTGGCTATGAAAAAAAGCAGAGTGTGATGGACGAATCCAAAAGTGGATTTAAAAAAAAAACGAATTGCAATAATACCTTAATTTATTCACCCATGGTATTCTGCTTGTAAAATGAATTTAAATGTTTACATTTTTGTCAAACATAATTTTTCCTAATGTTTACTTTTTCCCACTTTAATAGCAAAAAATCAGCAAAATGTAATAAAAGAGAAGCAACCAGAAGGGGACGGAGGCCTAGAAATCATGCCATTAACAACAAGTTTTTTTTTTCTTTCTTATAAAGCACATCCCTATGAGCTAATCTTCACACACCATTGATTTATACAACTCTAGGAAATCAAAAGGGAAAGAAAACCTGAATTCAATGTTTCTCAAGGTATAGTCAACAGACCACAAGCGTCAAAATCATTTGGGCCCTATTACAAATACATCCCCCAAAGTCTCTACTAAAGGTATATACAAGAATCCTACTTATACTAGAAAGCTTAACTAATATATATGGTGAGATTGGTGAGACAAACAAGATACAATAAAATTGATGTTTTGGGCTAAAGGACTAAAATATATTTATTTGAATTAGCAAGATTGAAGAAATTTGGGAGCCTTTGTTCCAGTATTTCAATTATTTTCTCACGATAGAGATTGGTGAGAAATAAATGATACAGTGTATCTTTAAGGTCCTTTATGTCTAACATTCAATGATCTAACAAAGACCAGAGCAAGCAAAACAGATATTATTTAAATTGGCAATAATGATTATAGGAGTCATTATTTTAGTGAGATCAAAAATATTCTGTTTATGCTTTTATTTTTCTGTTTCTTGTTTCTATTTCCTTTTTACAAATTGTTATTTTAAAAACAGTAACTTTGCAAAACAAAAATTTTATTTTGTAGCCTTACCCAAAATGCATTAAAATACTAACTTGTTTTTTCAGACAGCAACATTGATTCTTTTACTTAACATCTTTCTTGAAATTTTAGAAGTTTTTAAGTACCTAAATATTGCCCAAGTTCTGTGGATATTCCTTCTGTTTATGAAATAACAGCACATTAAAATAAAAGAGTCTTTGAAGTTTTTTATACTAAATACTAACTTTAGACCTTTGTTTCAGACCAAGATGAATAAACAAAAGTGAGATTTACTATACAACCTGAAAAAAAAAGAATAACCAATAAAAATATATGAAATAATGATTTTTAAGATGTTATCAGTCAACAATGGAAAGTGGCTTGTAAGATACGGGAAATAAACAAAATGACTCTTTCCTTTGTTGTAGCTTACTGCCTAAAGAGAGTTTCCGGCTGGGCGCGGAGGCTCACGCCTGTAATGCCAGCACTTTGGGAGGCCGAGGTGGGTGGATCACAAGGTCAAGAAATCGAGACTATCCTGGTCAACATGGTGAAACCCGTATCTACTAAAAATACAAAAAAAAAAAAAAAAAAAAATTAGCTGGGCATGGTGGCGCGTGCCTGTAATCCCAGCTACTGGGGAGGCTGAGACAGGAGAATTGCCTGAACCCAGGAGGCGGAGGTTGCAGTGAGCTGAGATTGCACCATTGCACTCCAGCCTGGGTAACAAGAGTGAAACTCTGTCTCAAAAAAAAAAAAAAAAGAGTTTCCAAGCAAAGGATGGCATTGGTGGGAGGAAAATAGACTGAGCATGGTAGTTCCCTGAATTGAGAAGATTAAGATAGCTTTCTAGGGAGGTCAATGATGATAGAATTTACAGAACAGAGAACCACACAGGAATGGCCCATACAGACAAAGTTCCAAAGATTTGGAGAGGACAGCCCTTAAGTTTTCAGATGAGTATTGGTCAAATCATGTATCAGAGGAAACTTCCTAGAGTCAGGAAAAACATAATCATCATTATCCTCAGAACTCATACAGGCTCAGTAACAATTCCTGTTCCTACCAGCTATAAAGAGAAATCTCATCATTCTTAGGGCACTTGGTAGAATATTAAGAAGGATTTTGCCTCACTATTTGGGCAAAGTTAGCCCTAGATTAAATGATACTCTGATGCCACATAATGAAGCCTAGAAGCAAAAACAGAAACTATGAAACTATTTCCAAATAATTGTAAGCTACAACAAAGATAAAGAATATTTATAGTACAAACACCTACCAGGCAAAGCACAATGTCAGGCATCTGCTATAAAAATTACCAGGTGTTCAGAAAGACACAAAAATACAACCCATATGGAGAAGAAAAATCAACAAACAAAATTGACCCAGAAATGACACGTTAGCATTAGCAGAAAAGTACATTAAATCAATTATCATCTCTGAATTCTGTATGTATCCATATGGTCCACAAGCTAGAAGAAAGGTTGAATATATTAAATAGGGACATGGAATGTGGCACAGATCCACTTTGAATTTTTAGATCTAGAAAAAACAATGTCAGAGATTAGTGAATTGGAAAAAAAAACAAGGTTAGAAAATAGTCCAAGTAAAACATGAAGTGGAAAAGAAGACTGAAAAACAGTGAACACTGGGAGAAATCAAGTAGCCTCATGTAAGTATAATTGGAGTATGAAAGGAAGCTGAGAAAGACTGAAGGAAGTCAGAAAAAAATTTGAAGGAATGATGACTGACATTCTTCCAAATCTGAGGAAAATTATAGTCAGATCCAACCTCTTCATTAGAGGTTGGAGATACTGAGAGACTCACCTATTAATGTTTCTTAAATGGTCAGTGGTAGATTAAGGATATTTATAACCATGTCTGCTATTCCAAGCAACCTCCATCATATCATATAATCTATTATATTTGTTTGCCTATTTTTTTATTATACTTTATTATACTTCTGGGATACATGTGCAGAATGTGCAGGTTTGTTACACAGGTATACATGTGCCATGGTGGTTAGCTGCACCCATCAACCTGTCACCTGCATTAGGATATTTTTCTAATACTTTCCCTTCTGTGGTCCCCCAATTCCAGGGAGACCCTGATGTGTGATGTTCCCTTCCCTGTGTCCATGTGCTCTTATTTTCAACTCCCACTTATGAGTGAGAATATGCCGTGTTTGGTTTTCTGATCCTGTGTTAGTTTGCTGAGAATGATGGTTTCTAGCTTCATCCATGTCCCTGCAAAGGACATGAAATCATCCTTTTTTATGGCTACATAATATTCCATGGTATATGTGTGCCACATTTTCTTTATTTAGTCTATCATTGATGAGCATTTGGGTTTGTTCTAAGTCTATTATCTAAAATTGGTATTATGTCACAAGAAATTATCTTTCATTGTGAACCAGATTTAATCTATATGTTTTACTCCATCTTTCTAATTTTTTAAAAAAAGAGTCTAAGTGGGAGAACAGTGGATTTTTATATAAAAAGTAATAAGGTAGAGAATTTCATAATTTTTTCCTATAAGACAGCAATATATATTTTACAGTAATTGTTGGCATCATTAATTGTTAATTGTTGGCATCATTGTTAATTATGAATTGTTGGCATCATCCATCATTCAAGAAAAGAAGCCTTTTAAGCAACCTAGAATAGTTTTTAAGTCCATGGACTCTGGACCCAGATTACTCCAAATTCAAATCTGACCTCCCCAACTTAACTGAGTAATGTTAACAATGTCACTTATCCTTTCTCTTGAATTAGTTTTCTCATCAAGGGGATAATATTGTCTACTTTATTGAGTTGATATAAGAATCGAATATTTCTAAAATGATAAATACATTGTCTCACTCATAGCAAGCACATATATAGGACTGATAAATGATAACCAAATGACTTGAAATCCTATTTAATGTTCCCAATTTTTCCCCTTCAATATATTCTTTATATGTTTTGTCTTCTCTTTTTTCTTCTATGTATCTGTCTGCTTTTGCAAATTACTTTACTATAGAAATCTTTATTATTTGGCTGGTCATGGTGGCTCATGTCTATAATCCCAGCACTTTTGGAGACTGAGACAGGCAGATCACCTGAGGTCGGGAGATCAAGACCAGCTTGGCCAACATGATGAAATCCCATCTCTACTAAAAATACAAAAAAATTAGCTGGGAAAGGTGGTGGGTGCCTGTAATCCCAGCTACTCAGGAGGCTGAGTCAAGATAATTACTAGAACCTGGGAGGGAGAGGTTGCAGTGAGCTGAGATCACACCACAGCACTCCAGCCTTGGCAGCAGAATGAGACTGTCTCGAAAACAAAAGAGAAATCATTATTATTTTAGAAAATTAAGTAACTATACCCTTATTTTAATGAATATATCTATTCTGTAGAGAATATGCTGTATCATGCCTTTTTATTTAGCCTTTTATAATTGGTATTTTATATATTACATTTAACTCATTTGGAATAATTAATATTAGCTTGCTTTGAGTATTTTACATTATGAACAATGCTGAAATAAGTGCACTTATGATATGTGTATATACATATTTTTTGCTCAAAGGTCTTCCTATCCTTTATCAGGCAATGCATCCACTCCAAACACATTCTAATGCCCTTTTCCAAAGTAAACTTTCTCTCAACCATGCTAGTCTTCTGGCTACACTTTTTCTTCCCTGCTTTTCTCCTACTATCTCAAAAGTGTCCTATATGCTCTACATGTTCTTTGTCATCACTAATCTACTTCACATACTTTTTTATAAACCGAGACCTTATTATATCTACTTCTAGTCTATTGAAATGGTGCTATGAAACATCAAAAACACCATATTGGTGACATCTTCAACTCTGCAGTACATATAACTGCTGACTAAAAACTCATCACCCCTTTATTGAAATTCTGTTCCCTTAGATTTTATGATTAAAAATTTTTCCCCATTGTAAGTGACTGAAAACTGAAAAACTCAAGATGATTTGAGTAACAAGTGAAATGTATCTGCTTACATAATTAAACATATAGATTATATGGCTCCAGATGCCAGTGAACACAGGGCTTAAGTGGTAATAGGGAATGATCCCCTCAGTCTATATTTTGGCCTCGTTCAAGAGGAATATTCCTTTGTGGTGGTAAGTTATGTAACAGTAGCTCCCACATGTATGCCTTGTCCTCCTGGAAATTCCAAAACAAGAAGATTCTCTTTCCCTATCACTTCACTAAGTTTCCAGAACAGTCTCATCAGCCGCTTTCACTCACATGTATAGCTCTAAAACAAGTGTGATGCCTAAGAATATGAAAAATCAGGTCCTAAAACTATCTGATTCAAAGTGTCATAAGCCAAAATCAGCATTTCCTCTAGAGTCTGTTATTCTTTCAACAAAATTATCTTAGTCACCAGTTTTGTTGTCTCCTCTTTAACACACATGCAGAATCAACTGATTCACACATTTTGATGATTCTAAATGAATAGTGAGATGGATAGCATTAAAGATAGAGATAGGTATGTATTTTAAAAATATGTTACCTTTATTCCATTTCAATTTCCTACTCACTGTTCCAAGTTCCATACCTCTCATCAGGAATACTACACTGTTCTCTTGATGAGTCTTCTTGACACTTTCTCCTACCATGCATTTCTGCTGCTATGCTCCTCCTGACACACCATTTTAAACAAGTCACTCCCACTACTTGCAAATCTTCAAAGGCTTCTCATTGTCTTTCAAAGTCTAACTAACTTAGCCTGGCATTTAGATCCTTAATAATGTGGCCTTAAGTAATTTTCCCATATTCTATCACAATCTCCAGGGTCCCACTTATGGCTTTTCTGTGAAGTTGCCTTTCTTCTAATGCAAATTAAAACAAAGATCCTTCAAGTGACCTTTAAGAAGCCACTGGATCTTTGAGTGCCTTCATTGTATCATTGTGAGAAAAAAGAAAAATGTAGCTCCACATATTGTTTGTTGGATTGTATTGTTGAATTGCTTACTGCAAAGAACGCTGGGCTTCTCAGATTAAATGCATTCTGTGAGTGCAGAGCTTTGTGTCTACTGAGCCAAAGAGAGCTTAGGGTTAATAACTTCTAGAGATTCCTAATTGAAAAATCTGGGTCTCCTTTAGCAGACAGCATTCATTGTTGTGTTTTAATTTACTACATGGAATTGAACTTTTATTCTTTACCTTTGAAGTGCCTTTACAAGTTTAATGCCACCAGATTGTGTTATCCATTTAGATAGGTATATTTTCATTAAAAATCATGTACAGTTTAATCAATCCTCTTTAGCAAGCTCTGAATTGTCTTGTGATATTGATTGCAATATATCTAAACAAATCCCTTGGGAAGAGATCGAAAACCAACTGGGGCTTTTGTGTTATTCCTTTTCTAAAGAAGCTCTAGTTTTCCAGCTTTGCTTTTTCAGTGAGGTTGGCAATGTTTCCAAGCTTACTTCCTAAAATAAACTATAGCATGAACCCAGAAACAGCATATTTTATTTATACACAGAAAACTTTCTTTATTTCATTATGTAGAGTTTTAAGCCATAGCTTTCCTGGACCTGAGGATGGGGGTTGTGCCCTCCAAGGGGACATTTTTGCTCTGTACAGACAATGATTCCTAACTGACTGCGAGGCCAATACTCCTGTTAGCATGCTTCATTGCCTTTGTTGTGTCACAGAATCTCACATTACTGTAACCTCACCTTACAGAGCTCAGTATGATCTTGGCAACTGTCTATTGGAACAAGACTTCTGTGGACTTGTGACAACATTTTCTCAGATACCTGTGACTCATATTCCAGGAAACTTTCTTTGTATCTGTATTTCTCATATTTCCAGAGTGGAAATCCTATCTGGTCAAGGCTGATTGGTCTCACCTCTCTAAGTACCCCTCCCACTTTACCTCCCACTTACTAATAATAAACACTATGTTTCAAGAAATATTACTAGAACCAAATACAAAAAACCCTGTATGTCTCTTAAAATACTTTTCTCATGTGTTTTCTCCACATGCTGCACCTTGCATTTTCTTTTCTGCTCAGTTTCTACCCATTCTTCGAGGTCGGCCAATGCAACAGAATCCTCCTCTGAACTCATGGCACTTTGGCACTTAATATAACCCTTTGCACCTTTACATATAGTACCTTCCATTTTAAGTCCTTTATTCATACAAGTATGTCTTATCTCTTTAATGGGATTATAAACTCCTTGGGGACTAAAGAGGCTTCTAATTACACTGTTAATCACCAAGATTGATTTTATATATCCTACTGCTTAATTTCCAGTGATGAAGATTAATGTATAATGCATTTCTCTCTTAGTACATGACCATCCAATCCATTCTCCTCTTAACTATTATTTAGCAATGTACAGACATATAATTTTAAAAATATAATGAAAACTAAAGTATTATATTTTTAAAGATATTAGTCCAACATGTCACTGCAATATTGTGCTTTGTTTAAATAATAATTAGAACACAGAAAGTCATTTTCTCTTTCATACTTTGCTATTGCTAACTTTTTATTCATAATAGTCTTTTGTCATTGAACTTTATTTATTCTTATATTCAATCAATTGAAAAATATGTATTTATCTCTGGCATCAATACTAGTTCTTGACTGGTCATTTATGCTACATGATGTTTATACCACTAGATGAGATTTTTTTCCTTCTCTCTCTCTCTCTCTCTCTGCAACATATAATCTGATTCTAAATATTTAACTTGGGTTATGAAAAGGCACATAATACAAGTAGACAAAATTCTTCATATTGTCTAAACTGGGAGCTGTTACTTTTTCAACTTCATATATAATTTCTTAACATAATTCTAGGCACGAATAAAAACAGAGATTATTATGAAATTAGAGCTTAAAATTGTGTGGTTAGGGCATTTTAAATTAATGTCTTAAAAATGATTAATAAGAGTGAAATTTGTTATTATTTTTACTATTGTTGTCAGATAACACATGGATGTATTAGGTTTCACTCGGGAAACAGAACCAGTAGGATGGAGAGAGAGAGAGAGAGACAGAAAGAGAGAAACAGAAAGAGAGAGAGAGAGAGATTTATTATGGAAATTGGTTCATGTCATTATGAAAACTTCCCTGATACATCCTTTGTAAGCCGGTAAATCAGGGAAGCCAGTAGTGTGGCTCATACCCGAGATGGAGGGCCACAGAGGGTGAGGACAGCCATGCAAGTCTTGAAGTATGAAGGCCAGAGAACCTGGATATCTGATGTTGAAAACAGAGAAAATATATTTTCAAGCTCCAAAAGAGAGAAATTTTACCTTTTCTCTGACTTTCTGTTCTGTTTCGGCCCTCAGTTGATTGGGTGAGGGTGGGTCTTTTTCAGCCCACTGACTCAAATGCCAATTTCTTTCAGAAATAGCCTTCTAGATATAACCAAACATAATGTTTTACCAGCTATCTGGGTATCCTTTAGTGACATGAAGCTGATCCCTAAAATTAACTGTCACAATGGGAGAGGGATTAATACCACAGGCTATGAAAACAAATCACATAGAATTGGAGGCCGGCTCCACCAATATTTGTTATATAACATTGATTACATTAAATTTTATAAACTTCTGTTTGTGTCCTCTCTGATTTCGTTGAGCAGTGGTTTGTAGTTCTCCTTGAAGAGGTCCCTTATGTTCCTTGTGAGTTGTATACCAAGGTATTTTATTCTTTTTGCAGCAATTGTGAATGGCAGTTCTGTTTCTTCGTCTCTAAAATAAGACAATACACAACACAGAATTATAATAATTAAATGAGGACACATATTAAGGTTCTGCAGAGTATTTTGTACATTTTAAGAACACAGTAAGTATTACTTATTTACTTACCTGTCTTTACTCATTGAATTTATACAGCCCACTAGGACCCTCAGGTTACATGAAATAAACTGTAACTTATTAAATGTAGATAGCTCACCGAGAGTAGCATGGCACAATCCAGACTTAATCCTGGGCATTGTAATTTCAAGTCATATGCTGTTTCTACATTGATCATATCCCCTCATGATTTATAATTGCTTGCCAAAAGGAGGATATAGATGAGATATTTTATAAGCTTTAGGGCAAGTTCTTGGTTTCTTGGTTTCTATCTTCTAAATAAAGAGCAGAAGAAGTAAGAAAATACTTGACCTTCTCAGGAAATAACAAAAGGTTCTAGAAATATCTGACAGTCTGTATCTTGTCTGCTTTAACTTTGAATATATATAAATCTAAGAATGCAGTTTAAAAGGAACTATAAAACTCTATAAACTTTATACATGTGAGGTCACGTGTTACATGCCTAGCCTAATTTGAGGCCTTTCTCTGAAGCAATGGTTTTCAAAATTCCAGTAATATAATATTACCAGTTTTATTACATTAACATGATATATTATTGTTAACATACTTCCTGGGTTGCCATAACAGAATATCACAGACTGGGTAGTTTAAACACAGAAATGTATTTTCTCATAGTTCTGGAGACTGGAAGTCTGTGATGTAGGTGCCAGCCCTTTTTTCTGCTGAAGTCTCTATTCCTGGCTTGCAGGTGGCCACTCACTCATTGTGTTCTCATCTGACCTTTCCTCTGTGTGGGCACACTCCTTATGTGCCTTTCTTTCACTGTAAGGATACCAGTCCTGTTAGATTAGAAATTCACACATATAATCTCACTTAAATTTATTTAGCTCCTTAAATCACCTATCTCCAAATGCAGTCACATTAAGAGTTAGAGTTTCAACATAAGTGAATCCATGAGTTGAAGCAACAGATTTTTTTTGTTTCAGTAGTAGTTGTTACAAATATATAGCAGTATCTGTATATCTAATAAATCAAATTACACTGGCTGCTGTGATACATGATCCTAATTATTTGTTAATGACTGAAAGTTATATTCTACACACCCTTGGAAGATGGTGCTTCCAATGGACAGTTTGAGCTATCAACCCTCTTAAGAAATAGCCCTTGACTTGAAACAGCTGCTTCATCAATGTTATCTTCCATTCTCCTAGGATATCTTACATGCAGTGACTGGTCTACCCTAGTATAAGAAGGCCCATTCTATTCTCAGCAGAGTGCAGGACAACTTTGAAGAGCCATTACAGCTGCCTAGCTCCTTGCGGTGGGCTGAAATCATCATTGTGACTGTATCTCACCCAACATCCCACTCTGCCTAATCCTGTTCCCTTCCTTCACCTTTGCAAGAGCATGGCTGGGGAACCCAAACTGCAATAGCAACAGATAATCTTTGTAGCACTGTTAAAAGCATTCAGTAATAAGGCACAATAGGTAAAAGCCATATTTTCCCCAACAACAGTATAGATAAATGTTTTCAAAATTGTAAGCCATAAAATCATTTTAATGGGACATGATTAACTTTTTAAAGGCAAGAAAATTATCAACAAAGAAACTCTGGACTTAAAATGGACTCCAGACAAAAGGGACCTAGTACACATATACAGATCATTGTACCCCAAAACTGCAGAACATACAATTTTCATCTGCACATGAAACATTCTCCAAAACAGACTGTATGCTTGACCATGAAGCAAATATAAATAAATTCAAAAAAAACAAAATTATTAAGTATTTTTCTCATACCACAGTGTAATGAACCTAGAAATCAATACCAATAGCAGTTCTTAAAATGATACTAATACATGGAAATTAAACAACGTGCTCCTGAATGATTTTTGGGTAAACAATACAATTAAGATAGAAATAAAAATAATAAAACAAATGAAAATACAGACATAACATACCAAAAACCTCTGGGATACAGCGAAAGCAATGCTAAGGGGACATTTATAGCATTCAATGCCTACATTAAAAGAATAGAAAGATCACATGATAACAATCTAACGTGGAATTTCAGGGAACTACAAAAACCATAACAAACCAAACCAAAACTAGCAGAAGAAAAGAAATAAAGATCAAAGTGGATAAAACTAAAGGAAATTGAGAGAAAATAAAGAATACAACAAACCAATGAAACAAAATATTAGTTACTTGAAAAGATAAACAAAACTAATTGATTACTAGCTAGATTAACCAAGAAAAAAGAGAGGAGATTCACATAAGCACAAGCAGAAAGGAAAAAGGAGACATTACAAATGATACCACCAAAATACAAAAGATTCTCTGAGAGACTACTATGATATTATGAGCATCTCTAAACTCACAAACTAGAAAATCTAGAGAAAATGCATAAACTCTTAGAAACATACCACCTCCTGATAATTAACCAAAAGGAAATAAAAATCCTGAATAGACCAATAGAGAGTAGTGAGATTGAACAGGTAATTAAAAATCTCCCAAGAAAAAGATCCCAGGACCAAACAAATTCACATCTAAACCCTAACAGACATACAAGAAGAATTGGTACCAATTCTACTAAAACTATTCCAAAAAATTAAGGAGAAGGGATTCATCCTTAATTCATTCTAGAAAACCTGTATCTCTCTGATACCAAAACCAGACAAGGAAACAAAAAAAAAAAAAAAATGAAAACTACAGACCAATATCCCTGGTAAATATAGAGAAAAAATCCTCAACAACATACTAGCAAACAGAATCCAACAGCACACCAAACAGATAGTAAACCATTATCAAGTAGGTTTTATTCCAGGGATGCAAAGATGGTTCAACATACACATATCAATAAATGAGTTCACCACATAAAAATAATTAAAAACAAAAGTCATCTGTTCATCTCAATAGATAAAGAAAGCCTAGGATTTCTTCATGGTTAAAAAAAAAACCCTCAACAAACTAGGCGTAGAAGGAATGTACCTCAAAATAATAAAAGCCCTATGTGACAGACCCACAGGCAACTTCATACTGAATGGGAAAAAGGTAAAATATTCTCCCTAAGAACTGGAACAGCCAAGCATGCCTACTTTCACTATTCCTGTTTACCATCGTACTGGAAATTTTAGAGCAATCAGGAAAGAGAAAGCAATAAAAGGCATCCAAATGGAAAAAGAGGAACACAAATTGTCTTTGTTAGTTGATTACACAATATTATACTGAGAACACCCTAATGATTCCTCCAAAAGACATGCAGATTTGATAAATGACTTTAGTAAAGTTTCAGGATACAAAATCAATAGCATTTCTACACACCAATAACATTCAAGCAGAGAACCAAATCAAAAACTCAATCCCATGTAATCTCACTATATCCCAATAGCTACAAAAATAAAATAAAATACCTAGGAATACATTTAACCTAAGAGGTGAAAGAGAACTACAAGAAGAACCAGAAAACACTGATGAAAAAATCGAGAATAACACAAACAAATGGTAAAACATCCTATGCTCATGGATTGAAAGAATCAATATCATTAAAATAACTATACTACACAAAACATTACACAGATTTAATGCAATTCATATAAAACTACCAAAATTACTTATCATGGAATTAGAAAAAAAAAATCCTAAAATTCATAGGGAGCCAGAATGAAGCCTGAATAGCCAAAGCAATTCTAAACAAAAACAAAAAGGTGGAGGCATAATATTACATAACTTCAAAGTGCTAGTAACCAAAACAGCATGGTACAGGTATAAAAATAGATACATAGATCAATAGAAAAGAATAGAGGGCACAAAAATAAAGCCACATATGTACAATCAATTGATCTTAGACAAAGTTGACAAAAATATATAGTGGGGAAAGGATACCCTCTTCAATAAATGGTGCTGAAAAAATTGGACAGCCTTATGTAGATGAATAAAACTGAACCCTGATCTCTCAACAGATACAAAAATGTTATACAAGGCAGGTTAAAGTCTAAATGTAACACCTGAGACTGTAAAGAAAGAATGAAATCAAGTATTTTACAGCAATTTGAATGGAACTACAGGCCACTATTCTAAGTGAAATAAGTCAGAAATAGAAACTTATATACCACATGTTCTCATTTATAAGAGCTAAACAATGGATAATATGTATATACAGAGGGGAATAATAAACAGTGGAAAGTCATAAAGTGGGAAGTTTTAGAAGGCAGTAAGGGTTGAAAAATTATCTATTGAGTATAAGATAACTGTATAAGAAAATCTAGAAAAAACTCTTCAAAACATTGGCCTAGCCAAAGAATTTATGCTAAGACCTCAAAAGTAAATATAACAAAAACAAAGAGATTAATGAAACATAATTAAACTAAAAAGTTTCTGTAAAGGAAAAGAATAAACAGCATAGTAAAAAGACAACATACGGAATGGGAAAAAAATTTTGCAAGCTATGCATTAGACAAAGGACTAATATCTAGAATCTACAAGGAACTCGAACAACTCAACAAGAAAAAAACAAATCACCTCATTAAAAAATGAGCAAAGGACATGAACAGACATTTTTCAAAAAGAGACTTATGAATGGCCAAAAACATATGAAGAAGATACCCAGTATCACTAGTCATCAGAGAAATGCTAATTAAAACTACAGTGAGCTTGGGTGTGGTCACTCATGCCTGTAATTTCGGCACTTGGGAGGCTGAGGTGGGAGGACTGTTTGAGCCAAGGAGTTCAAGACCAGCCTGGGCAATATGGCAAAACACTGTCTCTATAAAAAATACAAAAATTAGCTGGGTGTGGTGTCACATGCCTGCAGTTGCAGCTTCTTGGGAGGCTGAGGTGGGAGGATTGCTTGAGCCCAGAAGGTGAAGGTTTCAGTGAGTTGAGATGCCATAATTACACTCCAATATGTGCAACAAAGTCAGACCTAGTCTCAAACAAAAACAAAAACTAATGAGATACCACCTTACATCAATCAGAATGTCTATTTAAAAGTCAAAAAATAACAGATATTGATGAGGATGTGGAGGAAAGGGAACACTTATGCACTGTTGGTGGGAATGTAAATTAGTACAGCCTCTATAGAAAATGTATGGAGATTCCTTGAAGAACTAAAAATAGAACTGTCATTTGACTCGACGATCCCAATACTGGATATCTACCCAATGTAAAAGAAGTCACTATACCAAAAAGACACCTATATTCTACGTTTATTGTGCACTATTCACAATCAACAAAGTCATGGAATCAATCTAGGTGTCCATCAATGAATGATTGGATAAAGAAACTGTGGTATACACATACCATGGAATGCCATGTATCCATAAGAAAGAATGAAATCAAGTATTTTACAGCAATTTGAATGGAACTAGAGGCCACTATTCTAAGTGAAATAAGTCAGAAATAGAAACTTATGTACCACATGTTCTCATTTATAAGAGCTAAACAATGGATAATATGTATATACAGAGGGGAATAATAAACAGTGGAAAGTCATAAAGTGGGAAGTTTTAGAAGGCAGTGAGGGTTGAAAAATTATCTACTGAGTACAGTGTTCACTCTTCCGGTGATGGTTGCACTAAAAGCCCAGACT
This sequence comes from Callithrix jacchus, assembly GCF_049354715.1. Taxonomy (NCBI): domain Eukaryota; kingdom Metazoa; phylum Chordata; class Mammalia; order Primates; family Cebidae; genus Callithrix; species Callithrix jacchus. The sequence goes on from NC_133502.1 coordinate 118,929,667, forward strand.
TCACCACTGTGCAGTATATCCATTTAACAAAACTGCACTTTTACTTTGTGAATCTATTAAAATTTTAAAAATAATTTTAAAAAGCAAAAACTTTAAACATTATAAAACAAAATGAATAAAACATGTCAATGTTTTTTACAAGTCGTAAGGAGAATAATTCTTTTGTGATATTCTGTTGCAGTTTCATCAATTAATTTTTATGAAATTAAGAGAAATATAAAATCAGTTGTCTAAGCTTTGTTTAGGAAAAAAATGAATTAAGCAATCACAGGACAATAATTATAGCAATGAACCATCTTATGCTTTATAATGTTTTTGTTAATTGTAAAATCTACTTGACTTGCATTAAAATGTATACCAAAGTTACTCTGAGTTTTTTTTTTTTCTTTTTTTTTTTTCGAGACGGAGTTTCACTCTTGTTACCCAGACTGGAGTGCAATGGCGTGATCTTGGCTCACTGCAACCTCCGCCTCCTGGGTTCAGGTCATTCTCCTGCCTCAGCCTCCTGAGCAGCTGGGATTACAGGCACATGCCACCATGCCCAGCTAACTTTTTGTATTTTTAGTAGAGACGGGGTTTCACCATGTTGACCAGGATGGTCTCAATCTCTTGACCTCGTGATCCACCCTCCTCGGCCTCCCAAAGTGCTGGTGGGATTACAGGCGAGAGCCACCGTGCCCGGCTTTTTTTTTTTTTTAAAGGAGAGACCCATTTTTTTCCCAGGTTACAGAGGTTTACTGAGGATCTGTCAAATGCTGGTCATGTTTGGCACTACTGTTTACAATTATAATCCCAAAAGTTAGGATAATTCCTGGGAGATCATAATCCCTTGATTACTTCTTAATGCATAAGTGAGTAGTGACAGTACTTGGTATCAGGAGACCTGAACTTAATTGCTAGTTCTGTCTTGCCTGAGTTATAGAACCTTTTCTTTCACTTTTCTGTTCTTAAAATGATTATCTGTAAATTAATTCTGAAAATAATAATAGCTATACCAAAATGTGGATGATGAAACTCCAATGAATAGTTCATGCAAACAAGTAATATGAATAATAAATAGCAATACATATGTTGGAATTATTCTTATCTCATTCATATTATACAGAATAAAATGCTACATTTCATAATATAAAACGCTGACAAAGAAGGCCTTAACTTTCCCCTGAGTTTGCTAAACTTCATACAGGCTTCTTTCTGACTCTAGCCCCTTACCTCTTAGATAATTTTCTTTAAAAACTTTGTCACTTAAATTCTCTTTTTCCTTTGAGCTTAAATATTTTTTCAAAGCTTCTCATTAGTTTCACATCCCAGAAATGCCCTTGGATCAAAGACCAGGGAGTAACGTAATCATCAATGAGCCCTAGCCCAGTCTTTATGGGACGGTAGGAGCCTAACCTTGTTGTATATCATTTGTGTATATCTTGCTCCAAACTGAAAATCTACCCCTTGCCAAGAAGACATGAGAAAGTTTATTTTTCCTTTGGGTAAAGCCAATCAATAAACAGAGATGGCCCAGGACTTTCTTTCACAAAATGTTTAAAAAGGGCCAAATCCCTTTTTCAGCATAGTTGAGTTCAGGCTGAGTTCTGGCCCCTCTCTCCTATTGCAATATATATTTTTTAAGTATATATTTTATTTTGTTTTAGGTTTTGGTGTACATGTGAAGAACATGCAAGATTGTTGCATAGGTACATACATGACAATGTGGTTTGCTGCCTTCCTCCCCATCACCTTTATCTGACATTTCTCCCCATGTTATCCCTCACCAACTCCCTACCCCCTGCTGGCCCTCTTCTAGTTCCCCCCCTTAGACCCCATTGTATGGTGCTCCCCTCCCTGTATCCAAGTGTTCTCATTGTTCAACACCCACCTATGAGTGAGAACATGCGGTGTTTGATTTTCTGTTCTTGTGTCAGTTTGCTGAGAATGATGGTTTCCAGGTACATCCAAGTCCCTACAAAGGACACGAATTCATCATTTTTGATGGCTGCATAGTATTTGATGGTGTATATGTGCCACATTTTCCCTGTCCAGTCTATCATCAATGGGCATTTGGGTTGATTCCAGGTCTTTGCTATTGTAAACAGTGCTGCAATGAACATTCATGTGCATACGTCCTTATAATAGAACGATTTATAATTTTTTGGAGATATACACAGTAATGGGATTGCTGGGTCAAATGGAATTTCTATTTCTAGGCCCTTGAGGAATTGCCACACTGTCTTCCACAATGGTTGAACTAATTTACACTCCCACCAACAGTGTAAAAGTGTTCCTATTTCTCCACATCCTCTCCAGTATCTGTTGTCTCCAGATTTTTTAATGATCACCATTCTAACTGGCGTGAGATGGTATCTCAATGTAGTTTTGATTTGCATTTCTCTAATGACAAGTGACCATGAGTATTTTTTCATATGTTTGTTGACCTCATGTATGTCTTCTTTTGTAAAGTGTCTGTTCATATCCTTTTCCTACTTTGGAATGGGCTTCTTTTTTTTTTCTTGTAATTCTGTTTGAGTTCTTTGTAGATTCTGGATATTAGCCCTTTGTCAGATGGGTCTATTGCAAAAATTTTTCTCATTCTATTGGTTGCTGATTCACTCTAATGACTATTTCTTTTGCTGTGCAGAAGCTCTGGAGTTTAATTAGGTCCCATTTGTCTATTTTGGCTTTTGTTGCCAATGCTTTTGGTGTTTTAATCATGAAGTCCTTGCCTATGCCTATGTACTGGATGGTTTTGCGTAGGTTTTCTTCTAGGGGTTTTATGGCGTTAGGTCTTATGTTTAAGTCTTTAATTCATCTGGAATTAATTTTTAGTGTAAGGTGTCAGGAAGGGGTCCAGTTTCTGCTTTCTGCACATGGCTAGCCAGTTTTCCCAACACCATTTATTAAACAGGGAATCCTTTCCCCATTGCTTGTTTTTGTGAGTTTTATCAAAGATCAAATGGTTGTAGATGTGTGGTGTTGCCTCTGAGGTCTCTGTTCTGTTCCATTGGTCTATGTCTCTTTAATATTCTTGAACAAAGTTTCCCTTGCCTGTGTAACTTATTCTAACACAATTTTTGCTCTGATAATGCCAACTAGAATTTTAACCAAAAAGTTATCCTTTCTAAAATGTTTCAATATGTGTAAGGGAAAGAAACAAAAGGAGAAAGAATACAGTGGAAGAATCCAATGCTGGTGGAAGCTAGTTGAAAAATATTTTCATTAAACACTGGCTGTTATCCATGAAGTTACGGAGGTGGAGGAGGTGAGAGCATTCTGAAAAATTATGGCACCTCAGGATACCATAATTTTTTGCTAAGAGGCTCAGATTGAGGATGCACACACTAAATGATCCAGTGGTCATATTTTTTTCCAGACATGTATAGAAAAATAAATAATAAAAAGAAAGTAGTATTCTCCCCAAATTGTACAAATGTCAAAAAATATAGCCACCCTCCTGAGTGTTATTGTGCCTTGCTGTCTAACCAAGGCAGAATCATCATTCCTCCTGTCAAAACACACAGAAAATAATGTGTAAAGAATTTGAGGAACTCTTTCATACTTCCAGTGATGAATTAACACCATGATAGTCCCCATACTCAGCTGCCTGCTCTCAGCAAAGTCCAGCAAATTGAAGAATCATAAAGAAGATGCCAAGAATTAATAACTCGTGGAAAGGGTGGTCACTTTTAAGTCATGCTACAAAATTAGTGCAGTTTGCAAGAAGGCCAAATAACAAGAATCTCCTCACTATAAATAGTCATGTATATAATTATTTATTGCTTTCCAAACGCTGTCATTCAGTGTCTCAGAAACTGACATTAAGATGTTTATTAAGAATCAGTTTAGATATATTTATCACAAAAGTAAGCCTATGAATTATAGTAAATGTAGAATGCATAAACAGACAAAAGGAGTGGGAATCTAAAATCACTTACAAAACCACGTCTAATTATAGCCACTGTTAACATCTGTGAATTTTACTTCCAGGCATTTACAGATTAAGATTTCAGCTTGTACTATAAAGCAGGCATTGTTCTAACTACTATATCAATAGTATTGTATTTAGTTCTCACAAGAGTTTTTTAAAATGGGCATTCTTCTTATTTATATTTTACAATAAAAAAATAAGCACAAAGGGTGGTAAGTAACTTCCTAATTTCAGTTTTTAAGTGATCAAGCTAGATTTTACTTAGCCAATTTGACTTCACAGCCCATGCTCTTATATAACATAATGTCTAGAAGAAAACTTTTATTTTGAGAAATTTAATTTGTTGTAAGTTTTTCACTATTATACACAATTAAATTTTGAGCCTCTTAACAGTCAAATTTTTGTGCATATTTTCCTACATATCTCCTTAGGATGAATTTCTAGAAAGAAGCTTCTTAGTCAAAGAGCATGCCCATTTCAAAAACTTTGTCATTTGTCAAATTGTCTTCAATATAAGTTTTACCAATTTTCTTTCCTTTTATACTGTAAGAAAGAGTCTCTTTATTTTTGCCCTCTCACTATAGATTGTTTTCTATCCCACTTCCACCTCTACCGTATCTGAAAAGTTAGAACAAAGCAATTCATTATTGGAAACAAAAAACTGTATTAGATTTCTTCTTTATTAGTCAGAAGGTACTATAGGCATATATCTGCACTAAGTTCATTTTCTAGTTATTTTTCATTGCACTTTTAATTCATCTTAGTTTAATTTCACTAATTGTATTAGTTCAGGACATAGTAAGTGCAGGCTACTCTGTTAGGTACAGTAAATAACACAAAGAAAAATAATATTATTTCTGCCCTTAATTAGCTTGCCATGAAAAAAAGAAGTAATCTATGGAAACAGTTTGTGTGTAAGACAGAATGAAGACCTTGTTAATTACAGATACAAATAGAGTATTATCGTTGCAGAAGAGTGAATAAAAACATGTCATTAATTCTGATTGAGGTGATCCAGAAGACCTTTATCATGGAGTTACTTTTACTGTTGGACCTAAACAAGAAAGAATATTTGGGTGGGTAGAAGAAAGTCTGAAAAATACATGAGCCAGGGAACATAAGAAAACAAGCCACAAAGACATAAAAGTGTATGATGTTTTCTGAAAATAATAAATTGAAATTGTAGTAAGATCTGTTTTTTTATTGAGTTGGTGGCATTTAGTGGGAGATACCTTGATTTTTCCAATTATGAATACAAATGTTCTTTATTCATGCAAACAAGTTGTTCTATCAGCTCTCCAATCACCACTGCCCCCAAAAGGACCAGGTGTTTCCATTTACAAAACTTCCTCCATTAGCTAGTCACTAAGAAAAACGTGTAATAGGCACTTGCTTTGTGTCCAACACCATTTTAGGGAAGGGTGGGAGAGAGATATGCCTAGACCCCTCTTTCAGGACAGCTTACATTCTAGGAAGAACACTGAAAAAATGTAAAATTAAGAAAAGATTAGTAGTAAGAGCTGAATGGTAAAAATAAAACCAGAAGTTGAAATAGATAAGATGCAGCCAGTCAAGCAAATATCTGAGGAGCATGTTGTAAGCAGAAGGAAAAGAACCTGTGATCAGCAGGTACTTGTCACAGGGAAAAGGCTAAGTGATTGTGACACTGACAGTTGCTGCCCTCAGTTTATATAAAAATCATCATCATCTTTAGCCTCCTTTCCAAGATTATTTGATAACCTGTTCACTTAATTTTTTTTATCTGTTCAGGGAGTATGTGAAGGAAATCTAAAAAGTATCACTTAATTTTATATCTATTGAGTTACTGGACTTTTTTCCCAGTTACTCAATAGCCTCCTGCTTATCCCTAGATGCCGACTAATCAACATCCATTGCCCCTCTTAGTTCTGCCTTTTCCATCCAGCCTCACATGCCATCCTCTCTGCTATTTATCATATAAATAAAAACTTCAAGAACTCTTTAAATACTGCATTCAAATAAAATTGATACATCATCAGATGATGTTTTGAGCAACATCTGTGTACTTAAGAAATTACTGTAAAAGAGACTTCCTATCAAAATGCACTTTTATTCTCGTCCAAATTAGGCTTACTCATTTCCATGTAAGTCAATAATAATTTGATTACTACTGATATTGATCAGTTGCTTGACACAATTTTTAAAAATTTTATTTTCTCTTTATGCTGGGGTATTATACATTTTTGGAAAAAACATTGTGGAATAACACTATCAATATAAAACTGTTTTCCTCCTTTCATGAAGTGCGTTTTTATTTGTCTAAATATGATAATAATCATAGTAGTGTTGCAAAGAAATTTATTGTTAAAATTATTAACTATTTTGACAAAAGAGTAAATCAGCCTTTTTTTTTTTAACCCTAATTGGCTCTAAACTATTGAGTCATTTATCAGTATATATAATCACACAATACTTCCACTAATGAGAAGTTTAGAATGTGTGGGTCTATACCCAATTTCCAGGAGAATCACTCTCAAAAATGATACAAATTAGCTAACCATTTATCAGATAGATAGTTTATTGTACACCAACCTTGGCCATTTGAAACCACGTTTCCCAGATTTTTTAAATACTTCTACCATTGTTCTAAAATCCTACTAAACTTCTGTACTTCTCTATCTTGGGGAAAGAACTTCTTTGGGGGTTTCAAGTTGTTTGGACATTGCCACTTGATGTATTGCTTTAATCATTTTGTTGTTTTAATCAATGTATACATGTACTCAGAGAGATGTTAGGAACATAATATAATGAACACCAAAAATAACAAGCAAGAAAACCTCTGGGTCCCGTCTAATTCCAAAATATAATATAATGTCTAAACCAAATGAAAGTGTCCCTGATCCCATTTGTTCAAAGGAACATGATCAATTTATCTCCTCCCAAAGAGAAATAAAGGGAAGGAAAATGTAAAGGCAGTTGGAGGCTCAAATATATTCAGAGATGCTCTGAACATGTCAAATAAATGTCACTTTCACCTGAGGAAAAGAACTTTAGAAATAAATGTTTCAGAGATACACAGTAGTATCCTTTTAGTTAGTGTTCTAAAGAAAAATAAAATATGTTTAGGCATCTGAAAGTGAATAAACCCTAGTAGAATCTAGTTTTTTAAGTTGTTTTTTCTCATTTAATACAACTTTATATTTTGGTAGGATTACACTTCACTCTAATTATTGCATTGCATAAGACACTATTGTTGCATGATAATGTGCATGTACTTTTTTCATTTAGAAAATTCTGAATTATATATAGGCCCTCATTATACTTCTATTTATTTCTTTTTATAATTGTCAGATAATAATTATGTATATTTATGGAGTACAATGTGATGTTTTGATCTATGTAGTCATTATAGAAACATCCAATCAATCTAATTAAGATACCAATCATCTAATCAATTTATAAATTATTTTGGAATGAGAACATTAACAACCCTTTTAGCAATTCTGAAACACACAATACATTGTTATTAACTGTGGTCGCCACACAGTGCAATGAAGCACTAAAACCGATTCCTCCAAGCTAATGGAAACTTTGAACCTTTCGATCATCATCTTCCCTTTCTCCATACCTCCCCTCTCCCAAGTTTTATTCAAATGATGTATATAATGACTGTAATGGTTATGATACCAGTCAACATTTCTAATACTTTTACTAGATGCTAGGCAGTAAAGTAAGTAAAGTAAGGGTGTGAAAACATTACCCCATTACCCCATTCTGAGGTATCTAAGAGGAAAGTTAGTTCTTTTTAACTTTTCTTTTTTGGTGGTGGTTGGGGGTGGCAAACTGAGGCTTGGAGATTTTAAGCAACAAAGATGAATGAAAACAAAAAACAAGCTAAGTTTAGTTCAGAAGTCCTTTCATATTTATAATGTTTTGATTGTGTGTGAGTGCATGTGTGTGTGTTTGATTATGTTTTAACAAGAGATGCAGACACTTAATCTTTAGGCCTCCTGTATTTCTTTTCTTTCCCCCCGCCCCCTACCCCCACCTTACATGTATAGCTCACTCTTTGCAGGTCCCAACTTCTCTGGGTCTATGATTCTTCATTTGCTTTATTTCTTTAATAATGATGGTATTCCTTTATTTTTCTTCTCCATTTTAACATCTCTTCCTGTTTTTAAAAATCAGCTCAGAAATCAGCTTTTCATTAATTTTTCCTTTACCCTCTCAGTCTATCAAGGAATTCACTGGGTTGGAGTGATTGTTAAAGTTGGGGTTATTACTGGCTTGCTTTACTATACTTTCACAATATCTTTAATTTTTTTTCTTATATCTCCCCAATCCATCATCTACTTAGTGCCAAATACATAAATAACTATTGTATTGTTTCTTATTGCTTTGCTGCATCTCTCAACAGAAAATATACAGGCCAAACGGGATAAAAAAGAAAGAAATTTCCAACCATTGTGAAAAAGGATGCATTATGCTTGCATTCTTTTAAAACACAAGTGTGGCTAATAGGGCTTGCAGTGCATCTTAATGAAGTAAAATGTTATTTTGCTTTTGCTATGAAATTACATGAATAGAATGGTTAGATTATGTATGATGATTTAAAAAACCACTATTTTTCTTCCCATCCTCGATAGTTATGCTTCTTTCAGTGAATTAATAAGGCAATTTTCTGAAATAATTGTAAAATAAGAGATTATTTGCCATTTTTAAGAAGAGTAGAAATAAATTCAGGGCAACAATTCGAAACCAGGAGTAGAATCAACAATAAGAAAATTAAAAACCCAATTTTAAGATAGGCAAAAGACATAAACAGACACCTTACCAAAGAAGATACAAAAATATGCTAAACATCATGTGTCATCAGGGAATTACAGATTAAAATAGCAATGAGATATCACCACCTACATATTAGTATGACCAAAATCCAAAGTACTGACAACAGCAAGTGCTAGCAAGGATGTGCAGCAATAGTCGCTCTTATCCATAGCTGATGGGAATGCAAAATGGTACAGCCACTTTGAAAAACCATCTTGGTAGCTTCTTACTAAGCTAAACATCCAGTTACAAGATGATCTTGCAATGCTCTTTAGTATTTACCAAAATTAATTGAAGTATTAATATCCTCACAAAAACTTGCACACTTGTTTATGGCAGCTTGATTCATAGTTGTCAAAATTCAAAAGAAACCAAGATTCCTTTCAGGAAGTGAAGTAAATAAATAAACTGTGGTATATTCAGACAAAGGAATATAATCTAGCCATAAAAAGGAATGAGCTATCAAGCCATGAAAATATGTGAATGAAACTTGAATGCATATTACTAAGTGAAATAAGCTAATCTGAAAAGGCTACATATTGTATGAGTTCAACAATATGACAGCCTAGAGGCAAAATTATGGAGACAGTAAAATGATCAGTGGGAGTTAGGGAGAGGTAAAGATGAATAGGCTGAGCCCAGAAGATTTTGTGACTATTCTGTTTGATACTACACTACGGTGGTGGATACATGTCAATATACTTCTGTCAAAACCCATAGAATGTATAATACCAAGATTGAACCCTGATGTAAACTACGTACTTTGAGTGCTAGTGATGTGTCAGTGTAGGTGCATTGAATGAGGCAATGTACCACTCTGATAGAGATATTGATAGTGGAAGAGGCTGTACATGTATGAGGGCAGAACTTACAGGAACTCTGTACTTTCCAATTCTCTATGAACCTAAAATTGTCCTAAAAGTTAAAGTCTATTAATAAATTTTAAAAACATTTTTTTTAATGCCAACAAGATAAGGATGAATATGGCATTAAACACTAAGTTAATGTTAGCCGAAGGAATTGTAAGTATGCAAGTGTTGCTGTCTTTGAATGACTGGCTCACCTCCAGGTATGATCCAGGTGTTACTGTTTACGTTTTTTAATATTTAGTATTTATTTAAAAAGAACTATTCCAGCCTGGGCAACACGGCAAAACTCTGTCTCTACAAAAAAATACCAAAATTAGCCAGGCATGATAGTGTACACCTGTAGTCCTAGCTATTTGGGAAGCTGAGGTGGGAGGATTATCTGAGCCTGGGGAGGTTGAGACTGCAGTGAGCTGAGATCACACCATTGAACTTCAGCCTGGGTGACAGAGTGAGACCCTGTCTAACAAACATGAAAAAGATAACTATTACAAAATTGTTCTGTATGATACTATTCTGCAGGATACTACAATGGTGGATACATGTCATTATGCATTTATTAAAACATGAAGACTGTGCAACACCAAGATTGAACCTTAACATAAACTGTGGACTTTGAGTGATAAGGATGATAGGAATGTGTTAATCAATGTAGTTCCATTGAATGTAACAATGTACCACTCTGACAGTGGACACCAAAATGTTTGTTAGTAAAAAGGTATACATTGTTATTTCATTATAAAATATATGTACAGGAAGATGATTTCAAAGTGGTCCAGAGGATCTTTTCCTACAATTTGACATAATCGATGAGACAGATTTAGAGTTCAATATCATTGAACTCAAAGAGCACTGGGTTGGACTGGGGAAGGTAATGTGAGAAGGAGGTTGTATCCTCAGGGTCCTGTCAATTTTTCCCTCACAACTGTCTTATTCTCCTTTGTAACAGCAATTCTGAGTGCAAATATGTGGTGGGAGTAACGCTATTTAAATGCATCAAACAACTGTACCCGTTAATGGCATTTTAGCCTTAGACAATATAACACTTTACACCTGAAATAATCTTGTAATAAGGTTTTTCAAAATAAGATATTTTACGTTCCGAAGTTGATAATTCTTGCTAGTAAACATTAAATGTTTTTCAATAACTTATGGGTATTAATAATAAAAAGTAAATGTCATATTTTAACAACCATATTTTCTTTTAAAGTCTCTAAAATTGTTGCTTTCTTAAAAATGCAAGGTTTTTTAAAACTTTAAAAGTAAATAGTATGGTCACTTTAATTCCCATTATATGTATGAATTCACATGTACATAAGCTGATAAGTATACATAAAAATAGTTAAATGTAAGTAGTGGCACTAATGAGAATTTATTATAGTTTCTTAAGGTATTCTTTAATAATATCTTATAACATTACATAATAACTGGGTTAGCAAAATAAATTCTTATGAAACATACAGCAAGTTTAGTGTTTTTATAAATCACTGTATTACTTTTAAATATTTTATTTCCTTAAAAAAGAATAATCATTATGGAACATATAGAAATTGAAGTAAAAAAAAAATCAAACAAAATAGGTAAACCCACTACAGACAATGTCTTCCTTTGATTATAACAAAAATTCCTGATGAAGTTACGAAAATACTAATTACTTGAACTCTAAAAAGTAGGCAAAATCAGGAAGACTTTGGAGGATAGTTAATACTTGGAGGATCAACCAAATGTGTGGTTTTTTTTTTTCTTTTTCTCTTACATATTTCTTTGAGGCTTACCACAAGTGGAGCCCTGCAGGGGCTACAGTACAAATGGCTGAAACTTCAAGAGAAGCCTCTTGTCTTCCTAGCCAGAGGAACCAGGGTAACTTGCCCCACAGAGCTGCAGAGTATAAAAAGACTCCTAGACCAAAGCACTCAGAAAAGGGGATTCTATAACTCTGTGATAAGCCTGCACAATTTTCAAGCTCTCCCCTGAACTACACTTACCTGGAACAAACCTAAATCAGCACAGCAAAAGTACCGGGAGCTGAACTGAGATTTGAAGCCCTGCCCCCATTGCAAACTAGCCTGTGAGCCATGAGAGTACAGAAACTTTCAAACAAATGTGGCAAATACTTTAAAAGTTGATATGATAATTGAACTGATGCCCACACAAAGTGAGACAAAACTTACAGTCTGAAACTAACTAGGGTAACTGCCTCCCAAAACAAAAACCAGATTTTTCAGAGGATTGTAACGACCCAGAGACACATAACATATTTGAAATGTTCATGATATAACGCAAAATAACTCAACTTATAATTACCTAGGAAAATGTAACCAATTCTCTATCAAAAAGGCAAGAGATGCCATCTCCAAAATAACCCAAATATTGAAATGAACAATTAAATACTGTAAATCATTTGTAACCCACATACATGAAGCAAAAATAGAAACTATAAAGAAAACCAAATGGAAATTTTAGAAATAAAAATTACAACATCTTAAATTAAATATATATATTTACATATACATGTTATGTTGACAATAGCAGAACACATAGACAGTGGATTTAAAGATAGGTCAACAGAAATTGTACAATCTGAAGAAATTTTTAAAAATTAATAAAATTAACATAGCTGCAAAGACATGGGGTAAAATATCAAAAGTTCTAAAAAATATGTTATTTGAGTGTCAAATGAAAAGGAGAAAGGGGGCAGAGCAGAATAATATCCAGTGAAAATATCCTTCAAGAATGAAGGCTAACTATAGCATTTCAGATGAAGAAAAACAGAGAATTCATCAACAGCATGACTACTTGACAAGAAATGATAGGAAAGTTTTCCAAGCTGAAGATAAATAGTATCAGATACAAATACAGTTCTTCAGTAATGAAGTAATAACAAGAGAAATGGTAAATACACGAGTAAATATTTTTAAATACTGGTTTTCTCTTAAGTTCTTTAAAATACATGCAACTGCTTGCAAAAACTATGATAACATTGTCAGGTGTGATTCTAAATATAGAAGAATATAACATATATCACAATTCTAGAATGGTTTTGGAGAGGATTTTTTATTATTACTACACTTTAAGTTCTGAGATATATTCAGAATGTGCAGGTTTGTTACTTAGGTGTACACGTGCCATGGGGGTTTGCTGCACCCATCAACCCATCATCTACATTAGGTATTTCTCCTAACACTATCCCTCCCCTAGACCCCCACCCCCAACAGGTTCCATGTGGGTGTGTAATCTTCCGCTCCCTGTGTCCCAGTGTTCTCGTTGTTTAACTCCCACTTATGAGTGAGAACATGCCACGTTTGGTTTTCTGTTCTTGTGTTAGTTTGCTGAGAATGATGGTTTCCAGCTTCATCCATGTCCCTGCAATGGACATGAACCCATCCTTTTTCATGATTGCATAATATTCCATGGTGTATATGTGCCACATTTTCTTTATCCAGTCTATCATTGACGGGAATTTGGGTTGGTTCTAAGTCTTTGCTATTGTGAACAGTATTGCAATAAACATTAATATGCATGTGTCTTTATAGTAGAATTATTTATAATCCTTTGGGTATATAATGGGATTGCTGGGTCAAATGGTGTTTCTGGTTCTAGATCCTTGAGGAATCGCCACACCATCTTCCATAATGGTTGAACTAATTTACACTCCCACCAACAGTGTAAAAGCATTCCTATTTCTCCACATCCTCTCCAGTATCTGCTGTCTCCTGACTTTTTAATAATTACCATTCTAACTGGCATGAGATTGTATCTCATTGTGGTTTTGATTTGCATTTCTCTAATTACCAATGACGATGAGCTTTTTTCATATGTCTGTTGGCCACATAAATGTCTTCTTCTGAGAAGTGTCTGTTCATGTCCTTCACCCACTTTTTGATGGGGTTGTTTGTTTTTCTCTTGTAAATGTGTTTAAATTCTTTTTAGATTCTGGATATTAGCCTTTTGTCAGATGGATAGATTGCAAACATTTTCTGTCATTCTGTAGGTTGCCTGTTCATATGCAGTCTGTTGATAATTTCTTTTGCTATGCAGAAGCTCTTTAGTTTAATTAGATCTCATTTGTCAATTTTGGATTTTGTTGCCATTGCTTTTGGTATTTTAATTCATGAAGCCTTTGCCCATGTCTATGTCCTGAATGTTACTGTCTTAAGTTTTCTTCTAGGATTTTTATGGTTTTATGTAAGCATTGGTTCAGTTTCAGTTTTCTGCATATGGCTAGCCAGTTTTCCCAACACTGTTTATTAAATAGGGAATCGCTTCCCCATTGCTTGTCTTTGTGAGGTTTGTTGAAGATCAGATGATTGTAGATGTGTGGTGTTATTTCTGAAGCCTCTGTTCTGTTCCATTGGTCAATATCTCTGTTTTGGTACCAGTACCATGCTGCTTTTGTTACTGTAGCCTTGTAGGATAGTTTGAAGTCATGTAGCATGATGCCTCAAGTTTTGTTCTTTTTGCTGAGGATTGTCTTGTCTATACAGGCTTTTTTTTTTTGCTTCCATATGAAATTTAAAGTAGTTTTTTCTAATCTATGAAGAAAGTCTATGGTAGCTTGATGGGAATAGCATTGAATCTATAAATGACTTTGGGCAGTATGGCCATTTTCATAATATTGATTCTTCCTATCCATGAGCATGGAATGTTTTTTCATTTGTTTTTGTCTTCTCTTACTTCCTTGAGCAGTGGTTTGTAGTTCTTCTTGAAGAGGTCCTTCACATCCCTTGTATGTTGTATTCCTAGGTCTTTTATTCTCTTTGTAGCAACTGTGAATGAGCATTCACTCATGTTTTGGCTCTCTGTTTGTCTATTATTGGTGCATAAGAATGCTTGTGATTTTTGCACATTGATTTTGTATCCTGAGACTTTGCTGAAATTGCTTATCATTTTAAGGAGATTTTGGTCAGAGATGATGAGATTTTCTAAATATACAATCATGTCATCTGTATGACAAGGAGAGAAGGACTTCCTCTCCTTCTATTTGAATACCCTTTATTTTTTTCTCTTGCCTGATTGCTCTGTCCAGAACTTCTGATACTATGTTGAATAAGAGTGGTGAGAGAGAGCATCCTAGTCTTGTGCTGGTTTTCACACGCAAAGGAATGCATCCAGCTTTTGCTCATTCTGTATGATAGTGGCTGTGGGTTTGTCATAAATAGCTCTTATTATTTTGAGAGATGTTCCATTAATACCTAGTTTATTGAGAGTTTTTAGCATGAAGGGGTTTTGAATTTTATCAAAGGCCTTTTCTGCATCTATTTAGATCATCGTGGGGTTTTTGTTAGTGGGTCTGTTTCTGTGATGGATTATGTTTATTGATTTGTATATGTTGAACCAGCCTTGCATCCCAGGGATGAAGCCAACTTGATTGAGATGCACAAGCTTTTTGATGTGCTACTGCATTCAGGTTGCAAGTAATAAATGTTAAAGGCTCTTGTAAGGTTGCAATTTTTTTGCATTTTATATCAAGTGGTATAATATTAGTTCTAAGTCAACATTGAAAGTTTATATGTTATATCACAATCCCGACAGCAAACACACACATACACACATGCACACACACACACACACACTCATGAAATATTTCCAAAAGTCAAGCTAAATTAAAATAAAAAGGCAATGAAAACAACCAATAATTCAAAACAGTTTATGCAAGGGGGGAGCAGAGAACAAACAATATGTTGGTGAAACTGTTCTTACTATATGTCATTAATTAAATGTAAATAGCCTGAGAAAATCAATTAAAAGACAGATATCAATAGTATGAACAAAAATCATGACCTACTATATGCTGCCTTTAAGAGAAAAATTGTAATAAGACACAGACAGGCAGAAGAATGGAAATATACACATCAGGAAAACAGTAAGCATAAGACTGAGCTAACAACTTCTAGACAAAATTGTCTGGGAGAAAGAGGAATATAACATAAGGACTAAATGGACAATTTATCTGAAGAACATAACATTTATAAATGTATAAATGCATACCTAACAACTGTGTCTCAAAATACATAAAGAAAATTGAGAAATTAAAAGGAGTAATACACAGTTCCACAGAAGGAGTATAAATTGTTAAGACTCTTGTCTCAGTAATTGATATTAAAACTAGATAAAATATCACAAAACACAGAAGGTCTTAATAACAGTACCAACCAACTAGAGGTAATTGATAGTTATAGAATTATAGCCAAGAACTACAGAAGTATACATTCTTTGCAAGTATACATCCTAGAGTCACCAAGATAGGCCACATATAGGCTCATAAAATAAGTCTTAATAAATAATACAAATGTGTCGAAAATAATCTACCAAAACAGAATTCATAGAAAATCCCAAATTCCTAGAAATTAAAAATTTTTAAATAGTATATGGGTCAAATGGAAATATAAATTTGCTATAAATGACAGTATTGTATTTTGATTGGATCATTTGCAGTATTGGTTGTTTGTATAAATTTTTCTACAAATTATATCTAATGTAGTTCAAGCTATCTGCTGAGTTGTACACAAGAGTGAACAGCAAATGGGGCTAGTTTTAAAGAACCACCTCTATCATAAATGAGGGATAATGCAGATTTGCAATTTAGTTATTTGCTCTAAGTAGTCAGAAATTTGAACCTTGGAGTGAGTTTCTGGAAACCAAGCTTAGAGAGAGAGTGAAGCAAATTCTCCCTCAGAGCTTCACTAGATTTATTTTAGTCCTTGGGCCCATGACTGGCCTGTAAACAAAAGCACAATCCTTTATAATCATCCTTTACAACAAAAAAAGAAAGAAAGAAAGAAAGAAAGAAAGAAAGAAAAACAAGTTTTTGCTTCATTTAAGGTCTGATGCCACTTTCTATAAAAATGGTAATAGCTAGTATGTATTGAGTGCTTAATACTGTATACTTAACTTGTGTGGAGTTTTTCACTATTATATACAAACACTTTTCTACACCTGGGCAAAATTTGTTTCTATGAATTTTTTAAACACTTTAGATATGAATTTACATAAAGAGTGCATTTAAAGCATGTTATTATATTATTTGCTTTTAGTATTTCCTGGAACGCCCTTGCTATTTTCTTTTTCTTTTTTTTTCTTTTGAAAGGAAGGGAGGAAGGCAGGAAGGGAGGGAAGGAGGAAGGGAGGAAGGCAGGAAGGGAGGGAGGGAGGAAGGAAGGGATGAAGGAAAGAAGGGAGGGAGGAAGCAGGGAGGGAGGGAGGGAGGGAGGGAGGGAGGGAGGGAATGGAGGAAGCGGGGAGGGAGGGAGGGAGGGAGGGAGGGAGGGAGGGAGGAAGGGAAGGGAAGGAAGGAAATCAAGCAATGAGAGAGACATTGCCAACCTGGATCTAGAGGTTTACAAGTTGATTTCTTTTTTATTATTTATTTATTTATTTTTTTCTTTTTCTTTTTTTTTGAGAGAAGGAAAGAAAAAAAAATAAGTAAAGGAGAAGGAGAAAGAGGAAGAGAAAGAGGGAGAGTGAACAGAAATATTGCTTTATTCTGAAAAAAAAAGGGTATTAATAATGGGCAATCAATGTATCATTTAAACCTATGAGTAGGTGTGATGTGGTATTGACAAGAATGTATATTTTGTGTATTTGAAGTGGAGAGTTCTATAAATATTTATTAAGTTTACTTGTTCCAGATCTGAGTTTGAGTCCTTGATATCCTTATTAATTTTCTGTCTCATTGAATCTAAGTCTCTATGTATCTGGGTGTTAGGATCGTTAGCTCTTGTTGTTGCATTGATCCTTTTACCACTATATCTTTGTTGCTTTAAAATCTATTTTATCCGATACGAGAATTGCAACTCCTGCTTTTAATTTATTAATTTATTTATTTTTGCTCTCCATTTGGTTGGTAAATCTTTCTCCATCCCTTTGTTTTGAGTCTTTGTGTATCCTTGCATGTGAAACAGGTCTGGATGTAACATGCCTTTGGGTTTGGCTGTGTCTTTTGATTGGGGGATTTAGTCAATTTAAATTTAGGGTTACTGCCATTTGATGTTAACTGGCTGTTTGATCCATTCGTTGATGTAAATTCTTCTTTATGTTGGTGCTCTTTACTTTTTGGTATATTTTTAGAAAGACTAATACTGGTTGTTTCTTTCTGTGTGTAATGCTTCTTTCAGAAGCTCTTGTAAAGTAGGCCTGGTGGTAATAAAATCTCTGAGTACTTGCCTGTTCGTAAAAGATTTTATTTTTCCTTCAGTTGTGAAGCTTAGTTTGGCTGGATATGAAATTCTGGGCTGAAGGTTCTGTTCTTTGAGGATGTTGAATATTGGCCCCCACTCTCTTCTGGCTTGTAGAGATTCTGCTGAGAGATCTGCTGTAAGTCTGGTAGGCTTGCCTTTGTGGGTAACCTGACCTTTCTCTCTGGCTACCCTTAGAATTTTCTCCTTCATTTCAACCCTGGTGAATCTAACTATTATGTGCCTTGGGGTTGCTCTTCTTGAGGAACATCTTTGTGGTGTTCTCTGTATTACCTGGGGTTGAATATTGACCTGCTTTGCTAGTTTAGGAAAGTTTTCCTGAATAATATCCTGAAGGGTATTTTCCAGCTTGGATTCATTCTCTCCATCGCATTCAGGTACACCTATCAAACGTAAATTTGGTCTTTTCACATAATCCCACATTTCTTGTAGACTTTGCTCATTCCTTTTTATCCTTTGTTCTCTAATTTTGTCTTCTTGTTTTATTTCATTAAGTTGGACTTTGACCTCTGATATCCTTTCTTCTGCTTGAACAATTCGAGTGTTTAAACCTGTGCATACTTCTCGGAGTTCCTGTATTGTATTCTTCAGTTCCATTAATTCACTTATATTCCTCTCTAAGTTGTCTATTCTCAATAGGATTTCATCAAACCCTTTTTCAAAGTTCTTAGTTTCTTTACATTGGGCTACAACATGCTCTTTTAACTCACAGAAGTTTCTTATTATCCATTCCTTGAAGCAGATTCTGTTATTGGGATGCGCTCGTTCTCCATCAAGCCTTGTTCCATTGTTGATGTGGAACTGTGATCATCTTTAGAGGGAGAGGTGTTCTGATTTTGAGTATTCTCAGCCTTTTTATGCTGGTTTCTTCCCATCATTGTAAATTTATCTTTCTGTCATCTTTGAAATTACCAACTTTCAGATTAGGTATCTTGAGTGGACGTCCAAGTTGTTAGTACCCAGGGCCAGAACAGTGGCGTTAAAACTGATGGTGCTTTTCTGCCCAGGATTCTCCTGTCTGGCTTCCTTCTTGTGTCCGAAATAGGCAACTCTCCCTTCCCGGGGCTCCAAACCTCGATCAGAAGGGGAACCAGTCTCGTTTACTCTGCGCCGAGAGCTGCCACGCCGAGGTGCCGTCACAGCCGCTGTGCCGGCCTCAGGAGTTGTGCTGGGGGCCCGTGTGGGTCCTCCAAACCTTGGTCTGAAGGGAAGCCAGCCCTGTTTGCTCTGCTCCGAGAGCTGCTGCACTGAGGTGCCGGCAAAACCGCTGCGCCGGCCACAAGAGTCGTGCTGGCGACCCATGTGACTCCTCCACTAGGGATCTTCTGCTCCGTGAGCGACCTGAATTTGTCTGAAAGTGTGGCGTCCTCTAGTTCTCTGCACTTTAACTGAGAGCTGCAATCCTGAGATGTTAGCGATCGCCATCTTGGATCCTCCCTCTCGCCCTTGCTATTTTCTCTTTGCCATCCCTTTGTCCTGTTTGTCACTTCATTTGCTCTTAAATAAATAAATTACTGATGAACAAATATATCCATGTGGTCTTCACTGAGGACTACTGTACTAGTTTTTACACATTCTGTAGTATACTTTTTACTAAATGAAAGTAGAAGCTAAAATGTATTGGATATTCTCACAGCAAAAAAAGAAATGCACTGTGCAATGTTAAACAGGCTAAAAAGCTTTTATTCACAGCAGTAGGGGAGAGGAGCCCAGAAAGTAGACTGAGTTCAACCTTACTAAAGCAAAAGACTGATGAGTCTTTAATACCTGGGGTAGGAGTAGGGTTAATTGTAGACTTTTTGGGTTTGCCAACTGGCCTTACCTAAAGAAAAAATAAACTTTTTCACATCTTCAGGAAAGGAGATAGCCACAGAAGTTAGGCTCCTACCCTACCAGAGAGAATCAGACACAGAGGCCCTATCTTTTTTGATGATAACATTTCAAAAGGATGATTGGATTACAAAAGAGGCAAGACACTTTCACAAAGATTTACATCTCAAAGGGGCATAGAATAATTTCCTAATTTTAATATTTTTAAAGAAAATGCTGCAAGTAAAGAAAGGAAAGGGATCTCTGTGACTAGCCCATCTAGATTCTGTAATGGCCAGGGAGAGAGGGTAGTCAAGGTCTTAGAGGTAAAAATGAGCCTAACATTTAGACAAACTGAGGAAAATACTGAGGTAGCCTTGTTCAATATCAATTGTTTAAACAATTTCAAATTCAATTATGAATGATTGTAGCACTTCAGGACTGTTGGAGTTTAGATTTGATAACTGCTCTGGGTTAAACTGGAGAGAAATGAGTGGGATTTTCACTGATTTGCAGCACTCTGCTGATGTACATTATCTTTATGAATTTTTGGGTGAAATTTTTAAATTAATGTAATTAATGATTTTTATATATAAAATTCAGAGAAGACGTCGTCAGCACACACAGTTTACAAATAAGAATGCTAACTGAAGTAACTAAGGTAATGCAGGGGTTAAAAATTTTCTTATGGTATTTGCACTCTGAAAGAATTTGATCTAATCTGGTTAGCTATTTGAAAATATAAAAATCAAACAGTAGGTAATATTGCTGCAATATTTCTCTCCAACATTTTAACACTTTTATTCCTAAAAGGATGTTAATATTTTGAGAATACTTTCCCAATGTTTTCCCAGTAGGGTTATATCAACACGTGACATGTGTAGAGGTTATTGAGTCCTGTACCATCAAGTGCAAATGTTAAAACAGGCAAAGTGTTTGCAGATAGAAATTCAAAATAATAGCTTTCATTTACCTAATATGTTCAAAATACTCTTCTTTAAGAATTAATATGATCTCATTATGTGAATTTTTTAGATGAAAAACCTGAGGACTGTGGAATTAAATAATTTACCCAAAGCTATGCAACTAATGTTTGAAGAAACATAGATTTAACCCACATCTGGCTCACTCCAAATATTCAGCTCTTTTCCTTACACTATACCCACCATGTACCACAGACTGCTGCAGTGAATATATTTTTATTTGTTTCTACTCTATACAAAGTGATTATTTTACTTTATAAGAACAAACCTAATAAATTATTGACCAGTTTGGTATTTTAGGTAGTAGGAATGTCAACAAGGCTAACATAACTCTCAACATTAAAATATTATCAATTGCTCTTCAAAAGTGATTTTTAATAGCTTTTCAAAGCTAAAATGAAACATTGTATTATAGTTTCAGAAAGGCATGTGAAAAATGCCTTTAGTACACACAAGAAAGAAACTAAAATAAAGGAATAAATGGTTTACAGTCTGCTCACTGACCCCCTGCTCAAGCTCCCATCAAGGAGAAATAAGCTGCAATTATACATACATCTCCCCTCAAAGCACGCTCACGTGCACATGCATTCTCATACAAATCAGTGCTATTGCAGCCAAGATCATACGTAGCCAGTCCCTGAAGGCCCCCAATTAAGAGTATTCAAGTTAGCAGAAAAGTCTAAGTAGGCTTGTTGGGCTTTGTGTTAAAGAATTCAGAGAATGAAATGTATGAGATGTTTCCAAACATAAATCTCCAGCTACACAAAGAGCAGAATAGATCATTTCTAAGTGAAGTAGAAATCTTTAGCTTTGCATTAATAATCTGTTTCTCCACTTGGTTTACTAAGCGATTTTCTAGTTAGATACAATCAAGAGGATGAAAATTAAGATTGTGTCTTTGAATGCATTAGGAAGTGATCATTGCAGAAGGAAATAAAAGAAAGTCATGATTTCAAATTCTGGATGGCACCTACATATCCTCTCTGAGCATGTGCAGAAACAGCTGGAGGCACACAGGGGTGGGAAACTTCATGTAATGCAGTCAAATACTCAACCCCTACTTCTTGGCCCTTCTCTCTATACTTTTGATTTTAGTGCCTGTTATGTTTTTTATTCATAGATATAATATTTTAGATGAAACATTTGTCAAGTACTGCTCTCTACAAAATATTTGGCCACATATCTGTATATGTACTCATAAATACACACACATATCTGTACGCATGTTGGGTGTGTGCATATATATGCATATACATATATATGTACATATACATATTTTAAAATTTTGTCAGGATATTAAATTCAAAAATATTCTGAACTTATAAGGGCCCATTCTATATGTTAAGTTCAATCCTTAAGACAGAATGTAGTGCAAAGGCTTAGAGATTTAAGTGTTAACCCTTGAGAATAAAATGAGTTTGTGAGTGTGTGTGTGTGTGTGTGTGTGCACTGACATAGGTACACGTGTATTGAAGCTAAGGTGTAATATTCCCAAGAAAACTGTTTTTTTGTTCAAGAGCAAGTTAATCTTCTCACTATTTATGTACCACAAATTGTTTTTCTTCAAGTGTTATAACTTTCTGTTCAAATGTATTGCACCTGTTACTTAATTTTTGGCTTTGGCATTCAGAGGCCAACACAGAACTTTAAAAGATTAACAACAGCAGCAGTAGCAGCAGCCCCAACTGCAACACATCCCTTCTTCATGAGTCTTTGTCAACCATTTCTTAGTCAACGAATGTCATTTGTTGAATTTAATATTTTTGTGAATAAAATGATTAGTGGAATCTCAAAAGAGAAATTGTACAGACATTTCTGACATTCAAGTTTAATTGCTGGTTGTATAAATAAATGACCTGGCTTGTGAGTTCAGATATTCTGAGCAAGAAAAATTAATCTGTCTAAAATATCATTCACCTGGAGTCAAAAGCAAGAATCAGATTTAATATAGCTTGCCAAATAAATATGAACCACATGACTATTTTCATATAATCATATGGATTGAACTTGTAATATAAATAATGAGATATATTTGTTATTATGCTTTCATTACATATTGTTAATGTTATGTACATTCTCCCTCCTGATCTCTCATGTTCTCTGTAGCATAACAATCATGCAGGTGAATATTTTCATTTTTCAATATAAAGCATGTGTTTCTTTCCAAATTGCTCTGAAAATATTAGTTATTTCAATCAGCATGAGAACGATAGAGTGTAAGAAAGGCTTACATGACTACAGGTCCCTGAAGAAGGGCGAAAATACCTGGAACGTCCTGCAGTGGGTTTACTCACCTGCAACCACAGAGGGACCAATTATACAGATTGAGGATGGCTTGACAGAATCAGGAATGAGTTCCGGAGTCCCTGACAGAGAATCGAAGATTAGATCAATACAGTTCTGGTATAAATGAAAAAAAAAGTAATTAATACTGGAGACCAACCAATGAATTAGGCAATTGTGTTAAGGAAATGGTGTGGGACTTCTGCTGCCCTAAAATTTCCTCAGTAATCACATTGAAGGATTTAGGTTGGTCCATATTTTTTTCATCAATAAAATTTTCTGGCTTAATTTACTAGCACGTATACTAGCTATACATGGAAAGAAATTAAAATTGGCATTAAAACATTAAATATATAACAAGTATTTAGCACAGAAAACAAGGAAAAGTCACAATGCCAAGCCATGGCTAATGCTCGTGTGCAAGAAATAAGTTAACAAAAATTTATGAGCAAAAATTTCACATGTAGATTATATTACTAATTTCTGAAAATGTACACTTGTAATTCCATATACATAATTTCTCAGAAAATCACAAACATATAATCACTAAATGAAATTTTATTTGTAATGATGTAAAATACTAGCAAAGTTTCAGAAAAAAACAATTTTCAAAATTGATATAAAGGTGTCATAACTTACGGGACTGTTTTATAAATGTTATTAATTATAAATTTTATTACATATTTACTAATAAACAGAGATGTGAAAGTCATTTGTAAAATTTTGATATCTAAATAGTAGTCTATGAAGCTCTGAGAAGACTAGAAAATCTTGTGTCTACCTTTTAAGGTTTTCTCTTTACAGGGCCACTCTAATGTTTAGGTAATGGTTCACTGAAAAGTGCATGTCTAAGTACAACTTGTTGAAACATTCAGAATTGTCAGCTGAATGGCATATTTTGCTCTTCTTTCTTCAACCAATTACTACTTTATAAAATCAGCTTGTATTGCAATAAACTTCTGTTACGAAAATAGTTAAAATAAGTAAAATCCTGATAGAAAATGCTGATTTTTCACACATAAATTATCTAATAATTTGGAACTACATTTTGAATTTAGCTTACAATATTAATCATATACTTCTTACATTAGTAAGAATTATAAGTTACATGTTATATTTGCATTCTATCACTGTGCAAAAAATTACCACAATCTTACAGGTTGAAACAACATTCATTTATCATCTCATGTTTTCTATAGGTCAGAGTGCAGATGTGATGTAGTTGGAATCTATGTTCAGTGTTCTGTAAGGTTGAAACCAAAGTAATGGCTGGACTGCATTCTAATCTAAAAAATTGATTAGGTAAATATCTGCATGTAAGTTCCTTCAGGTTGTCTGCAGAATTCATTTCCTTATGGCTACAGATTCATGGCAGCCTGCTCCTTCAAAGCTGGCAACAAAGAAAGAATCTGCTTCTTCTTGTCTAACTTCTCTTTAAAGAGATCACATGATTAGCTCAGGCCCACTCAGGATCATCTCCACTTTGATTAATTTCAAATCAACAGATAGGGGCCTTAATTATATTTGCAAATATTTCATTTTTTCCATACAATGTAAACATATTCACAGTTTCCACTCACTTTTGGAGAGGGCAGAATCCTTCCAAGTTTCAACTATTCTCAAATTGGCCAAATCAATTCCTCACTAAGCTCCTGCTAACTATTTTGAGGTTCTCCTGTTCTCAGCTCCTCGGATCTTCTTCCACTTGATCCTGTCCTCTTTCTGCATAGAACCCACACCATGCAGGATTTTGGCTATTGGTGGCCTGCCTCCACCTGCTTCTATTTTGGAGTTGATTTGGAATTGATTAGGACATCCCACCTAGTTCTGTTGTTAATGCTGTTTGCTGATTGGTGATTTTGCTGTCTTATTCCTCCATAATTCCTTATATTGACAATTTATGTTTTGTTTCTTTTTATTAATCTGTGTTACTAGTGGTTTATCAACTATAATAATTGTAAAGACAACCTTTGGTTTCATTGGTTATTTCTATTGTTTTCTGTTTTATAATTCATTTATTTCTACACTTGATAATATCCATCCTTGTACTTTGAGTTCGACTTGCTCATCTTGTTGTACTTAAGATGAAAGTTAAGCCACTAATTATAAATATTTCTTCTTTACTAATGTAAATATTAAAACTATGATTGCCCCTTAATATTCTGTTTTAGCTTTATTCCAAAATGTTAATGTGCTATGCTTTTCATTATCATGCAGTTTGAAATACTTTCTAATTTCTCTTTTGATCTATTTTTAAGTATATTACTTAATGCTCAAATAATTAGGGATTTTCCAGGTGTCTGTTTTTAAATCAATTAATAATTTAATTCTGTTCTTTTTATGGCCGCATAGTATTCCATGGTGTATATGTACCAAGTTTTATTTATTCAGTACATCACTGACGTGCATCTAAGTTAATTCAATGTCCTTGTTATTGTGAATAGTGCTGCAATAGATATACAAGTGCACGTTTTTTAAAAATTTGCTTTCTGGGATCTGGGTTTACTTCTATGACTTTATCTTGCAGAACTTTCTTAGATATTTCTTGTAGTCTAGATCTTTTTACAATAAATTATCTCAGTTTTATCTGAAAAAAAAAACATTTATTTTGCCTTTAAGTTTGAAGGCATTTTTTCTGGATATAAATGCTAATTTGAATTTTCTTCCCTCAGCACTGTATTAATTCATTTCATTATCTCCTGGTTTTTGATAAGAAGAGAAATGACCAGTGCTTCTTATTATTTTTACTTATTTATTATTTTTTTTAAGAGGGAGTTTCACTCTTGTTACCCAGGCTGGAGTGCAATGGCACGATCTTGGCTCACCGCAACCTCCGCCTCCCGGGTTCAAGCAATTCTCCTGCCTCAGCCTCCTGAGTAGCTGGAACAACAGGCGTGTGCCACCATGCCCAGCTAATTTTTGTATTTTTAATAGAGACGGGGTTTCACCTTGTTGATAGGATGGTCTAGGTCTCAATCTCTTGACCTCATGATCCACCCGCCTTGGCCTCCCAAAGTGCTGGGATTTTTACAAGCATGAGCCACCGTACCCGGCCTGCTTCTTATTATTGTATCCTGTTTATAATATTCTTTTTTTCTACTTTGGCTAATTTTAAAATTTTTTCATTACCATTTTTTAGTTAAAAATAAATGCTTTATTATAAAAACATTTGAATGTATTCAAAAAAATAAAGACATCAGTATAATGAATTCCCACTTACCTATCACCCAGCAGTAATAATTACTATTATAAATTTATATATTTATTTTAAAATTCCATATATCAGGGACATCACAGTATTATCTCTAATTGAAAACAGCATATTTTTGAAGCACAACCTCCATGTCATTATTATAAATAAATAATAGTAATTTCTTAATATCACTTAATACCCAGTCCATATTCCATTTTTCTCAATTTTATTAGTCAGGGTTCTCTAAAGGGACAAAACTAATGGTATATATTAATACATATATTTGAAGGGGAACTTACTAGGAGAAATGACTCACAGAAATTACAAGCAGAAGTCTCATAATAGGCTGTCTGAACCTGAGGAGAGAGGAAGCCAGTCTGAGTTCCAAAACCTCAAAAGGAAGCTGAAAGTATACCCTTTAGTCTGTGGCCAAAGGCCCAAGAGCCCTTGGAAAATCAGTGGTGTAAGGGCAAGAGTTCAAAACCTGAAGAAGTTGGAGTCTGATGTTTGAGGGCAGGAAGCATTCATAATGGGAGAAAGGTGAAAGCCAGAAGACTCCACAAGTCAGCTCCTTCCACCTTCTTCTGCCTGCTTATGCTAGCCAAGAATAGCAGCTGATTAGAAGGTGCCCACCCAGATTGAGGGTTGGTCTGCCTCCCAGTCCATTGACTCAAACGTTAATCACCTTTGGCAGTAGTCTCACAGACACATCCAGAAACAATACTTTGCATCCTTCAATCCAATCAAGTTGATACTCAATATTAACCATCACACCAATTGTCTCAAGGATTTTTTTTTTTATAGTTGGGTTGTTAAAATCAGGACTTAGACAAGGTCTTTATATTGCATCTCATTGTTTTGTCTCTTGTTTTCATGGTATAACAATCTCTCTGCCTATATAATTTTTAAATGCCATTGTTTTATTGGGCCATTTGTTACATAGAATGACACATCTTGATTTGGCCGATCACATCCTTAAAGTGTTGAAAACTTGTGTCTCTAGCCTCCACATTTTTGGCAAACTGGTAATTATATCAAGGAGATTGATTAGATTTAGGTTTATTCCCCACCCCCACCTCCAACTTTATTTTTAGCAAGAGAACTTCATAGGCAATTTTCTTTTTTAATATTTATTATATTTTAATTTTTTATTATGCTTTAAGTTCTAGGGTACATGTGCAGATCATGCACGATTGTTACATAGGTATACACATACCATGGGGGTTTGCTCCATTCATCCTCCCATCATCGACATTAGTATTTCTCCTAATGTTATCCCTCCTCAATCCTCCTACCCACTGCTGTCCTTCCCCCAGCTCCCCCCACCCCCAAACAGGCCCCAGTGTGTGATGTTACCCTCCCTGTTCCCATGTGTTCTCATTGTTCAACACTCACTTATGAGTGAGAACATGCAGTGTTTTGTTCTGTTCTTGTATCAGTTTGCTGAGAATGATGGTTTCCAGCTTCATCAATGTCCATGCAAAGGACATGATGAACCCATCCTTTTTTATGGCTGCATAGTATTCCATGGTGTATATGTGCCACATTTTCTTTATTCAGTCTATCACTGATGGGCATTTAGGTTGGTTCCAAGTCTTTGCTATTGTAAACAGTGCCACAGTGAATATACGTGTGCATGTGTCTTTATAATAGAATGATTTATAATCCTTTGGGTATATACCAAGTAAGGGATTGCTGGGTCGAATGTTATTTCTATTTCTAGATACTTGAAGAATCACCACACTCTCTTCCACAATGGTTTTTCAACATGCTTAATTGGTAAACTCTCCCTCATCATCACATTCTCTTCCACCTACCAACTTCTTCCTTCCAGTCCACAGCTGAACATTCCACAAAGTGGTTATCTTTGCTTTCTTAATTTCTTCACCTTTCACTCACTCTTCAACCCATTCAGATTTGGCTTCTGTCCTTGTTATTCTCAGAAACAACAATGACCTCCATACCTCCAAATCAAACAGATATTTCTTTTTTCAATTACCATGTTTTTCCAATTATAACATATAGTATCTTAAAAGGAGAATTTGTTTTTATCTCTCATGGTTCTGTGGAATGACTGGATTCAGCTGAGCAGTTCTCATTTGGGGTCTTTCTATGAGTTGGATTTATCTGAAGGCTTAACATCCAAGATTGCTTCTTCCTTTACATGGCTGGTATCCAGGTTGGATTACTGCAACAACTGGGGACTGGCCCGGTTTAGATAGATCTCTTTCTCTCTATCTCTCTCTCTCTCTCCCTCTCCCCCCCCGCTTGTGCTCTCTTCCCCCACTTCTATATTGCATCTTCACATTCAATCTTCACACTGTTAGTGTAGACACCTTCACAGCACAGCCATCTTGCACTATGGCTGGCTGATATCTCTTGAAATTCTCCCTCTGAGAAAGAATTTCAAGAGACAAAGATGTTGCAAGAATCTGTATGACATCAAAAGTTACATAATGTCCCCTGTGCTTCACTCTACTGGTAAAACAGGTCCAGACCCATTCAATGTGGAAGACACTCCACAAAAGTGTGAATTTCAGAAAGCACAGTTCATTGAAGACTACTTATCACACTGTATCTTTGGATATTCAACAATTATCAGCACCTCTGTGAACTATACATTCTTTGACACACTGTCCCCTTGTTCCCATAACAAGTCAGTTTTCTTTTTACTTAATATTTTACATTGACATATAATATTTGTACATATTTATGAGGTACATAATGAAGTTGCATTATACACAATGTAGAGTGATCAGATCAAAATAATTAGGACATTTATCATCTGAAACATTTAGCATTGGTTTGTGTTGGAAAAATAAATTACCTTCCTTCTAGTCATGTAGAGCTAAGATATATTATCGCTAACTATAGCCATTCTACTGTGCTATAGAATACCACCAGTAAGTCATATATATCATAATCACTTATATTGCTTATGATTATGATATGTCTTAGTGGTAGTGGTGGTAGTACGGAGTGTAAGTATGTGTATATATCCTACTTGGTTAGGTTTATGGAGCTCCTTTGATAGGTGGATAAAGGTTTTTGCACATGATCTGAACATTTGCTAACACTGCTTTTTAAACATTTCCACAAACTCTCTTCTGTATTTCCAATAGCAATTATGTTAGATTGTTTGATTGTGTCCTAGGCTAATAAACTATTTTCATTTTATTTTCCATTCTTGTTTTCTCCATGATTCACTTTAAGTTTCTAATGTTCTGTCATCGAGTTCAAGGTCTCTTCTTCCACAGTGTTTAATCTGCTATAAAGCCATCAAAGCAATTTTTAAAATTCCCTTATTTTAGAAACTGGTCATACATGCAGATTTGTTACATGGGTATACTGCCTCTAAGTAGTTGTCATACTACTCAATAGAAAGTTTTCAACTCACATTCCTCTCCCTAGCTCTTCTAGTAATCCACATTATATGTTGTTCCCAAGTTTAAGTTCATGTTTGCTCAATGTTAACTCCTACTTACATGTGAGAATATGCAGTATTTGGTTTTCTATTCCTGTGTTAATTTGAAAAGCAATTATTATTTCTATAATTTCTATTTGGTTATTTCATATAATTATCATATCTCTACAGATATTTTTAAAAATGATTTCTTTTTATTATGTTCATAGAACTTTGTTCTTATATTCTTGACTATAACAGCTATGTTAAAGTTCTTTTTCTGCTGATTCTATTGTTTTGCCATTTTTCAAACTGTTTCTGTTGACCCATTTTGTTCCTATATATTGGTAATACTTTTCTGCCTTCTTCACCTTTATAGTAGTTTTTTGTTGTATTATTTTCAAGTTAAGTTGTTGAGTGTCTGGATGTTTTGGTGCTTTCATAACAGAGAATAATTTCCCTGACAACTACATGCAGTTTCCACCATGCAATCCTTATATCGTAAGTGACGGTTTCCAGAGCCTTTAACATATCTTTCTATGATATGTTGAAGAAATATTTATACATTTTGTGTGCTTAAATCTTGGGAATCATGGAATGTGCAATGCAAAGTGGTTGCTGTGGTGTGGTAAGAAGTCTTCATTTTATGATCTAAAATAGAGAAACGTGTTGGGGCTAGATTATGAGTCCTTCAAATGTTTTTTTTTTTTTTTTTAATTAATTGTTGGGAGTAAAATTTCTGTGACTTTCCATCAATTATTCTTTTAACTAATGTCATAGATTTGTGACTGAGTCTGGAGAAAAATCTGGTTTTGAAAGGAATACCTATGGACTTCCATTCATAAACCTAACCAACTTTCTTGGTGGTATTTATTTCAATAGTCATATATAGTAATATCTAACATGCAGTCATTGCCCCTAGAAAGATGGCAAACCCTACCCCTATGAATGCAAAAAAAATGTTTAAAGACTTATTTATATTTATGTTATCACTTTGCCTCAATACTATTTCCCATATACATGAATTATTTAGACTAAACTGATTACTTGGAAATATGACACTGTTATCCAAATTTAATCATTTTCATTACTTCAGATAAATTCCGTTTTCCTCTATCACCAGAAAGACTCTTTGATGTCAAGATGTGCTAAACCAAAGTTAAAGCTAAGTCTTTTATTAGACTTTTAGATTCCCCTTCTTCTGGATGACTAACCTCGCATCTAATTCACTCTGAAGTTTCAAATTCCTCATTTTCCCTAGTAACATAACTTGTGTCTAATTTATGCCATAATATTCTTATCAAAGTCCTTTCAAAGGTATAAAAATATAATGCAATATAATGGAGTAACTCATAAAACTTAAATAAAAGTAAATTTTAAATAGATAAAATTAAATGAAGGCTTTTCTTAACAAGATAAACCTTATAATAAAGTGTTATGTGAGGCCAAAAACTAAGAGGAAACTAAAGTCATTGTAGTATTTATGTGAGTGTGTTGTAGCTATATTTATGCGATATCACTGGTACTCAGAGCAGGTTTTTAGACCCCAAATAGGATTTAACATCACCTAAATGATGTAGGAAAGTATGGCTCTTGTAAAAATAGAGCATAGAAATAATGTATTATTTTCTATCTTCTGTAGAACTTAAGAAATGTCAGAGCAAGGACATTAAATGTAGCCTTTGGTAAAAGCTAAAGCATTACTAAGTCCCCTCATTAAGACATAAAAATCCAAGCTCTCTTTTCAAGCCAGATGAAAATAAAAAATTGCTAATGTATTTTAGAGGATTCAGAGTGATAAAAATGCACAAAAGAAACTTTTAAAACACAGATATTATAAAGAATAAAGATTTTCGTAGGTATTTCAAAAAAGAAAACTTGAAAAACACCCATTAAGTAACACAAAAGATTTGGCTGTGTTCTGTATTATACTACTAGCTCAAAACAATTTTCAAAAGGCATTTATCTGTATGATACATATTCTTAATACTATAAGTTGATATATTTTAGTTTTACCTTAGCAAATATAGAATAGCCTTAAGTATGAGAATTTCAAAATGTTAAACAAATGTCTACCTTTCAATAGCAATAGAAGTTGTCTGGTTTATTACTGGGTCCAAAGAGAATTAATTAGTAAACTTCTTCCATCACTATTAGTTTGAAGTCAAGGAACGTAGACCAGAGTGTAGACCTGGAAAAAAGAAAATGTTGGAGGCATGAAAGAAATAAAGAATAATCTCCACTGAAACAAACCTGTCTTGTAATTTAAAAGGGATACTAGTAAGTTAAAAACAGGATCATTTATTTTAGATGTTCTTTAGTGTGGATCAAAGTATACAAAAGAAGGATTCAACCTTGAAGTTAAGTTTTCTGCTTCAATTCACGTATTCATAATGCTTTTCACTTTTAATTTTGCCTTAATAAATTTATCATTTATATATTAAGTCATACTATATGCAAGCACTCTGCTAATTGCTGTAAGCATATACCAGTAGATACATGCAAGCTGATTTTCTCTGAGAATTCACAGTCCAGCAAGAAGAATGGGGAAGATATATCCAATGATCACAACAAATAGTTTTTAAGGTTATACTGTACATTGATGCCACATCAATGGAGGTACTGTACTCCTCATAGGTATCATAAGTTTGTATATATATTAAAACAATTTGGGTCAGATAACAGCAAATTATCTTATTCTCATGATGCTAGCAGGTTCATTTGCTTTTTTTTACCTCTTTGTAAATATAGGTATTTGAGGGCAGCAATTAGCAAGGATATAGAACCACTAGCAGAAAACTCTCTTAATATAGTCAAAGAGGGTTTATGATGCTTAATTAAATATGACCCAAATTAAGTCTGGCCTTATCTTTTCATGCTTATAAACTTGGTTAAGTAAACACAATCTTGAGTATTCCTTTAAGGGTCAACAAAAAAAGATACCAACATTAATCATTACAAGCAGTATGAAAGTGCAAAGATTTATATGGGCAACAGAAGTACCGTGCAAATCAGAATGTTTGTGTTTATAGAACCAGCACATTCCCTTCCTACATGCACATTGACAAGTCATAATTAACAGATGGTTTGATGAGAATTAGAATGAGGGTTGTAATGTAGATGAGTAACATTTATTAGTAACAGGGCTAAGGTAGCCTAATGTACATGCATATACATGTATATATATATATATATATATATATATATGCATATTGTGTTATATGATATATATTTGCAACTGGAATACTCTTGACAGCCCATAATACTCAAAGATTACAACAAATGCCTAAAGCCACCTTTACATTTAGTGAGATAACTTTAAAGGAGCAGTAATATTTGAAGTCTATTAAATGAGTCCCCCTTTCATATTATATGTATGTATATTAAGCATATATTTGGACTTAAAATATATACATATGTATTTGGGTTGAAATATAGAGGGTTAAAATGCATATATTTAGATGGTCATTATCACCATTATTAGCCTCTCTGACTCCTCTTTTTCTTGGTTTCCATTTGTCAACTCTTCTGCCTGACATGTATTGCATTTATATGTGTTAATACTTTTCCACTGGCCTCTGGTTTTGTCACACATAAGATATGTGGCTAGCATTTATTTCATGTTGACTTTTAAATATGTGTTAGGGAACCTATGGCCATCAAATTGGGATGAGAGAGAGTCTATACAAAACTGAAGAAAAATCACAATACTTATTACCTTTATTATTTTTTAATAAAGTTTAGTATTATGGCTACTAGCAACTTTATCCCTTCTTGTAGCAGTTATGACACTTTAAATTTCTAGTTTATTTAAAAATGGGACTATATAGCAAAAACAGTGAAATTTCATGGAATAAGTTCCACTTCATACGGAAGTCAAACAATGTTTACTAATACAAAGCACAGGGAAGAAAAACAGAAGTTTTTATAAAGATTTTGTAAGCCAAAAATATTACATTATCTTCCTAGCAGCCCACCTGACCAAAAAATCTATAACAGAAAGTAGATGCAGAAAAGTTGCTAATGCTGTCTTGTCTGAAAATGTTTCTCTGGTTCCTTGACTTACTTTATCACAAATACTGAAGTATTGGCCTTTCAAGATCTCACAGTAACTGACTATTATATGTCAAAATAAACTGATGCCTATAACAAGGATGAGGAAAAGTAAGATTGGTGTCCCAAAGTAATTAGTTAGGCAAAAGAAATAATTACAAAAAATATATATAGAGAAATACAAAACAATTAAAAAAATTTTAAACCACACTCTCTTGAGGTGATAATTAGTTTGGGGTAAATTTGACACAATTAAACATTTTCTTCTCATATAAGGTTTTTTCCATTTTTATTTTATTAAGTCCCTATACAATTACTTACATTAATTATCAGAGGAACAAACTTAGCAAGTGCCACATTATGGCATAAAATGCAAAATGTCCATGCTGTATTAAAATAGATAAGTTTTCAAATAATGTTATGGTTAGAGCTGTTTGCTTTGACGGAAACATCCAAGACCCCAAAGGGTATGTGCTTTTATTCCAATAGGCGTTCCTTAAAAGAAAAATTCAGAAGCAAGTCTAGATAGCCTCTAAGGTTATCTAGGTACAAACTTTAGATTATTTTTTCAATAAAAATATGCTTTGAAGTGACAAATGCAAATAATACTTGTTTGAAAGGGAAAGAGCTCATGAAAAATAGAAAGAAATAAAGTTTGGGCTGCTGCTGGACATGGAAAATAGGCAGGGGACTCACTGTCATTTCTCCCCTTTGTTCTCAGGCTGCCTCTATTTGTGTTAGCCTCTAGCAGCTGCAATCTTATATCAGCCTTACTCCTACCTTCTATTTTCCAACCATTTCAATGAAATTCTCAGAATTAGATTTTTTTTTCCTCTTGGCTTAGGTTACATATCCATCCTTGAATGTATTACAGTAGCCAGAGGAAAGAACCACATAATTTGCTGAGGTGTGAATTATATGCTCCTGTCTTGGCTGAGAGTGGCAATAGGCATGTACCTCCACAAAGAAAAATTCACATTCTATATCCATCCTTCCCCTGGCTGTAAGTTGATCCTATAGAGAAAACTTATGAATGCATGATCAATCTGCTTCCCTGTTCTTCAGTATTCTTATTTCTATCATATGTTAGGGTTAGAGTTTATTTTCTTTCAACAATGATGGTCACACAGATTAAAATACTTCCATTTTTGCTTGTCCAATGTACCATTATCTGGTGGACAGGAATTCTCCCAATGGGAAAATAATGATATATACATGATAAGATCTTTCTATTATTACCAATGGCCTTCCAAAATAACTCTTCTTAACACAAATACTCCTTTCAAAGCTTTATGATATAGAACTGGTGCTTCAAACCTGATACCTTAATGAATATTGATCTTAGAGTATGTATTCAGGAAAATCAAGAGAATAAAGCCCTAGCACAGCTTTGTCCAGTGCAAGTTTTTCTAATAATGGAAATTTTGTCTACTCTGTGCCGTCCCATATAGAAGCTACTGGTCATATGCAGCTATTAAGTACTTGAAATATAACTAGTGTCATTGAGGAACTAAATGTTTAGTTTAATTTCATTTTAATTAATTTAAATTAAATAGCCCCATGTAGCTGATGGTTACATATTGCACAACACAGCTCCAGACAATAAGCTACATAAGGACATGTCTTTACTGCTCACTGCTACACTCCCATGTGGTACCATTTCTAGAGCAAAGCAGCACCTAATATATGTTGTTTTATACAATTATCTTTTATCCACATCTAGGTTAGATATGGAGCATCTTTGAAAAGATATTTTTATAAAGTGTATAATATGTGTATAAACAAATGTACAATACAGGTTAGACATAGAAACACAAACACCCTATAAAAACACAGGGTGTTTCCTAGCTGCTCAGAATGTTGTGATAGACAATAAGAAAAATCAGTCTATTATAATGTATGATTTGAGTAGTCTCAATTTAACAAATTATCCCCCTAATAGAATATAATACATATACCACCACCACTTTTAATCAGATCAATATTGAACCTTCAAAGAATACTCATGTAGAGGTAGATGTTTATACTTATAGCTCCAATTCTTTTTCTCTCATATACTACTTCTGACTCAAAATTATCACATACTTTATCTACTAATGCATTAGCAAGGTGATAAACAGGCTGTATTTACCATTATTTGTCATTCTAATGACCTCTCACAATTGAAATTTGTTCAACACCACAGTAGTTTTGGGGAGGTGCTCTTTCCTCTTCATTGCACTGCCCCTAATTGAATGGAGGATTATTCTTTGATTACCCATTCTCAAGAAGGACTGAAGTATTCAAATGAAATACATAAATCTTAGAGAATCAAAAGCAAAATAAAGGAAGAAAACAAACCAACCAAATCTGCTACAAAGAGGTGCCAATGATTAGATAATTGGTTTCACAAAGGGAGGTAGTTTGAACAGGGATTAAGAAAAAAAATGAATTGAATAACGCTTAGGTGTACATCTCATTTGAATGTTCAAATGAGACTTAAATATGAGACCTTTAGCAATTTCTTAACCTCTCCATGCCTCATTTTCTCCATCTGTAAACTAGGGCTAACAAATGTTCACAACATAGTAGAGCAAGAATTAATTTAATACATAGGATGAATTTAGACAGAGGGGAACATACACACCAGGGCCCGTCAGGGGGTTGGGGGAGCTAGAGGAGGCATAGCATTAAGAGAAATACCTAATGTAGATGATGGGTTGATGGATGCAGCAAACCACCATGGCACATGTATACCTACTTAACAAATCTGCATGTTCTGCACATGTATCCCAGAACTTAAAAAAAATAGTACCTGGCAGCACTACGTGTTCGATAAAGAGTAGCTGTTATAATTATTATCAACATTTTCAACATGATCAGAATATGGTCTCTATAGAGATGTTTCCCTGGCTAGTTTCTGGCATTTCCCCATGGAATGGAAATTATCTGCTCTTTCTAACCCTAGGTTGCACCCAAGTACAACTGGATCCCTCTAAAATCCAGAGCACAGAATATGAGGTCTGTTTCCCAAATTCCAGAATTCCCATCTGTTTATCCCTGAGATTAACATTGGTAATAATAGCAGCCTTTTAAGAGTGATTATTTTCCACTTTCTAAGATGAAGCCTTACCCCATGACGTCCATTAAACAACAATATTCAAGTAACTATATTCAACCATATTCAAGTAACCTTCCAAAATTATAATCACAAAATCTCTCTCCAAATATTTTTTCAAGGATTGCAAAGTTTACAAAGCAGCTACATATTCACTTCTCCTTTGACCTAATCTTTACAATAGCATATGAGATAAGTTTCAATATATGTTTCACAAATAAAGCCAGAAATCAAAAGGCCACGAGATAGAGAAAGGTTTGGCGTCACAATTATGAAACAAGGGCTGTTTTTGAGCGAAGGTCTTATCCAAATACAGAGCTATTTTTTGCTTGTTAAAATTTTCTTGTCTTTCTAAACTAGATTTTCTGATAGTAAGATGTAAGTGCTCATAGTTACTTTGTGGGGAAAACAAGAAGTTAGTGGGATGATGCTATAATTTACCCTGATACAAGGTCACTCACAAAATATAAAACAGTTTATCTTGCTATATGGGTTGTTTTGCTGAACCTTAAAAATCAAAATAAAACTCCATAAACTTTTCAGAAGTAAAAACATCAAGGAGCTCACTGTTCTATTGGGAAACATACAGTTTTAACTTCAATCTACTTTAAATGAAAATAGTAAAAAGAAAAAAAATTAATTATATTTTATTTTTTTACTCTAATGTCTTGTTTATGTTATATACCTAGTGTCCAGAAATATATGTTGTTACTATTGGAACTCAGATGTTTTTATGCTTATTTCCATATCAACTATTGTTTTCTCATTGGGAATAATTAATTTTCACTGCTTCACTTTTATACTTATATTATTTTCTCACAGTTTCTTCTTCAATCTCAAATTCTTTAATTAGGGAGTTTACATAAAAGAGAATGATAAAAGGAACAAAGAGATTTGATGTCAAAGCAAAGTACCTAACTGAAAAATATTCAAGTGAATTCTGTGTTTGTTATCTTAACATAAAACTTCAAAGTAAATGATGCAAGATTTTTGGGCTCCTAACTTTTAAATATAAAAGCAAAAGAACAGCAAAAAGAAATGGTGAAAAGCCAAGTAGAGGATTAGTTCTTTATAATTGCACATGTTACCGCCTACTGGACTCTTTCTAGTTTCTCATTTATATTCTTTCTGGCTTTTCCTTGAGTGGAGGGAGAATATTATTCCTTAATAGTGGGACATTTTTTGAATAATTTCAGTACATGATTTAAATATAGTACATAAAAAGTTTTCTTAATCAAAGGACATGATCTTGTGATATAATTTCTGACCCACAGTACAGGACCTCGCTCTTAATGCTTAAAGATATCTGGTTACCATGATTATAATTACCCTAATTTTACACCTATTAATTTTTCTGTAGAATTAATTTCCATAACTTATGACTTGAAACAAAAACATCAGCTTGTCCCATAGTTTCCAAGAGCAGAATTACTACAAATCTCATAAATGCCAAATGTTATTATTATTTTCTTCTTTTTTGCTCTCTCTGAATCCTCCAAACTGATTTCCTCTTGTTTAAAATTCAAACAGCTGTGAAATGGCCAGGCAATTTCAAGATGAAAGTAAATGTGAAGTGACCTTCATCCATGCTGAACAAATAGAATATTATAAACACACTTTCCAGGTAAAGTTACACAAAGCAAATTAAGAAATACCTAGGGCTATAATTTACTACAAAAATGTTTTTTTAAATTTCTGACAGTTTCATTTAACTAACTAATTAACTTTGCTTGTAGGCATCTTAGAGA
This sequence comes from Callithrix jacchus, assembly GCF_049354715.1. Classification (NCBI taxonomy): domain Eukaryota; kingdom Metazoa; phylum Chordata; class Mammalia; order Primates; family Cebidae; genus Callithrix; species Callithrix jacchus. The sequence goes on from NC_133502.1 coordinate 118,968,019, forward strand.
TGGAGTCTAATAACAGCATTGTCAGTTGGGAAGAAAATGAAAATTGCTTTTTTGTGAGAAATACGTTTGTAATGGTCCAGGTCTCCTACTAAATATTTGACAAATATCTGTAAGTGGTTATGCCTAGTTGTATTAGATGATAATGCCAATTCTATTAAAAGGTGATTAAAAGAAAATCTCACAAGTAATAGCTCGGAACTGTAAATGTGCCATTTCTAAAGAATCTGCCAAAGGGAGAATTTAGAATAAATCTCCACAATATGAACAATATGCATCATTGTATATTTTGTTCACTAGTTTCATAGAAATTAATATATAAGGATGGCCCATTTTACAATTCTTCATTTTTTATTGTATCCTGCTTCTTCCCATGAATGACCCAGAGCAAATCACATCCCCAGGAGATTGCATTTCCTAGATGCCAAACAGAGATTGTTGGGAGGACTTAGAAGTCAGTTTCCTAGTACAAGGTCCCATGTTGAGAAGGCTAATGGATTTTTGGATTTCTCTCTAATGAAGCCAAATATAGCAATTCTTTTTTGAGGCATGTTGTAAGGCTGCAAGGAAAAACACTGAAATGAAGTTTTGCAAACAGTGTCTTCAGGTGAATCTTACAATAAAATATCCTACAATATTCTGTAATTATACCCCAGAATTGTAGATAATGGTCAAAACACTGATATTCTCTTTCTATCTCCTTAGAAACAATCCAGAATCTTGGCAAGCAAAATATAAAACACCTGACAAATGTTTAATAATTATCTCCTTTCATTATGTGTAATTGTGTTATTCATTTCATGAAAATGACATTTAAAAGAAAAATGTGAAAGCTATAATTATATAATTATTTTGCCAAGTACCAATGCTAATATGTTATGTAAAAACCAGACTAGCTCAAGGTTTAAAATTTCAATGAATAGGCCAGGCACAGTGGCTTAAGCCTGTAATCCCAGCACTTTGGGAGGCCTAGGCAGGTGGATCACGAGGTCAACAGATCGAGACCATCCTGGTCAACATGGTGAAACCCCGTCTCTACTAAAAATACAAAAAATTAGTTGGGCATGGTGGCACGTGCTGTAATCCCAGCTACTCAGGAGGCTGAGGCAGGAGAATTGCCTGAACCCAGGAGGCGGAGGTTGCGGTGAGCCGAGATCGCGCCATTGCACTCCAGCCTGGGTAACAAGAGCGAAACTCCATCTCAAAAATAAAAAATTTTTTTTTCAGTGAATATATGCAAAACTATCCACATTGATTTTAGTTCCCCTTACCTCCCATTAACCTGTAATTTCTTTGTAGCCATGAAGTGGTATTTGTTCATCACGGAAAGCCCTTGAGCCCCTAGTACAGGAACTGACACATAGTAGTCATTTGATATGCATTTGCTCACTTGAGTTGACTGAAGTGAGTAAAATGAAACTAAATTAACAGGGTGTGACATTCAGTGAAGAGGCAAGTTGAAAAGTTGAATCCTCTGTGTTCTCTACTATTCTAATAATTTGGGGTTTTCTCCCTGATTAAAAAGAAATCAATGTTCAAATCTATAGCAAATATGAGAAAATATTTCTCTTATAGCAAAATTCACACTATTGTTGGTGTTAATAACCAAAGAAAACTGGGAGGTTCTACTTTTCTGACTTATCTTGCTGCACAAGAAACTCAAATTGATATACTTAGCCAGCAGATTACAGTGGTGGAAATAACAAATAAAATAGAATAGAGGTGGAGCCTGAAGATGTGACAGAATTGCTGCAATCTCATAATAAAACTTGAACAGAAGAGAAGTTACTTATGGATGAGCAAAGAAGGTGGTTTCTCGAGATGGCATCTACTCCTGGTGAAGATGTTGTGAACATTGTTGAAATGATAGCAAAATATTTAGAATATTATGTAAACTTAGTTGATAAAGGAATGGCAGGGTTTGGGAGAACTGACTCCAAGTTGAAAAAGGTCCTACTGCAGATAAAATGCTATCAAACAGCTTGGCCTCATAAAGAAAAATCTTTTCTGAAAGGAAGAGTCAATTGATGCAGCAAACTTCATTATTCTCTTATTTTAAGAAAATTTCACAGCACCCAGCCTTCAGCAATCACCACCCTGAGAAGTCAGTAGACATCAACATTGTGGTAGGACCCTTCATGAGCAAAAATATTATGACTCTCTGCAATCTTAGATAATCATTAGGATTTTTTTGGCCATAAGGTATTTTAAATTAAGGTATGTACTTTGATTTGTAGACAAGGCTCTGCATACTTAATAGACCACAGTATAGTGTAAACATAACATATATATATATACACAAGCATATATATATACTGGGAAACCAAAAGTTTGTTTGAATCCCTTTATTGCTATGTTTGCTTTATTGTCGTGGTCTGGAACTGAACCTGCAATATATCTGAGATATCCCTGTATCAGCTCCAGTGTAAAACACTGTAAGTATTCTAGGCAAATTGTGACCCTTAATAAAAACATAGGAGGATGTTTTTCTTTTCTTTTCTTTTCACTTTTTAAGTCAAATCTCCATTATAACCCTAAATTCCTTCAAAGAAGCCTTATCTCTACTGAAAGCCTATTTAATCCTGCTTGTAAGACCCATCCATAGGGTTTATTTTGGAGTCAGATGCAGGAATGGAAAGGCACAATGAACAGGATCATTTGTATGTTGAAGGATTTATTTGCTGACTGGAGGTGATAAAGAGTGAGGTAACATATATCAGAAAAAATAGGCTATACAGTATGAAAATCAAACCTTGGAGCAGAAAATGTCCATAAGGGAGCAATTAGCATTATGATCCTAAGTAGAAAACTCATTATTAATCATATCAATACATTTGCTAGTTCATGAAGCAGTGAGAAGCCATGGGTCATTGGATATCACTGCAGAAGGCTAAGTAAATTCAAGTTCACCTCTGAAAGTGTGGAAACTATTTTGTTATAGAGTTCCTGGGAAGATACAGGCAAAGCAATTCATACTCAATATTGGATATAGAATTGATTGTCCTGACAGGCCTAGTTCTGTGCTAACTAGAAAGGGTCTCTCCAGGTCACCAAGGTAGACAGATAAAGTTCTGCATAATAACATGTGCATGTGCCTCACATCTACTATGGCATGGCTTCACAGGTACAGACTTCTGAATAGCGTATACATTCACCAGAGTTCAGAAGTATTGTTACACTACTTATAATACAAAACAAATAGTATAAACAAAATACCCTCAGCATTAGAAGAAAAAGTATATTTCATTTGGTTATCACACAATATGCAGCATCCCTCTGACTGAAGTTCCAAATAATTAAAAAGGGAAGTGCAAAATAATCTGAGGATAATAAAAGAAAATGGAAATTATACAAAAGATAACATTGAATTTACATGTCTTTCTTTACTTTTTCTTGATTCATAGGTAACATTTTCATGGTCCTACATGTATATTGCTGTTTAAATTTTGTAAGTTCATGTTTTACTGTCATTTAAGCATGAGAGAATCTGTTGATGTTCAGCTTGGTGGGTTTTGGCAATGAAGACATCACAATCTGGGAATGTTAGATACTTGAAGAAAGATTAACAGCATTTTTCTTGCTGAATTAAAACAAACATTTTAAAAACTGGAATGGTAACTGATTATTCTCCCACAAGCCTGCAGGAGGATTAGGTAAGATCCCAGGACAGATGTGATCAAAATGCAGTCTGAGGAATGTCAAATGGTTTGTTAACTTTCCAAATGTGCACTTGGTAAGTGGACATAAAGACCACTGCAAAAGATGAGAGGAACAAGCCAAAGGATGAGGAAAACAATGATAGAAAATGTCCACTTTGTATAAAGCACACTCACCTTTACTCCCCTGAAAGGCTGAGGGAAGCACAGCTATCATACCCTGTAAGGCAGATGGAAAGGTGCCCTGGAAAGAAAACCCCTGGCATGTGACATTGGGCAAGTAGTATCACTTGCTGATCCTCATCTCTAAAATCAGAGAGTTGGATAAGGAGGTCTTTGAAGTTCCTTTCACCACTAATATTCTTTTACAGTGTGACCTTCCATAAACAGAATTCCCAGTTGTTTTATATCCTACAGGGAAATTAAAAGAAAATGTATATACTTTATAAGGCTATTCAGCCAAATGAATCATTTGCTGTAATAAATTTTGGGGAAATGCATGTAACATTTAGAAAATCAACAAACCATTTAAAATTGATGTTCTGAGCCTTCTGAAGATATAATAGTACCTTAGCTCTTCTTTAGGGTAGTTTTAAAGAGGAACAAATGTGGATGTGATCAAACATGACATCACTCTGCTATGGAATACCTCCCAACCTCCCCTCCAACAATGCTGAACTTCAGAGACAGCTAGAAAGGGAAAAGGACTGTATTGCTGGTGTTAGAGGTGGAAAGAAAACTTAGACACATGATGCCAGGGATTTTTTTAAGTTTTCACAGGATTTCAAATGTAGTCTAAAATAATTTAATAATCTATTTTAACTGTTTTTCACAGCAAAATTTACTTCATATCTGCTCCTGTCTTTTACAGATATATGTTAAGGAAATTGGAAAGACAATCTGTGGAAGATCTTGAGCTGCTCCAAAGAAGTGGGATACATGTATAGTGCTGTTTTTGTTTTTTTTTTGAGACGGAATTTCACTGTTGTTACCCAGACTGGAGTGCAATGGCACAATCTCGGCTCACCGCACCCTCTGCCTCCTGGGTTCAAACAATTCTCCTGCCTCAGCCTCCCGAGTAGCTGGGACTACAGGTGCACACCACCATGCCCACCTAATTTTTGTATTTTTAGTAGAGACGGGGTTTCACCTTGTTGACCAGGATGGTCTCGATCTCTTGACCTCGTGATCCACCTGCCTTGGCCTCCCAAAGTGCTGGGATTATAGGCGTGAGCCACCGCGCCCGGCCTAGTGCTGTTTTTAATCATCATTCTACTGCTATTTGTTTTTACTGTGTGATTCCACTTGACTTATAAACTCGGCATTCCAGCAGTAAAAACAAATGTACTTTTTCTTGGTAAAGCATTTTATATCTTTTGTGGAAGGTAAGATTGCCTGTGAGCATTTTAGAAGGTGCATATATATGTAATCAGAAAACAGAAGTTATATCTGATATTCGAACCTCTTTTCAATTAAATCATATTAATCAGCACCATGCATTACTCTTATCTGCAGGTTTTAAACAAAAGCAATAAAGGGATAGAAGAAAAAAATGATGATCAGTAAAAGATTGTGTATCATGTTCAAATATCAACTGTTAATGCATTGTCAGTTAATAAACATTAAATACTGCTAAGATTATTTCTTCTTCATTATTAAATCATGCTACTAAAGTTTTCAATTCACAGAACATTTTGAGAAAAAAATACTATTAAACATTTTACTTTATACCCAAAGCACTTGATAGACACTTAAATTTCGTGGTTGTATATATTAAGTCATTTGGTAATGACAAGAATAGAAGCTTCTTATTTGCCAGGAACTATTTTAAAAGAGGGCTTCCTACTATTATTTTCCAGGCAGTTGTGTTAACTAATTGAATCTTCACAAAAATTATTGATTCAACTATTATTGCTATCACATTTAAAATTTAGAAAGCTGAGTCGCACAAGAGTTGAGGTATAACTATTTTGAGCATTACAGCTACTGAAGGTACAATTGGGATTTGAATGCAGGCAGTCTGGTTCCAGAGTACACACATTTACCATAATTTTATAAAGGTTCCTATCCTAAGGGAAAAAGAAAAATTTCACTGATGCTGTGAGGACTCTGTTACTGTATATATCTATATCTATATCTATCTATCTATCTATCTATCTATCTATCTATATACATATATATATATATATATATATATGGTACTTTTATCACCATTGTCATCTACTAAGATGTGTTCACATCATGTTAAATAATTAATTGTGATGAGGAATTGAAATATTCCATTTGGGTGAGAGCTGGAAGGCAGTTATAGTTCTGACACCTCTCAAAGTGTTTCACTTTCAATCAGATTTGATCAGATTTGATCTAGATCAGTTTGATCTAGAACAAGTTATTTAGTATCCTTGGACCATGATTCCTCATTGGCAAAACAAAACTTTTAGGACGCAGAATCAATAAAACCTTTTCTAAATTATTAAATGCAGATTCTACAATAATAAAGTGCTTAGTTTTGCCTAAAAATAAGTGATGTGAACATTTCCAATTTAGTGGGCAAATAAACATTATTGCTAAAAAACATATAGAAGAGAACGTTCATTGTTTATAACATTGACTTGTTCTGAATCTTTGGTAAGGACCAGGCTGCTTCTTAAGAAAACAAAATAAAAAATCAGAACAACAATCACAAGAGGACACACGGAAGCAATAAGAAAAAAAAATGGGTCATATGTTTATATTTTGACTTCAGTACCCTTTTGATTGAGAAAAAGGAAAATGCCTTCATAGAATATAAAATGCCATAACAAGGATATGACAAAAACAAATCTTGTTAAAGCTAAGATTTAATGACAACAAGGAAAAGGGCTTTTTCCTGACTTGCTAAGCTAGATTTCTTTGGAACTGACATATAAGCATTACACTGAATTAATCAGTAGGCTTGGGTACATAGCGTACTTCAAATTTCAAATTGGCAAGGCCACAGCTGAGGGTGAAAGTCCCTAGAGATGCTCATACTCTGGGCCATCTGTGTTGGAAGAATACTGTAAACATCAACTTTCAAGTAGCAACACAATATAGAAATTATTAGACATTAGAGGCACTATAAATATGCAAGTTTTATATTTTTCTATAGTATTTTCTGTAAACAAGAGAGTGGGAATATGTAAGTGAACTAGAAAGTGAAGTAAAGCATGTTTGCTGCAATGAAATTTGATAGCAATAAAGTCAAACACCCTAAGGTTTTGTAATAGTATCCCTGTGATAATGATCAACAAGGGTTAAGGAAGCATCTTCCTGGGATTCACTGTGCTCTGGCATATCTTCTTCTGTCTTAATTAGAAGCATATCATCTCATATGTGTAGAAAGAAAAAAAGGTTAATAAAGTCCCCAGGCATACATGAGTATTAGACTTTGGTTTAGATAAATTATGCTAATAAAGTTATCAAAGCATCCAAGATTTTCCAGTGATGCCATTGCACCTGTAGGACAAAATCCTTGAATACACACAATGGCCTCAAAAAATTGTCTGAATATCATGTTCTGGGAGGCATGATAGGCAAATGACACATTTGGGGATCAAATCTTGCCTTCTTATAAATTCCACAAATCTCAAAACACTCTTAGGCTTTATGAACTAGGAAGCAACCAAACAAAATAGATAACAGTATCCCCATTTTTCAGGAAGGAAAACTAAGGTTCAAATAAACTGAACATTATACAATGCCATTTAAATCTACAAGAGTTAGGATTTTAATCAAAGTATTATTCTGAAGTTTAAATATTTTTCTGTTCCACTATGATAGTGACTAGCAATTAATGTATCCTATGCAAATGTATCCCATACAAATCCTTGATTGTATAAATATTTTGAGGAGCAGGTCCAGTAAAATAATTTTAACCTATGACTCATTACAAAGCAAAAATAGCTGTATATGTGATAATAAAACAATGCTCTAGAATGTATAGAATTGTCTTTTAATATAAAAATATCTGGCTTACAAATTAAACTTAGAAAAATTTCTTAAAGACCAAATGTCTATTATCAAAGTGTTTCACTTTCAATCAGATGTGTTATGATATATTACAACTGTATTGTTAGCTCTGTACCAGTACATTACCACTATACTGTTGCTTTGGTTAAAATAGATTTTGTTGCTAGGAAAAACTTCCAGACTTGTTAAAGAATGATTCATTTTAATTGATATCTTTATTTCTCCTTTGCTGTAGGCCATATGTTATAACAAAGAATTTTGATTTGAAACAAAAAGATCTGGAATTGAATTTCTATTCATCTACTTATCATTTGCAAGATATTAATCAAGCTACTGTGATGGACTTCTCTAATGGTCAATTAACAATTTCACAGACTTTCTTTTTCCTTACCTATTGCCAGATTCCTCTAAGCCCTGCTCATCTGCCAAGATCTCCTATCATCTTTTTTGATCTATCACCAATTTTCTCCTCTGGACCGGGAGGTGTACATAATCCTGAGTTATGGTCATTCCAAGTCAGATTGATGCCAATGAAGCCTCAAGTGACAGTGCTACAGGCTTTGAAATTCTGGGCCCCGATCACTGGTCTGGGTGCGTTGACCATTATTCTACCAATACTCTTTGCCAAATTCAGACATCATATCTCTTCCAGGCCCCCATTCTGACTCCTGTTTTTCCACTTCACTCTTTCATATAGTGAACATGGAGTGTAAGCTCATGTTTCATTGGGGCTCTTGTTTGTGGATCTTGGAATCACCTCTGCTGCTCTATTTGTTTCATCATGATCAGGCAATGTGTTGGAAACATATTTCAAAAACCCTTAATAATTTTTGATAAAGAGATCTTATAAAGACTCTTAAGTTTTCAAGTATGTGTTTAAAGAAAACAAATGTTTACACATGTCTCATTGAACAAAATATAAGTTTAAGCAGCATATGAATGCATGTAATTTATCATATGTAACATTACTGCTATCTCTCTCACAAATGTTATTGCAACTCTTCTGTATATTCTGTTTGTCTTCTTAGGTATGTTTCATAGTTCCCTACCTTGTGCCTTGTCCTAAGATGCTGAATTCTATGGACTTCATCACCAGACTACCTGGCTTTCTGGATTTTAATATAGTTTGAACAATGGAAGTCTTCACTGGCAAGAAATCAAGGAGGAAGAATAAAGAGACATTGAGGTACAGAAGGTGGACAGAGGCTGCATCCCTCCAGCTAGAAAGACCATACTTTAAAACAGCTCTCACTAGATCATAGAAGCATTCCATCTCCTTTCCCCTCCTGGACCTTGCAAGCCCCTTTTTAGCTTCCTTGGTCATACCCACGCTTTTGTACATAGTTAAATTCTACTCAACTACTCCTTTTGAATGTGCCACCATTGCTTGTTGGATCCTGACTGATACAGTCTCTCTGCACCAAGTTTAACTGAGCAATGTTAGCAAGTGCTCAGCCTCATTTATGGAAATATTTTGTCCCTGTACATAAATGAAGAGGAAACTGGTAGACATAGTTTATGATTCCTCTGTCAGCATTTTAAAGTGCAATTTCTAGCTTAAGATAGCTGTAACCCATAGGTACATAAAGATATATAAGAGTAGTCAAATGTAAGAGAATGTTTTATACACTTTAATAGTTTAATACTTAATTCTATAAAATAAAAAGATATTCAATGTGAAAGAATATGTGCATAATATTTTACCTTCATTATTCAAGTTCTTTTATATGAAAGTTAAAAAAATATTTTCCAATAAGTATTGGAAATTCCTTGCTCAAAAATTAGGTCTGTAATTATGACCTTGGAAGTGTAACGATTTTAGATTCTCTCTTTCCTTCTAGCTCTTTTTGAAGCTGCATCATTAAGTCGTCATTTGCACATCTTCTTTCTTTATTATCATATAACTGAAGAATAACACATGAAAATTCTAAAAAATCAGGTGAGCACTCACATTGACTTTCAGAGGAGACATTCTAGTTCTTACCTAATAATCTGCCAGAGAGAACTTGCTTTTTTAGAAAACTGCAGTAATCATTTAGAGAATATTTCCTATCATCCAACCCCAAATTTTAGCTTTAGAGATACTTCTATTTTGTTTTATTATACTACTTATAAGCCTAATTTATAACATTTGCTTTAGTAATTATGTGATATCAAAGCTTTCTAGCTTTCTTAAAGTTGACAGACTTCTCAATCATAATATTTCAAGACATTGTTGGCTGATTGTTGTAACACAGGCTGATGGCCCTCCTCTGATCCTAGCTGTTTTCCCTGAACACACCACCAGTTTACATTTCCTGGGTTCTTCTGATCAGTTATGGTAATTTCACAGGTAATTTCTAGCTTACTCTAAGGGTAAATAAGTCTCAGTCTTAAACCTGGCCTAAGAAAACTTCAAACCATGCAGTGATGTTCTTTCCAATAAAGACTGGATTATATAGAGATAACCATCAGACTGACCATGAAATTTATGTGAAAAACAGTAGAATGATTATCAGCATTGGTTGCTAAATAACTTCATAGAACAGAACGCTCTTCTTCCTGCACAGAATTTGTCTTTTACTAAAACTGAACAAGAAATATACTTCTGTTTTGTTTGAGTGAATGTACATTTTTGGTCTATTGCAAAGGTTAACCCACCTTAACTAACAAAAATTAAATAAATTAATTATTTCCCATTGATTTTAAAAATTGTTTTATTATTGGTGTAGTGTGTTTAGTTGACTCTATATTCTTTTACAAATACTATATTTTTCTCTCCTGTTTTGTAGAAGCTTTCAAAAAATAAACCTATTTTACAAGCACATTTAATAACTAACGAGAGATCAGTAAGTTTCATAAATTTTGCTAGGCTCTTGAAGTGATCAAAAACACTTGTCTCATAGACCTTGTTGATTGGTGGAGGAGATGGACATTAATCAAATAATGACAAAAATAATTGCATATTAACAAATGGAGATAACTGATATAAAAAAAACAAGTAATATGAGTATGAGGCAACATAAATGAAACTGGCTTACTCTAGGGGAAGAATGATTATTAATAAAATGATGTTCAGGTTGAAATGAATAACAAGAGTAAGATTAAACTGTAAAAACAAAAGGGAAGATTATATTCCAAACAGTAGAAACACTGTGCAAAGACCCTGTGAGTGAAGGAATCACAGTAACCCAAGGACTTGATGAAAGGCCATTGTGCCTTGGGAAGGGCCATGCATAAGGTATGAAATAAGGCCCCCAAAATTGCTGAGAGTCAGATACTTATTGAACACTCCCTCCTTGTAATTACCTCCTCTTCTATTGGAAATGTTAGTGTCATACTCTTTTCATTCATCTTTAATATCATGTCAGGTTATATTTTCTAAATGCTGCCACAGCAATAATTCCAGTCTAATTTGTTCTTCTAGAACCTTACCACTACCCCATCTGGAGCTGCTGTTTGTTTTCCCCTTCCTTGAAAGGAGGTAAACTGTTATGGCCATCTCAACATGTAGTATATAACAAGTGATGTCACTTGATTTCCAAGTCTAGTTCATACAAAGTAATACATCAACTGGCTTTCTCTATTTGAGGAGGTATAAAGTAAAAATAAATAAATAAATAAATAAACAAACAAATAAATAAATAAATGCTACTTAATGATTTAAAAAGTCATGTTAAGTTTTGTTTGTTTTTAAACTTTCAATGATTGTGAAATTGGCTTCTGTTTTTATCTATTAACCTACTTGAAATGTGTGCCTAAAAGGAAATATATACATCTTACAAATAATTAGAAATTATAACTTTTAAAATATATAACTAAGTCTTAATATTAGTGACTGATCTCGGTAGAAGTAATCCATGCTAGTGATCGTGAGTGACCTGGCATATTTGGCTTGTAGGGAGTGATTATTAATAGCAATGAATCTCCTCAAAATGTAATCCCAGCTACTTGTGAGGCTGAGGCAGGAGAATTGCTAGAACCCAGGAGTTGGATTGCTTGACCCCAGTAGGCGGAGGCTGCAGTGAGTAGTGAACCTGCCACTGCACTCCAGTCTGGGCAACAGAGCCAGACTCTATCTCAAAAAAAAAAAAAAAAAAAAAGAATAAAGTTTGTAAAATTTCCCAAACTTCATCTTGTCATATGTAGTCTTATATGTTACTTTCTGGTTCAAGGATAATAATCCTAATATTATAGAACACTTACTTTGTGTTTAATTCTTTTATATTATATAACATTTACAGTACTCTAAGCTATGTAGCTGATATAACTTAATTAATTATCAAAACAACATATTGGCACTACTTTAATCTCAATTTTTTTATGGAGAAACATGCAGAGAAATGTTAAAAATCTTGTTTAACTCTAGGTATTTGTATTGGAGGTTGAGATTTGAGTGTCCACTATCTGACTCTAGACCTGCTTGTCATTATGACATTTAATGGGCCACTGGGGTCTCCATTATAAGGTTCAATCTCTTAAGGATGGCAATTAAGATCTAAGTCCTTATTACCTACTTATCTTCCCCTCTCATTTTCTCTACACTCTCTAGGCTCCAACTAACCTAGAAGAGTGACCATTTTACAAGCCTAATCTGGATTATTCTATCCCATTATTTTTTTTGTCAAACTCAGAGAGCATATGATTTGCTTTTATTCCTCCTTCTAAATTGTCAAAATCCTAACAATTAGCCTCAGCTAAGTTGTAATTCTCCATGTATAATTACCTGATCTAGCCTATTTATGAAGCAGAGAGAAAATTTCTCTCTTCCTCTTACTTCTCATGTATTTGTTCCATAGTTTAAGAACTAACCTTCCTAAAAGCAAGAATTATTGTCTTTTTTTCTTGTGTCCCAAAAATGACTGGTATAAAGCCTTAAAAAATAAGTTCTAAAAATGTAAAACTACTAGAAGAAAACATAGGGGAAAAGCTCCACAACATTGATCTGGACACTGACTTCTTGGATAGAACTCTAAAAGCACAGGCAACAAAAATAAAAATAGACAAATGAGATTTTATCAAGTTAAAGAGTTTGTTCCAAGCAGAGAAAACAATTAACAGAATGAAGAGAACTCACAGACTGAAAGAAGATATTTGCAAACCATACATCTAGTGAAGGGCTAGTATCCATAAGATATAAAAGGAACTCAAACAGATCAATAGCAAGAGAACAAATAACCCAATTTTAAAAACTGGACAAAGGATTGAACAGATATTTCTTAAAAGACATGAATAATAGATATATGAAAAAATTCTCAACATCTTGAATCATCAGAGAAATGCAAATTAAAACCACAATAAGATATCACTTCATACCTGTCAGAATAGCTATTATCAAAAAAATGAATGATAACAATTATTGGTAAGAATGTGGAGAAAATGGAACCTTTGTATACTGTTGGTGAAAATATAAATTAGTACAGCCATTTTGCAAAATAGTATGGGAGTGCCTCAAAAAAATAAAAATAGAATTACCATGTGATCTAGAGATTCCACTTCAGGATATATATATATACATTTTTTAGATATGTATATATATATCTCTAAAAAATGTATATATATTTAGATATATATAAAAATGTATATATATACATTTTTAGATATATATATTTAATATATATATATACATACACACACATATATAATTTCACAGTAAAATTGAAGTCAGTATGTTGAAGAGATATCTTCCCTTCCATGAACATTACAGCATTGTTCACAATAGCCAAGATGTGGAAGCAATCTAAGTATCCATCAAAGAATAAAGAAAATGTGATATATGTATACAATAGAATACAGTGTTTAAAAAGGGGTAAATTCCGTCATTTGTGACAACATGGATGGAACTAGAGGACATTATGCTAAGTAAAATAGGCCATGCACAGAAAGACAAATACTTTATGAGCTTACTTACATGTGAAATCTCAACAAATTGATTTCATAGAAAGAAAGTAGAAACCAAGACCACAGGAAAAGGGGGGTAATGAAGAAAAGGAAGAAAATGATCAAAGCATATAAAGTTTCAGCTAGACTGGAAGAATAAGTTCTAGTGACTTACTGCATTGCATGGTGACCAAGTTAATAAAAATATACTGTATGTTTCAAAATTGCTAAAATAGATTTTCAATATACTCACCACAAAAAAATGATAAATTGCTAAGGTGAAATACACATTAATCAGCTTGACTGAATCTTCCTATAATGTGTACATAGATCAAGACATCACATTATAGTTATAAATATACATGACATTTTGTCAATTTAGAGGAAAAACTAAAAATAAAAATCAGTACTCAAAAACTCTTCCCTTTGAAATTGAAATATCTCATTATCTTATAGCTATCTAGAATATAGCAAACATTCTAAGCAATTACACAGAACCACTATAAAAATCTGAAGAAAAATATTTTACATTAAATTTTTTATGTTTTAGGTGTATAGTATCCATGTAAAATACATAAAGTAACTGACATTTTAAATTAACTTATATGGTAAAATATGAGCAACAATAATTTTTAAATTATTCTAATATATTACCAAAGATGACTCACAGGCCAAATTCAGATTTCTAGGAAACTGATGATTACAATGTTATCTTATTAATCTAAAGTGATCTTGACATTCAGACAGGATAATCTGATCAGAAAGAAAAAAATATGTGCTTTGTGCCTTGAGTTGTTTTTCTTAATCTTTATAATTAACTGCACGCAACCAAATGCATTTTTCAAAACAGAGATGTCACAGCACATCCCTTAAAATAACATAATAAATGTTCATCTTCTTATTAATACATTTGCGTTTCATGTACTCTGTGCTGCAGACCAATACATCTCTGCAGTAAATGGCGCAAGATAACAATGACATTTTCCTCACTTGGTATTTGAATTCTTCTAACAAGATCTAATTTTGTGGAAGTACAGGATTATCCTTATTGGTCATCAGTCTCATACTTGGGAGTATTTTTTCCTTTTTTGGTATGTTTAGAATTTAATCAGACCATCCGATTCAATTGGTACATTTCTATTTAATCTGTTCAATTATCTCTGTCTCCCTCCTTTTCTCCCCCGACTCCCTCTCCCTCTTCTTCCATCCTCCCTTCTCTGTCTCTGTATCAATATTAATGAATGATTACAATTAAAATGTTCATTTTTAAAATTAATTATAATAAATTATTTTGTTTGTCTGATTTAGTATGCAGTGGTTAAGAAAGCTCCTAATTCAGCAGATACCCAAACTGCTTCCTGCTACCTGCTGTATTGACACAGAGCCACTTATACTAACATTTAGAAAAACCAATTGCTTTACCTTCAAGAGAGACATTCCCAAGGGCAAGAAAATATTTTGTGGCTTGACCTTCTAAGAGTGGGAGTGTTTGATTACCTACACTCTTAGGGATTTGTATAAACCAGATGGAGTAACCAGGGAGTGCTTAAGTTTAGCATTCTCACGAGAAGGTTATTCACTACATGAATTTTATCTAGAAAAGAATTACTCTTCTGTGTATAACTGGACATTTCAATCACTTAGAACTATTACCCAACCAGGTTTAGTTTTCTTAGTGGAGCTTAATCAGACATTTACTGAAGATATTTTTATGTAAAATAATGAACCAAAGAATAGTTCTACAATTCATTTTTCCATTCTCTGGCATGTCTTGGAGATCTGACCTCTTTAGGAAGGTTTCTAGACAGTGAGAAGCTATAATTTAGTATTATTGGTTTTAAGATGCGCTAAAGAATACACCGCAAGCATAATTGCAGAGCTTCTAAAAGACGAACATTGCATACATTCCATGTGATAGAAGACCTCCAGCTGCTCCAAACTTGCAACCATTTCCTAAACCTCATCTTTTTTAAGCATCTCCCTGTTTTGATCCTTATCTAAGCCATCTTTTGTGGCTCTTAGCCTAGAGTTTGTGGTCACTGAATTTTTAACTGGAGAATTTTAACTGATTGCAATTATTATTCCAAAGCCACCCTTGCTATTTCAAAGGGGTTTTATAATCTCTTGAGTTTTGTATTTTGATTGTAAATCTAATTGCTGGTATTTAGGCATCAAAACGACTTCTTTCCTCTTTTTGATAGTTTTTAAATAAGGATAAGGTTTTAATCAATAAATATGTTTAGTGGTACAGTGTTTTGGCTTATCTTTCTGAAAGGTATTTAAGACAATTCTAACAATTGTTTTAAAATATGTTATTTCTGCCTGGAGCTGAAAACATTGACTCCGGCTTGTCTCATGTACCAACCAAGGAAAAAAAAAGATTGATATGTTTTAGTTTTTAAATGTGTAATGCCCATGTTGTGCATGTGGGTGTATTTAAGTATGTGCCTGTACACATACATGTTAACAGTAGAGATTGTTAAATCCATAAATTAGCTATATTTTTACTTTACATACTGCAGACACAATGATTTTAAAATACATCTTAGACTGTAAAATAGTCCCCCGGATCCAAGGTTTCAGCTCTAAGCAGTCAACCAGAGTCTGAAAATAGTAAATATAGGACAATAAGATATTTGAGAGAGAAAAAGATCACATTCGCATAACTTTTATTATAGTATATTATGATAATTGGTCTCTTTTATTATTAGTTATTGTCGTTAACCTCATATTGTGCCTAGTTTACAAATTAAACATTTTTATAGGTATGTGTGTATAGGGAAAAACATAGTATAGATATTGCAGGACAGGCAAGCCCCCAAATTGGAGCTTAGCCCAGGAGGGTTCTTGGCTTTGCCAAGAAAATAATTCAAGGATGAGCCAATGGTATTAAACAGCAATTTTTATTGAACAATACTGTTCCTAGCAGGGAAGGACTAACTCATATTCCATGGGTGCAGAGTTGGTAATGTATTCAGACTCAGATAAACCCACTTTCAATTACATGCAAATTAAGGGGTGAGTCAAAGCAAATTAAGGGGTGGGTTACTTAGAACTTTCTAGGGAAAAGGTGATAACTTCTGGGTTGTCACCTTCCTTGCCATGGAAGTGGATAGTGACTTCTGTGTTATTGCATTTGTAAACTGTCATGTTGCAAGACAAAGTGTCTTATGCTAATGAGAAGTAAGGGCAGTGGTGTTAGTCAGGGTTCTCTAGAGGGACAGGACTAATAGGATAGAGGTATACATTAAAGGGGGTTTATTAAAGAGTATTGACTTACACTATTAAAATGTGAAGTCCCACAATAGGCCTTCTGCAAAGTGAGGAGCAAAGAAGCCAGTCAGAGCCCGAAGACCTCTAAAGTAGGGAAGCCAACAGTGCAACCTTCAGTCTGTGGCCGAAGGCCTGAGAGACCCTCAAAAATTGGTGTAAGTCCAAGAGTCCAAAAGCTAAAGAACTTGGAGTCTGATGTTTGAGGGTGGAAGCATCCAGTACAGGAGAAAGATGAAGGCTAGAAGATTGAGCCAGTCTAGTCCTTTCACATGCCTCTGCCTGCTTTTATCCTAGCCACACTGGCAGCTGATTAGATGGTGCCACACAGACTGAGGGTGGGTCACAGTTTCCCAGTCTACTGCTCAAATGTTAGTCTCTTTTGGCAACACTCTCACAGATACATCCAGAAATAATACTTTGCATCCTTCAATCCAATCAAGTTGACACTCCATATGAACCATCAGTCAGCTAAAGATTCCTTTCTTCTGACATCTGCTAGTTCCCACCAGTTTCTTCACTTTATCCTGTCTGGGTCAGATCCTGTTTTGGTCAGCAGAGTTGTGACCAGAGAACAAATCTGGCCAGTCTTCTACAATATATATGGCTTACAGCATTCATCCAGGGCTAGGTATTCAATGAGAATTTCAGGAATTCACTGAGGGTCTTGAAACATACCTTCCACAGAGAAAGGGAATTACTATACTAGGGGATCAATCTAGTATAAACATTAAAATAAACAGTACTTTGTAAATGTACTCCAAATTAGGTTTAGAAGCACCTATGAGAGTCCTTGATTAACTTCAGCACTGTTCCCACTCAATATAAATATGGCCTGTGGCTGTGTACATTGTATATATCATTTGCGCTACTCGGTAACATCTGAAGAATATTAATCAGGGTAAAGAAAGAGATAGAAGGCTAAGGAAATTCAATATAAACATGTAACAGAGTGAACTTTCTAACCTCTCTCTGTTGTACACAGTTAAATCTATTACTTAGAATTGGCCAGCAAATACACAAGAAGGATTTACCAAAGGATTATCAGATTTCATAACAATCAGTGACAGTGATGGAAACTTATTGTGAATTTGAGAACTGAGTGTAAATTAAGATGAAATGTCCTAGATTAGGCATTGGATAAAGCTGCCCATTATATTATTAATATTAATTAGATTCTTTGCTGCCTTGTGTTCTTTGATCTGAGCTAATTAAGCCCATTTTGCTTTCTAATTGGATTATACTGCATGTCTTGCTAAATTCAAAGGTAAGAAAATGTGGAGGCCCTAATATATACTGCTTTGTTGATGATGCCCTATCTATAATGCTCTGGAGTTGTAAGAATACATTTTAAAATGTGTTTGTTTGACTAAAATGTACAATTGATCTTTCCAGGGACATTGTAAAACATTATTTCTTACATCATTTGTGTGATGTGTCCTGTTGAGTCCTTACTTTTCAAGCAGAGGCTTTTGGAATCTTGGAGGAAGAAATTTTCTAATAAAAAGAATTTGACAGATGCTAGTATGTAAAGAGAGACCCAGAGGTTCAGAAGGCAAAATGTAGCTCATTTAAAGAGAGATCCCTCAGTCAAGATAGGCCAGACTCTGCTGGATTATGCCTATTGAGCAAGATGTTTAATTTGATAATTTGAAACTTGAACTCATTGCCAGAATAATGAGAACTTTGAGCTTTATGTTGAGGATGTCTTTTGGATTGAAAATAAAAATAATAGTGAAATTTGAGCATTTATATATTCACAGCACTATGGTAAACATTTTATATGAATAATTGCATTTAACCTTAGCATATACCCATTAGAGTAGATATTTTACTTAAGTATACTTTACAGAAAATGAAACTGAAGCTTAGAGACTGAATGTGACTTGGCTGTTCAAACTGAACCTTGAAACAATGACTGTGTGATTCCAAAGCTTAAGTTTTAGTCATCACCTTCCTCCGTAGCAATTCTAATTTAATTATGAGCATTGGGAACCTCTCTAAGACTTCATTTTCCCATCTGTAAAGTGGAGCCTAGAGTGCCTACAACTCAGTGATGCTGTATATATTTGAATCATTCATATTTTTTTTTAATTATCAGTGTGACTTGAGGGAACATAATAGACTGGTCAATGGTTTTATTTTTTTTTCACCCTTATACCATAGCTAAATGGAGAAATCATCTGCTGGAATCCATTAGCATTTATTCAATGCAATGCTAGCTTCTGAACTGATCTCTCTGCTTTCCTCTTACTCTTCTATTGCTTATTTCCATCTATCAATCAGCCAGAAAGGTCTAATTAAAATGCAAGGCAAGTCACGCCACTTCTTTCCCTAAAACCTTCAGAGGTTTCCCACCTCACATAAAATATAGTTCAAGGTTTTGTCCATAGTTTACAAAGTTCCCTGTGGTCTGATCACAGAATTTGTATGACTTGGTGTCATATAACTCACCTAATCCCCAAAGTCATTCAGCCAGACATGCTCCTTTGTTTTTTCCTAAAATGTAGGCAAATTTTCTTGGTCTTCAGGCTTTTATATTTATGACTTCTGCTTTTTCTTAGGTACATTTCTTGCTACATCTCTTTATTCAAGTCTCATTGCAAACACCTTCTCTTAATATGTCTCCTGACCATCCTACACAAAATCGGATGAAATAGCACACATACTCCACCAACACCACTCTCCCCTGTATCCTTCTCTTGGTCTGCTTGAGTTTTCTTTTTCTTCATAGAACATATTATGTGATTATTTATTTATTTATTCACTTACGTATCTTTCATTTTTTTTTTTTTTTTTTTTTTTTTTGAGACGGAGTTTTGCTCTTGTTACCCAGGCTGGAGTGCAATGGCGCGATCTCAGCTCACTGCAACCTCCACCTCCTAGGTTCAGGCAATTCTCCCGCCTCAGCCTCCTGAGTAGCTGGGATTACAGGCACGCGCCACCATGCCCAGCTAATTTTTTGTATTTTTAGTAGAGACGGGGTTTCACCATGTTGACCAGGTTGGTCTCCATCTCTCGACCTCGTGATCCACCCACCTCGGCCTCCCAAAGTGCTGGGATTACAGGCTTGAGCCACCGCGCCCGGCCGTATCTTTCATTTTTCTGATTGCCTTACTTTTACTGAGACGGTTTTCATGAGCGGAAAAGACTCAGTTAGCTTTGTTCACTGCAATATTCCAAGAGCAGAAAAAGAATGCCTGACACATTGTATGAATTTAACTTAAAAAATAATGAATGATCAATAAATGAATGAGTGAATTAGTAGGCAAGCATTAATGAGCATTATGTTAAAGATGCTCTTTTAGGCATTATAAATTAAGTTAGCTTTAAACACATATTTTCCAAGGACCTTCTTCAGCCTTCTTCTCTTATGACACACAATCTTCTATAAATTCTGAGCCATTACACTGTTAATAAGGGGGTATGAATACACCTGAGAAGAAGAAACTCCCTGGTAGAGAAGCTCCAGGACTTGGGCAGCTTAAGTTAATTATCTGGTTGTTCCTAACTTAGTAGTTCTCCCATTTCCTAGGGGGATGACTGAAAGCATAGATAGTACTGAACTGTATATGTACTGCATTTTTTCTATATACACATATCTATGATACAATTTAATTTGCAAATTAGACACAGTAAAACATTTGCCATAACTTATAGTGACATTATTGTTACTAACATATTAGTAAGTAAAATAAAAGTTAGTGGAACACAGCACTCTGACACTAACATAGTTGACGCAATAACTGAGATAGCTAATAAGTGACCAACAGGCATGTAGTGTATACAGCAGGGATACACAGGACAAAGGGATCATTCATATCCCAGATAGGACAGGCAAGACAGAGTAGGGCTTTATCATGCTATTCAGAATGAGGCGCTATTTACTTAAAATTAATGAAAGACTTCTGGTAGCTCTTATCTAATATTTGACCATAGTTGACTGCAGATAACTGAAACCATGAAAAGAAAAACCATAGATAAGGAGCACAACTGTGCCTGCATTTTCTTTAAGTTTCAGACCCAAGCAAATTTAGAAATCTACTCTAAGTTAATCCAATTTTATATTCTGAGAGTAGTCTTTTTAGTATCTAACATAATATACCAAATGAGTAAAATTAGTTTTAATGCTACCTTCTATCTGTCCTGATTTCCCTGCCTGAATCACTTGCAGGAAGGAAATCCAGCTTTTCCCTTACACTTCCTATTGGCATTGCCACTTCCATCTACCCCCCGACACCCCGCCAACTGCTCCTGATGTTTCCTTCACGTGGACCTCTGGATGGTCCCCCAGTCCTTGCTGTTGTAATCACTGCTTGCTGTGGAACTCAGCCCTGTGATTTTGATGGTATACAACTTCCATTCTGCCCTGTTGTTCCATTTCTCTAGTTATGACATTCCTTTAATTCTAAATTTTTGAAGCACATTTTAATATAATAAACATAAATTATCATGAGGAAAACTATTGAGTAAAGGGAGAAATTACTAAGTATATTTAATATCAATGATCACACGATTTAACATCCACAGGTATTTACTTCTGGCTAGGTGTGTATATTTAGCCAAGATGTACATGAACTATTTTAGCATTTTTACAGTATTGCAGCTTGCTGTGGTCAGTGTTCTGAGTGTGAGAACAAGGCTTTCAGTTAAAGTCCAAATAGCAGAAAACAACTTCTCTGAATATCAGAAAATTCTAAAATTTTACCATAGGTCACTACAATAGTCTTCTATTAATCTATAATAAAACAATAGTGCGATGCACCTTGTAAATCAAGTGGTTTAACATGTAAACTATAACTTTGTCACAGGACATAATACAAAGTTTACATGAATTTTCAAATGGTGAAGTTGAGTTATGTTTTTTACTTAAAATATTGTTATTTCTCTGCCACATTGCTATAAAAAAGTGCTATGAAAAAATTTCTTGTGATACATAGTAAAGGCTATCTAAAGATGGTCATAAAAATAATACTTGTCTGTGTCTTTATTATTGTGTTCTTTTATGTCAAATTTGAGCAACATTTCTTTTGTGCTACATGGAAAAATTCAAAAGTAAATTAAAATCTTTCTGGCATGGGAGGGAATCCAACTTAACTCAATATATAAAACATGTACAACATTCCTAAAAGAGAGCACCATGGCATGTGCATTACACATGAATCTTTGGGAGGGATGACTATGCCTTCAGATTAATAATATGTAGAGTATCTTGAGTTTGGTTAGCTATTCAAACTTCTCTTCTGCCTCTTTTGCATCCCCCCTTTTTATTGCTTTCATTTATTACCGTGTGATGGGTGAAATTCATGCTTTTTGTGTGCTATAAAAATTCTACCCTTTGTTGAAAAAAAAAGTGGCTTGAATTTACATATATGTAAATGATGCTTCTTTTTCTCTTTTCTTTACTTGTTTTGCAGAGATAACCAGTGAACAGGAAAAGGATGTTTCTTTTCTCCATAGAATATAAACATTTTACTGAGATTTTAAATATATTTAGACAATTGCTTTTGGGGATACGCAATATTATCCATTGTTTCATTATATCCTTGTTTAAAGAGCATGAAGATAGCTAACAAAAAGTTTCAGGTGGTCAAGGCTACATCATGATCTCAACAGGAATATTCATTATTATAAAACAAGGTATTTCTCTTTTAAAAGGTAGCAGTTCATTACCACCAAAGGGGTTGTTTAAAAGCATCAGTGTAGCAGTGCAAGCTTTTGCTAGATCTATGTTAATAAGATCAGCATTCTGTTAAAAATTAAGCTAGGAACTCTCAGCCTGTACTTTCATTTTTGGGTTCTTTATTAGAAATAATAATCATGAACAATAATTATTTTGGGAGAAAGTAAAATCTTAAATGAATTGAATGTTTTCTGTAGGAGAAATGCCTTAATTCATTTTATGGAGATGTGTAAATCTATTAAAACCATGGTTTACATTGGACGAAATGTATAACTGTTGTTCTTTGGACAGTGCCCCATTCTGTGAAAAGAGACATTGGATACATTGGATTAAATGTGTGATTGTTGTTCTTTGGACAGTGCGCATGATCTTTAATGTAGGTAAGTTATAAATGTAGCCAAGTGACAGCTGTTGCATGGGAAATGATAGAAAGAATCTAAACAAACATATCTCCTATTCAAAAGAAAACTGTTTGAGAAAAAGAAAAGTACACTTCTTTAATAGAATAGTCAGAAGTAATATTTTTCTTTCCAGGAAAAATCTACCTTCACAATTATACAACTTGGTATTTTAACTCTTTCTTCTTACACCTAGAGAAAGGAAGAATATGATCTAAAGAAACTCATACCACTGGAAAGGGACTTTACCCTAGACAGCGTAGAAATTTAGTCTTAAAATAAAATATCCAGAATTTGTAGGTGGGTGACAAAAAAGGAATCTTGGCAGAAATGTTTTATCCAGCAACCTAAGTCTTTTTTAACTAACTGTAAGATGTGAGTTTAAAGAAATGTGACTGATTAAAAAAAAAAAAAAAAAAACTCAAAGGAGGAATACAAGTGACTACTCTCCTCTTTCAATAAATCCCATTGTCTATTGTCCCTTTTCACAGGGTGACTTTGAAAACTGTGCACAAAATATAATAATGCCTCCACTGCTCTAAAATGTGTTAGCTCCAGCTCTAAGAGGAAATTAACAATGTTAGAGTAGGTTATAGTGGAAAGAGACTGGGATTTGAAGATAGTCATGGAAGTTCTAATGTCAATTTGGCTTCTTGCAAACTATACTATATTGGGCAACTAACATGAGCCTCACTTTTGAAAATTTCACATTACAGTTGTAAGCATGATACATGAATAACACATAAAGCACCTAATATCTGTTTAATGCTTATTTTGTACTTTCTTTTATCTTCTTACCTATCATGACTAAAACCCCACTTTGCTTAAAACTTTTAACAAATATAATTGCTACCTTTTCCAATTTGTTTCTCACTAATTTGAATATCCCACTCTTAACATGCAATCTATCCTCTAGTCAAATGTAAATATTTAAAATGCCTCTCCTAGTATATAATTGTTTTATTGTTCATGTAATTTATTTTGTTAAAATGCTGCCTCCAAACCTCAACTTAATCAATCACAATTTTACCCATCCTTCACCATTCAAGCAACATGTAATTCAAGAAATTTCCTACTTCCAATGAATGTAAATCCTTCCTCTATGCTTCCATAAACCAATTTCTATCCCTTGGACATTGTTTCATATCATTGATCTCATTAATAGTATTTTTTAATTAATTTTGAGGACAGTTTATCTTGAAGTCTTCCACAGTAGATACCTCCAGTAGTTATTCAAAATAGATGTTTTGGGGTAAGTGTCTGTGAAATAAGAACTACAAAACGGTTCCACTTTCCATCGAAGATCTGTAATACAAACAGATTCTTAAATCACTCCACAGTGTGAAGAACTCAAAACTGATGCTTTTTTCGACTTAAATAGTTCAAGATAAATTAATTTGTGTTATATATTATTTGTTAGAAAAAGTACAATATAAAAATAATGTGAAAAACTTTTCACTAAACTCATTTTTTTGCAACTTATTTATTCTTTGGGTCTTTTTATATAATGTTTCATACTTTCAAATGAAAAGAATTTATCTCTCTCACCCGCCCTGTCCTGTTAGAAAAAATGTGCAAAAATGTACTATGTCCTTGATGCTGTTCATAACTTGACTGATAAAAGACTTGCAATTGTCATTTTTGACAATTGGATTTAATTAAAATGATCACATATTGTATTATTATCTTCCTTAATTGCTGTTCAAACTTTAGATGCCACATGGAGAGTAATTGTAAAACTTGATATTTTTCAGTGCAGTCTTTTCTCAAGTCAGTCCTCATAAGTACATGTCAGCTGGTTCTGTTTCCTTTTGCAACTAAGAATATTTCATATCTGATTTGACTTTCTCACAGTCACTCATTTCTTGCTATCCTCTGTTGTTAACATGTGTGCTCTGACTTTGCTAGCAGGACTGATCTTGTTGATTTTCTATTGAACTAGGTAGAGAAATGGCCTTGCATTATCTCCATAGATAGTTGGCCTTCATAAGTAATTTATCAATTCCTATTACCGTAAAAGTAGGAGTAATTGAGATTCTGTATTATCATCACCCACCAAAATGACTTGAATTCTTCCCTGTGATAGTCCCCTATTTCTTCTTATTACACAATACGTCTTCTGCTAATTTATGTACACTTTGAATATTCCAATTCAGCTTTGTGTGATAGGAGGCATGTGATTATTATGTAATGCTGCTACAAAATATTTTATAATAGGAAAGGGTAGTTTAATATATGACAACCATATATTGACAACAAGATATGCTTTTATGTGTAGTATGTGAAATTAGAGAGAGACTAAAAAGAGAAGCTCCATGTTTATCTTTTCTCTTCCCAATAATGAAAAATACTTCTAGCTAAACTTACCAAAATATGTACAATATGTTACTGTGTTTTTCTTTATGTGCTAGGCAAATTAACCCTGCCATAGGTTTGATGACTCATTAATCAATAAAATATGAAGTCTTTAGCTCAACAAAAATTTCCTTAAATGCTAAATAATTTTAACACTAAGTACCTGCTTGTGCTCTCCTTCTAGTCATTCACATAAAAGTCACCAAGCTTGGGATTCTGCGTTCTTCTAAATGTTTAATTCTTAAGTCTATTTGGATTGAGATTACTACACTTTAAGTAGGTTTCCATGAAGAAGAGGAGAAAGCTGCATCCACTCATTGGTGTTCTTTCCACTGCTTGTTTACTGGTGTAGCAGTCAATCGTGTGAATGTAAACTTAAACACGGCATATGTCATCATTCACACCTATTTGTACATAGACTGTATGTATGACCAATGCTGTCTCACTCAAAATGTACAATGTTTTTTTTTTTTTTTAAATCTGAAACTCCTTGAATTAACTCAACCAGTTAACATCTCTAAATATTTCTGGACTCTCCTCTCTTCTAGAGATTACCATTACCTTAATGCAAGCCTTCATCATTCTTTCCTAGATAATTTTGAGAGCATACAGACTGTCTCCTTTGTCATGCCACACTGCTTTCAGATTGGTCTTTGTAAAAGGAAATTCTAGTAATGTAAATTGTATGTCTAATATCCTGCAACGATTCACCATAAACAACAAAATGTCCATGCTTCTTAATGTATTAGACCCTTCTTCATCAGAATAACCTTTTCAGTTCCTTTTCTTATCATTTCCCTTTTTGCAAATGACCTGAACCCATTAGGTATAGTTTCTAGTACGGGGGATGCTTACTGTTACTCTGCTTTTTTATATCCTTCCTCTTCCTAGACTTTCCTCCCCATACAAAACAGTCAACATCTTTACTGAAAATCAGATCTCGTGACTCTCTACTGTCTTAGATAAAATTACTTAACTCTCATATATAATTAAATGTTTCATTGTTAGTATGTCCACTAACGCTCTACTATATATTTTAATGTGTTTTAGATGAGCTATGCATCCTGAAAGCGTAGATGCCCTAAACCATCTTTACATTCAAAATGTTGTACATTTTCCTACACTTGTCATATGTTTAATGAAATTTGAATGGAATTATTTTGATTTAGCAGATTTTAATTATTTACCTATGATGGGATAAGATTTTGTTTTATTCTGAGTTCTAAACAAGTGACTAGCAAGTAGACTTTATAGTTATATCATAAGCATTAAATCAGGTTAGAGTACTTTTATGCATGTGGTTTAGCAACTGACTTACATATACCCTATGTAAGTAAACAACGATATCTAATTTGTGCAAATCAGCTAATATCTTCTTCCTCGTTGAAAAAGAACTGTTTCTTATCAGAAAATACTGCTTATGCTATAGAGTATTTACCAATGGAATTCTTCCACATCTCATTCAATTTTTAATATTCACGACTAGAGCCCCTCTTCAGACTTCATCCCTGGCTAGGATTTTCCTTGCCAGAAGTTCTTTCCAATTTCCTACTGTGAAATATCTGCCTTTACTCTTGGTGTCTCTATTATAAGTTAGAATGGATAATATTAAATGATAGCTTTTTCTAGTACCTCTTAAATGATAATTTGCTTGCTATAAAATTAGGACTTATTTTTTAAGGAAAAATAACCTCTCAATATATTATTACATATGTGAGAAAAGATTATTCTGAGTCCTAAACAAGTGACTAGCCAGCAGACTCACTTGTTATCTAAAAGAATATATTTTAAATTAAAATATTGTTTTGGAAAATTAATGAAAATAGAAATATACTCAAAAAACACGAGAGGCTGAAGGTATGTTTTCACGTATTTTTACCTACTAATCTTAAAAAATATATTTTAAAAAAACACTAGGACAAAGGTTAGTGAATATACTTGTCCCAATCACATATGCAGTTATCAAAGTATCCATCATGAGAGTCCCAATTCACAGGAAACCAATATAGAGTTCACATAGGGTATCATACAGAATTTCTGAAAAAATAAAAATAACTATCTAGATATCTGACTAGGAATCTTATGTGCACTATAGCTAAAAGAGACCCACGTTCTAGACATTTAGTCAACATTTCGCTCTCACATGAAATTTGTAAACAGTTTCCTTGTCCCCATTTCTTAAATCAGGAGTATAACTGTGGAGTTGACATTAGGTTTGCTTTTGATTGTTCTGAGAAAACAAGTGTTCGTTCACACCTATGTTTGTACATTCCTTGCATATTGAAGAAACTAGATATTGCCCTTTTGAGAATAAGTATCATAGCTTGATCCAAGCTATGGATGCTCTTGACTTACTTTGATGCAAAATTGCTTCATGTGAATTATGCAACTGCACTTGGCAACTATCTGTGGCTGAATTTATATGCTCTGTTAAGCATCCAATCAACAAGACAGCTATTGCTACCCATGCCATCAGAAAACTATATTTCCCTCTCCTTACATTTAGTATGTGCTATAAAACTCACATTTATGCAAGCTTGCTCAGGCCGTTTTATATTTCTTCTTAGTGCTGTACTGATTATTCACCCATGTAACTACACTGAGAATTAGCATCAGAATGAAGATATGAGGACCAACCATAATAAAGATGTTATGAATACTCAAATCCTCAGATCTGAAACTTTCTACTTTAAGAGTCTAGCAAATAAATGTCAGAGAAAAGCACTAACCTTTGGATTTATGAAGAGACCTCTAATGCCATCCTGTGGACAGTCAAGGAAAGTCTTACATTTTCTTTTTACTAAGGTAGCTATGTTTAATGATATGCAGACCAAAAAGAGAAGGACATGTAAAAACGCCATAAATAGCCAGCACAGTGCTCAGTCTGTAAGCATTCTGGGAGGCCAAGGTGGGTTGTTCTGTTGAGCCTAGGGTTTGAGACCTGCCTGAGCAACAGAATGAAACCCCATCGCTACAAAATATATGAAACTTAGCTGGGCATGATAGCACGTACCTGTAGTCCTAGCTACTCAAGGTTGGAAGTGTTGGGGAGTATGGGGTGGTGTTTGGGGCAGGGCTGACATGGGGAAATGGCTTGAGCCTGGAACATTGAGGCTCCAGTGAGCAGAGATATACCATTGCACTGCAGCCAGGGAGAAATAGTGACACCCTGTATCAAAAAAAAAACAAAGAAAAAAAGAGAGAGAGAGAACAAAAAAATAGCTCTTCACAGCACAAACATGTAGTTAATACAATATATGTTATATAACAGTCATGATTATGATATATATGCATATGCATATATATATGCATGTGTGTGTATGTACATATATGAGAACAGAAAACAGGTAACTGAAAGGATTAAGCCAAAATGCTAATAGTGATTATGTTTTGTTGTTGTTGTTGTTGTTTTTCAATAAAGTCTAGCTCTGTTGCCCAGGTTGGGATGCAGTAGTGCAATCTCAGCTCACTGCAACCTCCATCTGCCTAGTTCAAGAGATTCTCCTGCCTCACCCTCCAGAGTAGCTGGGACTACAGGTGTGTGCCACCATGCCCAGCTATTTTATTTTATTTTATTTTTAAATATTTTTAGTAGGGATAGGGTTTCACCATATTGGCCAGGCTGATCTCGAACTCCTGACCTTGTGATTGGCCCACCTCAGCCTCCCAAAGTGCTGGGATTACAGGCATGAGCCACCACACCCAGTCCAGTGGTTATGTCTTAATGGTGGTGTTTTTAAAACACAAATATGAGGTCCCAAAGGATATAAGTTCTGAGCTGAATTTTAGAGCTCTGAAAGAAGTTATAAATTGAGTCATTTACAGACAGAGGCAAATAAACTAAAACTTCTTTAGGTAAAGGAATAGAGACCCTGCAATACTCAGACTTCAAAAGTACATACTCAAGGGCAATATCCCTTATGAATATAGACTCAAAAATCTACAACATAATGCTAGCAAACTGAATTCAACAACACATTGAAAACATTATTCTCCATAATCAAGTGGGATTTATTCAAGGGATACAAGGATATTTCAACATACACAAATTAATAGACCTGATACAACACATTAACAGAATCAAGGACAAAAAACATATGAACAAATTCAAAAGATGCTGAAAAAACATTT
The DNA here is from genome assembly GCF_049354715.1 of Callithrix jacchus. Classification (NCBI taxonomy): domain Eukaryota; kingdom Metazoa; phylum Chordata; class Mammalia; order Primates; family Cebidae; genus Callithrix; species Callithrix jacchus. Next base: position 118,997,358 of record NC_133502.1, read on the forward strand.
GATAAAATTCAACATCCTTTCATGGTAAAAACTGTCAACAAAGTAGGTATCAAAGAAACATCCCTCGAAACAATGAAGGCCATATATGACAAATCTACAGTTAATATCACACCAAATAATGAAAAATGAAAGGCTTTTCCTCTAAGATCTGAAAGAAGACAAAATATTCACTTTCACTACTTTTTTTCAACATAGTACTAGAAGTCATTTTCAGAACAATTAGACAAAAGAAAGAAAAAAGAGCATCCAAATTAGAAAGAAGGAAGTCAAATTTTCCTTGTTTGCAGATAACATATATTTAGAAAAACCTAAAGACCCACAAAAAAAAAAAAAACTGTTAGAACTGATCAACGAATTTAGTAATGTTGTTGGAAACACAATCAACATACAAAAATCAGGAGCATTTATGTTTGACAACAGTAAACAACTGAAAAAAAATCAGAAAAGCAATGAAATCTTAAATAGCTACAAAAATTATAAAATACCTTGCAATAACTTTAACCAAATGTAACCAAATGTCCTTCAAAGAAAATTATAAAACAAATACGAATGAAACAAAGTAAGGAGATAAGGAGATACCTATGAAAGGAAAGATATCACATGCTCATTGATTGGAAGAATTATTATTATTAAAATGCCCATACTACCCAAAGTAATTTACAGAGTCAACATAATCCCCATCAAATTTCTCTGGCATTTCTTTCAGAATTAGAAAATAAAATCCTAAAATTTGTATGGAAGCAAAAACGACACTGAGCCAAAAGAACTAAGCTGAAGACATCATACTAGCTGACTTCAAAATATGCTACAAAGCCTTAGTAACCAAAACAGCATGGTAATCAGACACACAGACAAATGAAACAGACTCGAGATCCCAGAAATAAATCCATGCATTTATAGCCAATTCATGTTTACAAAGCCACCAAGAACATACACTAGGGAAAGGACAGTTTCGTCAATAGATAGTACTGGGAAAACTGAATAGTCACATGCAAAATAAGAAAACTATACCCTTATCTCTATCATATACAAAAATTAAATCAAAACTAACTAACAACTTAAATGTAAGACCTGAAACCATAAAATTACTAAAATGCTTCAGGACAAAGAATTGATCTGTGCAAAGATCTGTGCAAAGATTTCTTGGGTAAGAACTTTAAAACACAGGCAACTGGAGCAAAAATAGAAAATGGAATTAAATCAAAGCAAAAAGCTTCTATGTAACAAAAGAAGCAAGAGTAAAGAGATAACCTATAGAATGAGATAAAATATCGGCAAACTATCCATAAGAGATTAATAAGTAGAATATTTAAGAAACTCAAAAAACTGAACAGTAAAATATAAATAATATAATTAAAAATACTGAAATGATCTAAAAGCACATTTCTCCAAAGAAGACATACAAATAGTCAGAAGCATAGGAAAAAATGCTAAACATCAGTAATTATCAGGAAAATGCAAACAAATCCATGATATAGGACCTCACATTCATTGAAGTCACTATTATTAAGGCAAAGATAAGTGTTGACCAGGATATGGAGACAAAATGGATTTGCTTCTGCTTAAAAAAAAAAAAAATCACAGGCAAATGTAATGCATCCAGCCTTGGTCAGTTGGGCATTAAATCATGTGAAAATACAAGATTTGGATTAGAGCATCTTCTTTCAAATCTTGGTGTAACATGAGGGTTATCTTAGCTGAATTATCTAACTGTTCTTGTCTCAGACTTCTCATCTCTAAAACAAAGACCTCTACCATATATGCTGGTAGCACTTGAAAATTAAAAATACTATGCAAATGAATTATATTGTTACTAGTTAGAAACATTACATGAACAGGATATGTAAATGGTGCATGCATTATCCTTTCTTATTTTTTCAATGGGACCTTGCAAAGAGTATGTTTGTGGAAACTTTAGACAATGAAAAAATATATCTTGACCTTTTCTATTGTGCTTTTATGTTGTCTCTAGAGGAACCTTCTTATAGCTGTGTATGAAAGCCTGTCTTGGATATGATTTGTGAGGCAAAGTCTACACACCTTGCTAGAATTGAAGCCCAATTATCTAGAACATCAGAGTTTTAACTGAAAAAAAAAATCTAAAAGCTAAAAGGAAGACATGCTGTGAACTTTCTAAATAACATATACTCAGATATTACTTAACCTATTTATAAAGCAACTTTCAATAATACAATTCAGTAATTCTTTCGAAGCACACATGGAGTACAAAAAGAATAGAGAAATAAAAAGATATGCCCACAATGTCATTTGGATTTTATTATATTTGAAAATGTGTGTGTGTATTCAACATTTTAGTTAAATGCAGCCTCAAGAATTAGATACAAGAATCACTATAATAGGATAGTGAATCTGTCAAGGAAACTCAAGGACATACTGTATCTTCAATTATATGCCAAGCATGGATTGCATACAGTAAGAAAGGAGAAGATCTGCAAGGCCATGGCACAAAAACCCAGAGCCCAACATAAAGTCCAGTGGCCACGTCTGAACCACAATTCCAGGGTGGCAGCAAGAACAAGCTAGACCCACCATTGAGACAAACTCAATGACCAGGAATGGAAAAAATATAACCATAATAGTAAGAGAGATAATAACTCAGAATTTTTCAATATCTTCTAAGCTGCAATCCACCTAACTCTAGAATCCAAAGTGACATATTTTTATGTGTACAAATGTATGCAGTACCTGATAAAATTTGTTATATACATATAATAAATAGTGATAAAGTTAGGGTATCCAGGGTGTCCATCACCTGAGTACAATGCATTTTTGTTAAATATAGCCATCAACCTCTGCCACTGAATTTATTCCTTTCATTTTGCTCTATGCTTGTGGCCTTTAACTCACTTCTCTTCATCCTTTCCCCTCCTCACTACTGACACTTCCAGTCCCTGTTTTCTATTTTTCCACTTTATCTCCATGTGTTCAAATATTTTAACTCCCATATTTAAGTGAGAATATGTAATATTTGTTTTTTTGTGTCTGGCTGATTTCACTAAAGATAATGACCTACAGTTTAATCCATGTTGCTGCAAATGACATGGTTTCATTTGTGTGTGTGTGTGTGTGTGTGTGTGTGTGTGTGTGTGTGGCTCAATGGTATTTCAGCATGTATATAGACCACATTTTTTAATCCATTCATCTGTTGATGGACACTTATGTTGATTCCATACCTTAGCTATTGTGAATAGTACTGCAATAAACATGAGTCTACAGCTATCCCTTTTCCATTGGGGAGATATTTAGTAGTGGGATTTCTGGATCAAATGGCAATTCTGTTTTTAGTTATTCGAGAAATCTTCATACTTTTTTTTCATAGTGGATGTACTAGTTTGCATTCCCACCAACAGTGTATAAGAGTTTCTTTTTCTCCACATTCTCACCAACATCTGGTAGATTTTTTTTGTCTTTTTTATAATAAACATGCTAACTGGAGCAAGATGACATATTGTGGTTTTGATTTGCGTTTCTCTGATGATTAGTGAGGTTGAGCATTGTTACACGTGCCTGTTGGCCATTTGTAAGTGGTATTTTTGTTTTTTGTTTGTTTGTTTTGAGAGCTGTCTATTTACTACCTTCGCTTTTTAGTGGGGCTATTCATTGTTGTTGTTTTGTCCCTGTTGTGTTGAGTTCCTTGTGTATTCTGTATATTAGGCACCTGTCAGATAAATAGTTTGCAAATATATTCTTTCATTAAAGAGGTTGCCTCTTTACTCTGTTATTTCTTCTGCTGTACAGAAACATTTTAGTTGAACAGAGTCCGATTTATCTATTTTTGTTTTTGTTCCTTATGCTTTTGAGGACTCAATCAAGGGTTATTTGCCTACACTAATCTCCAAGAGAGTTTTCTCTAGGTATTTGATGTGATTTGGCTCTGAGTCCCCACCCAAATCTCATCTTGAATTGTAACCCTTACATGTCAAGGGAGGGACATAGCGGGAGGTGATTGGATCAGGGAGCAGTTTTTCCCACAAGTGTTCAGAAGTTGTGTTTTTTTTTTTTTCTTTTCTGTCTTCTTCTCCTAGAATTTGTATAAGTTCAGGTGTTAAATGTAAGTCCCTAATTCATCTTAATTTTTGCATATGGTGAGAAATAGGGATCCAGTTTTACTCTTCTACATGTGGCTATCCAGTTTTCACAGCATCGTTTATTAAGTAGGGTGTCCTTTTCCCAATGTGTATTTTTGTATGCTTTGTTAAAGATCAGTTGGTTGTAACTATTGGACTCTTATTTCTGGGTTCTCTGTTCTGTTCCATTGGTCATTGTGTCACCTTTTATACCAATATCATGCTGTTCTGGTTACTGTAGCCTCATAGTATAATGTGAAGTAATGTAATACAATGCCTAGAGGTATTATTTTTGCTTAGGATTGCTTTGGCTACTCAGGCTCTTTTTTGGTTCCATATGAATGTTAGGATTTCTTTTTCTAATTCTGTGAAATATGATGTTGGTGTTTCAATATAAATTGCATTTAATCTGTAGGTTGCTTTGAGCAATAAGGTCACTTTAATGACCATTTTGCTTCCTCTAAACCATGAGCATAGGTATATTTTCATCTGTTTGTACTACCTATGATTTCTTTCAGCAGTGTTTTTTAGTTCTCCTTGCAGTAATCTTTCACCTCTTTGGTTAAGTATATTGCTAGGTATTTTATTTTATATTATTTTGCAGCTATTGTGAAAGGAATTGAGTTTTTTATTAAGTTCTCAGCTTAGTCATTGTTGATGTGTAGCAGTGCTACTGATTTGTGTACCTTGATTTCATAATCTAAAAATTATTATTTTTAATTATTGATTTGGGATACTATGAATTTATTTTTTATTGTGACTTGTTGCTGAAGAATTGTTGTTGCTTTGTTTGTGTCATATTTTCTTGCTTTTTCACATTTCCCGTGTCCTTATGTTGGTATCAGTTCATATGGTTTAAGAGTTGCTTTATAAAATTTTTTGAAATTGTGTTCATAGGAGAGGATCTTTTCTTAATGTTATATATGTTGCTGTTTGAGTATGGTGATCGGATGTGACTTTGGGTGCCTCAGAAGCATGACTTCTGTATGATTTTTTTCAGCAGTACACAGCATCAGTGGTATCTTTGAGTTCCTGGGTTGTTTAGGGTACAGTTATTAGTGGAAGCTGTGATGAAGTTTTGCTAGAGACTTAGATGCCAGCTGGATCAGTCTTTGGTCCCAGAGGTGGTAGTGGCCCCAGACTGACTTACACTGGCACGGTGTTAGTAGGTCCTAGAGGGCCGATTCTTGGGCCTTCAGGTGATTTGTTTGGAAGCTCATAGTAGGAGTGGGGGGCTGGGTGTGTTGGTGGGTTCTCAGGCTTCTGCACAGCTGGTGTGATATGAGTGTTGGCAGTAGTGGTAGTGGAACAACCTACTGGAACCCAGGCAGTCCATGCTGATGCTGGTGGTTAATGCAACAGTTTGAGCAAGTCATTAACCTGGCAGGCTGGTAGCACATGTGGGTGTCATCAGATATGGTGGTATCAGTAGTTTGGATTGGTTTAAGATCTCAATAGGAGTGATCAGATGCCAACATTGGAGAAATGGGGTGGGCAATTCCTAGGCCTCTGATGGCATACGTGAGTACTGAGGGGGAGACTGGATCAGCAGACATGTCCTGATGCCCGCTGACAGCATGTTCAGGCACTGGTTGTGACAGGAAGAGACAGGGTCATCCCCAGGCCACCTGTGGAATGCTCAGGTATGAGCTGTGGTGGCTATGCTATGGACCTGCTGCCAGGGAGGGCAGGGCCCCTGTCAGTTGGAGCAATATGAGAAAGTAGCTGAGGAAGTGCAGTCTGCTCATTCCTGGGTTTCTCAGAAGCCTGTAGTAGGGCACTGGGATTTGTCCAAGAGGTGTATGGAAATGCCTGTTTCCCCTTTCTTCCATGACCCAGCCTCTGGCAGTGGCAGAAGCCATGTCAGTCTGGCCTTATGGCAGGACATAGACCTCCAGCAGCTAGGCTTTCAGAACGGTGCCAAGCTGAAGCTGCTCCTGGCTTGGATTCTTGTGGGACTCCATATGAGTTCCCTTTCTGGGGCCATGTCTCTGTGCAATCGCTAGGCAGCTCCTTATGTTAGGCCCAAGAATCACTGAGTGGTACTAATAGATGATTCTGGATATTTTATTTATCTATTTATATTTTAATATATCACTTTGTATTGGACTAATTTGACTTTGATTTTTTTACTTTAGAGAATATCTATTAAAATATCAAGAGATATTAATTTTCCTTAGAACACACTTTAAGAACTCCTGACTACCAAATTTAGATGCATGTCAGCTTAGCACAGTTTGTAATCATTTCTTTGGGTTTGAATTTGTCTAGAATATGGCAGAGGTAAGCTTTTAAATGCAGAGCAGATAGTAGGTCATACAAGAAGAAACTGAGGCTAGTAAGGCAGAAGCAATGAAGACGTTAATTACTGGTCACTTACATCCAACAATAAGTTTTTATAATCAGATAATAACATAAAAATTTTAAGTGCATAGAAATGGAAGTTTTGAGATAAATAATAAATTAGAAATATTTTAAAAGTAACTATAAGCAGTTGTGTAGAGCAAAGCAGTTTGGATACCTAATCAATAGAGTAGGTAATGGTGGTGCAGAAGGATAAGAATATATGAATGGCCAGGTCTGATTCATCTACAATTTTAATTAACAATATTCCTAGTAGTGACAAAGATTAGCTTTCCCTGGGTGATGAAAATCACCTGCTTGCTTTGCCTCACTTTCTCTGATTGTCACTGGGTAATACCAGTTATGCTTTGAAAATTTATAGAAAAAGCATTGTTCATCTTCTAAAAAACTTTTATACATATATTGGTGGTTATAAATCATGAAAGTTAAAGCTCTAAATTATATGAATCAAGAATTTTCCCCATAGAAAATTGATTAAAATTTAATTTATGCAGGCTTTACTAACATCAAGATTGCCCATCTCTTCTTTTCTAATGTGTTTCTTATAAATAAGCATAATATGTAACTTAATTATAAATATGTGCAAATATGCACATACGTTAGACTGGGCCAATATGTAAATAAAGTATAGTCACAGGAATATTGATACTGTATCTCTAAATATAAGTTAGCAGATTTTTGTCAGGTCATAGGGCCCAAAATGTGAGGGTAACTTACTATACCTGCCCAACTAGAAATAACCAATATCTTCATTGTTACAATAACTGTTCACTTTTCTTTTACTTTTATAACCTAAGTATGCATTGGTAAGTATTAACTTTTTCTCTATTTGTACTTAAGAAAAATTGATTTCATCTTTGTGTCATATTTTTGGTCTTGACTCTTTATTTCCATATTATGTTTTTGTAATTCATTCATGTTGTTATATGCATAAAAAGTAAGAAGACTAATTAGCTAATCCTTGTTATTTCTTTGTAGAATAGCTTTGTAAACAAAAGTTCAAAACAGAAAAAGTAACACTGTGGTTGTCCTTGTTGGTGGATGAGCTGGTATTAATCTTCCAACCAGAGAATAGTCTACATTAATTTTCCAACTAGAGAATAGTCTACTACATACTAGTTGGCTTACACAGCCTAAATGTCCTTTTTCTTTTTTTGTTATTCTTTGAGGATGAATGCCATTTTCTAAGGCTTACACTGCCAGCTGGGTTTTACAAATCACTGGCAAGAATGAACATCATGTACTATACGCGTAGAAATAGACTTTGAAGTCAGTCTCCTTGCTCTGGAGGGCAAATATCAAAGCTGATTTGGTTGGCAACCCAGAAATACAAAATTCTACCAGGGTTACCACATAGGAGTGAATTCTATTCTATTTGATGCTATTATCTCCTCATCTGGTCTGGAAGAAAAAGAGAAAGTTCAGCAATAAATATTATGAGTATAATGGATTTTTTTTTTGAAAAATACTCTCATTCTGACTCAGGCTGGAGTGTAGTGGCACAGTCTCGGCTCACTGCAACCTCTGTCTTCTGGGTTCAAGGGATTCTTTTGCCTAAGCCTCTGAAGTAGCGGGGACTACAGGCGCGCACCATCAGGCCCAACTAATTTTTGTATTTTTAGTGGAGAAGGTGTTTCACCATGTTGGCCAGGATGGTGTTGATCTCTTGACCTCGTGATCTGCCCACCTCGGCCTCCAAAGTGCTGGGATTACAGGCGTGTGCCACTACGCCTGGCTAGTATAGAATATTTTAAGATTTGTAAAAACTTGAGGTCAAATTTTTTTTAAAATATAGGTTTTCATATATTCCCTCTCATTAGTCCTCAAGTATTTACAGTTTCGATGCAGTCAGTAGCCTAAGGGTTAAAACAAAGGTTTAAAGTTAAGTGTTAAGTAAAAGGGTTTTTGGTTTTTTTGTCTTGAGAAAAAGCCATATTACTAATATTTCTGGATCAATATTGTAAACATAATAAATAATATGATATAGTTCATGTATTTAAATTTTCTCATGAGTATGCACATTAGGCATGTGTACACAGGTATCTAAATTGAGGGGAGAATCTAATTCTAAATTTTCCCTGAATTGTTGATTTTCTGATTTTGCTTTATATCTCTATTATACATTTCAAAAGGAGAAATCTTATTAAATGTAATTCTGGTTTTCACAAGTATGTGGTAAGATTTTTTATTTCTGTTTAGCTTAATGTGTTTAAGTAAAACAGGAACAAAATCAGCTATCAAAAATGAGGCAAAAATATGCAATTAAAATAACATTGCTAGGCAATATTTGTTTTAAAATATGTTGCCTTAAAGAGAAAAATACTGTTACTCTTGAGATCACAAAACACTCCTAAATCTTGAATACATCTACTCAAGTTTAAACTGTATCTTATACATATGTTTATAATATTTCATTAAGGCATTAGCATTATTTTATTATTTCATTTGTCTCTACTCACATACAGAATACAAATAAAGTTATCAAGCTTTTACTAATTTATCAGTTACAAAGGGCTTTCATATATATATATATATATATTTCTCTTTTTATTTCAAGCAGCTCTATTAGTTAGACAGAAATTTAGTCAAGAAATATTCACTGGATATCCTCCAACTGTATATTTCACAGTGTGGCAAAGAGATGGTACAGGTTATAAGCAAACGTGGTCCACACTCTCATAAAGCCTGATCTTTGACAGGGAAGCCACAGGAAAAATTACTTCAATTAATTATAAATGGCTAGATAATATCTGTCAAAATTGTGCAAAGGAGAAGAAGATTGCTATCACAGGATAAAGTGAAAAGAACTTTTACCGAGATTTGAACATATATGTTTGTTTCTTCTCCTTCCTTCTTTTTGCCTTTTCACTTTGGCGTATTTTCTCTTTTCTCTTAAAAGACTTACTATTTTCCACTCTGCCTAGTCAACTTTACAGTTTCTCTCGGATCAAATGAGATTTTTTTCATTTGATCTAGGGTGTTCATAAGTGATTGAAACCTTTATGATAGTGGCATATAACTTTCTCAGGTACATCTGCAATGACTGTGTGACAATATCATTTTGTTCTGATTGTTATTGATGTGGTCATTGTTGCCAATCAGGAAAGGATTATTAGATTCATAATGATCCTAATATTCTGAGCCTTCAGGAAATTTTTTAAATCTTTATTTATTCTGTTCTTATTCACTGTGACATTTCCTCACTGGTTTAGTTATAATTTTTTAAAAAGTGAAATAAAGCTGTAAGCAGAATCTTTTCCAAGCTTTCATTTTCTTAAGGAAAAAAACACAATTCAACCTAAAATCCAGCAATTTTAAACAAAAACTAATACCCTGGCTTGAGCCTTAACTAAGAGAACTAGCCCATTTAGAGAAAATTGAGTTTGAGTACATTCAGATAGGATTAATAAAGAGTTGCATTAAGTGCTACAGTTAGTTATACTCTTCACATAAAGTACTTTCATTTGATTATCATTTTGATTTTGTATAAAATGAACATATTATCATTGCCACCAACAATGAATGAGTATATAGGCCCTCGGTTTCTATGGCTTTCACCAAGACAGTGAGTGGTAAAAAATGAAACACCAGAGACATATAAACAGAGCAAAAGACAGAGGGAGTATTTGAGATTTTATGGTTGTCTTCCCACCAATGGAAGAAACATATATGTATTAGAGGAGTCAGAAATCTCATATTGACATACACAGAAACCACATATGTTTTAACTCAATTAAGAAAATGCCCTTTTTGTCTGTTGCAATGGAATATAAGGAAATTTACCTTTATATGCATACTTTGCTTCCTTGAAGTATCAATGCTTGCTGGTTGCTAAGGCTGATATGAAAATACTTGCCAGAATCTCCCGGAGTTTTCAGAGCTTCAATACTTATTTTAAAAGAAAAATGTACTATAATATGGGGGACATAGTGGCTTGTTGGCATAAAAAGTCATAGCACCATATTATCTATCTTGCAGTCACTAATGTCAGAAATAGGAACACTCCTTAGGACTAAATCTACATCTATGGCTCTGGCTTGGAATAATAAAAGAACGATGTAAGAGGTGAGAGCCACAAAAGAAAATATCTCTATATTACAGCAGTGAAGAACTCCATATTTATTCACAATAGCTAATGATGTCTGGAAAACTCTCAGACTAGCAAATGAAGAAGAAAAAGATTGAGTTCACCACAGATGTCCAGAATATCCACCTTCATTTATTGTGCAGTCACATAAGAGAAATGATCTCTCCAGAAGGTACAACATTAATTATTAAAGCTCTTTTTAATGCTCCAAACTACTTCCAGAGCTCAGTGGGAATTCTATTCTGTACTTCTGAATAAAAATTGAGTGAATATGAGTACATCATTTTTTCTTTTTAGACATCATCCTTATTTTTTTTCTGTATTTTTATCCAATATAGGATCACCATTTTCTTTTTTCTCCCAAATATTATAGAAACTATAACTATATAATTTAAAACAAGAGTACCCATTTCACCTACTCTAAATATAGGATGAACTGGCTTTCTTCTCTTTAGAGGAAGGTAAAAATTTTTTTCTTTGTTAATTTAAATATACATCTAGCTATGTGAATTCTATTGACTTTTCTATTTTAGCATCAAAGTGAAGAAGAAATTATTGAGGATGATGAACTTTAAAGCACATCTTAGAAAATAAGTAAATTAGTCTCTTTTCTAGCAGATGAATAACAGAAAAAAAAATGCATCCAGATAACTGGAAGCTGATTGTGAAAGGTTTCAGAAAATAGAAAAAGTCAGTGGGTATTTGGGGTTATAGACTTATCATGAAACCAAATAATGATATCTGGGGGTAAGGGCAGTACATTTTTAAAAAGAAAATAATTTGCTTATCTATGAGCATGAAAATATGCTATCCCAGTTATGAAGATTTTCTCAATTATAGCAAGTTTCTTTATTTGAATATTGTTTGTACCACAAAGCCATAATTCAGAATACATACTCAATAAATAACTTTGGGGGGAAAAAAGGAGGGAAATGAAGAAAGTGAAAATGAGGGAGACAGAAAAAAAAATAAAAGCCCTTAATTGCTGAGCATCCTAAAACTTCTATATGTTTTCTTGACTCAGAATTATTCCTGATACTTTTCTGCCATTTCTTCTCATCATATCCTTCCTTAAGTCATATAGAAACTATTGCATTCTATCCCCATTTTCCTCCACTTTCATCTCTCCCTCTTTTTGTGAAGCATTGCAAGTTGGAAATTTGGTAAAGAATAAACTCTAAGTTCTAAGGCAGCAGCCACTGATAGACTTTACAACATTCCCTCTGTAAATGGAAAGGTAACAGCCAAATTACCAGATCATTTAACCAGATCATACAACAGGTAAAGGCAGGTCTGTTTGTTTGTTAATGAAAGCACTGAACTAAGAAAAGACCATATGAATTAATTCTTAGATACTTTTTTCCCTGAAGTCACCAAATTATAAAACCTAATCAAAGAGAGCCAACATATTTTATTTGAGATAAATTCCAGAATCAAATCTGATTGCATGGCATTCTACAGTGAATAAATCCAGTTAGTGCTGAAACAACCACTTACCATGTTGGCGTCCTCTCCAATAAGTAATTTATTTACCTTGATGGTTGATTACTAAAATTATTGTTTTATAGTGTCTATTTTTGTTTTCACATTTTAAAAGTATTTTTAAGAAGCTAAAATTTGCCTTTCACTCTAAATCTTTTTATGCTGAAAGCACAAAACTGGAGCAATCACATTACCTGAATGTAAATTATACTATAGGGCTACAGTAATGAAAGCAGTGTGGCACTGGCATAAAAACATACACATAGACCAATAAAACAGAATAGAGAACCCAGAAAAAAAATCTATCCACCTACAGTGAACTCATTTTCAACAAAGGTGCCAAGAACATACAATGGGGAAAAGACAGTCTCTTCAATAAATGGTGCTGGGAAACTGGATATCCATATGGAGAAGAATGAAACTAGAGCCCAGTCTCTTACCAAAGACAAAAATACAGTCAAAATGGATTAAAGACTTAAATCTACAAAATTAAACTATGAAATGACTACAAGAAAACTTTGGGGAAAATCTTCAGGACATTGGCCTGGGCAAAATTTCTTGAGCAATCCCTACAAACACAGGAAATGAAAGCCAAAATGAACAGAGTCCCCACTGGAGCACTGTCTAGTGGAGCTATAAGAAGTAGGCCATCGTCCTCGAGACCCCAGAATAATAGGTACACTGACAGCTTGCATTGTACACCTGGAAAAGCCTCAGACACTCAATGTCAGCCTGTGAAAGGAGCCAGGAGGTGCTGTATACCCTGCAAAGCCACAACTGCCCAAAGCCGTGGGAGCCCACATCTTGCATCAGTGTGACCTGGATGTGAAACATGGATTCAAAGGAGATCATTTTGGAACTGTAAGATTTAATGACTGCCCTATTTCAGACTTGCATAGGGACTTTAGCCCTTTTGTTTTGGACAATTTCTCTCATCTGGAATGGGTATATTTACCCAATGCCTGTACCTTCATTGTATCTAAGAAGTGACTAACTTGCTTTTTATTTTACAGGCTCATAGGCAGAAGGGAATTGCCTTGTCTCAGATGAGAATTTGAACTGTGGACTTTTGAGTTAATTCTGAAATGGGTTAAGACTTTCGGGGATTGCTGGGAAGGTATAATTGGCTTTGAAATGTGAGGAAATGAGATTTAGGAGGGGTCAGGGATGGAATGATATGGTTTGGCTGTGTCACCTAAATCTCATCTTGAATTGTAGCTACCATAATTTTCACTTGTCCTGGGAGGGATCCAGTGGGAGGTAATTGAGTCATGGGGGCTGGTCTTTCCCATGCTATTCTTGTAATAGTGAATAAGTCCATGAGATCTGATGGTTTTATTAAAAGGAGTTCCCCCCCAGAGGCTCTCTTGCCTGATGCCATGTAAGACATGACTTTGCTCTTTATTTGCCTTCTGCCGTGATTGTGAGGCCTCGCCAGCCATGTGAAACTGTGAGTCAATTAAACTTCTTTCCTTTATAAATTACCCAGTCTTGGGTATGTCTTTATTAGCAGTATGAGGACAGAATAATACACTGCTTCTAGAAGTTGTTTTATATTATTTAATATTTTTGCTTGAATACTTATAAGAATACTAGCTTTTATTTTTATAAAAGCCACATCATATTTTGTATTGATTTTTTACTCACATAATAGAAAGAATTGGGATTTTTTGTAATACTCTGAACAGATTTAAAACCACTGGAATTATATGGTCTTGAATGTTGGTAAAATTTTTCCATAAAATTCTCCAGGTCATTGCTTCAGTTAAGGTAAAGGAATTGTTCTAGAGCTTTCTTTCTTTGAAGTTACTCAGTTTCCATGGTCTATGTCATCTGATGTCAGTTTTGATAATTTATATGTTTCTAAATGACTAATCCTTTTAATAAGGCTTTCAAATTTATTAGAATAGAGATGATTAAGAAAGGTCTTAATTAAATTATTCTTTTAATTTAATAGCCTATATTTAATTTTTTTACTATCCTGGCACCATTTTCCTATTTTTTGCCTTTTCAATGTATAGCTTCCTATTTTCTACTTCAGAAAAGTTGCATTTAGTCATATTATTAAATTTTGCTTTATTTGGCTATTATATTTTTCTCTGAGAAGATCAAGTATGCCTGTATTATATGTTGTGTTTGCTGTAGTGTGGTGTCTCCAAGGAAAGTTGGTGGTATCTCTTGTAGAAATCAGTCCTCTCTGGGACTTACACCAGCTGGAGAGAATTCCTTTATCCAAGGTTCATACCCCCATCCAAATGTAGCCCACCTTCATTTATAAGTGAAAGCAGATCCATAAAGATCTGGTCCCTGACTCAATATTGTTGATAACTAGAAGTGCCCATCCTAGCTTCAGAGTGCTATACTAGTTCATCTGATGGACTCTTATGATTTCACCAGAAAAAAAAATACTCCCTTTGCTCAATCTCATTTTTTTTCCTTTTCTTTATGAATAGCTATCCTGAAAGCACTTTCTAATAAATGACCTACCTTCTAATCTTCATGAAGATCCCCACTTATTAATGGCCAAAACAGGCAGACACTAAATTGGATTACAGTGATGGATTAGTTATTAATTGCTGTATAACAAATCACTCAAAAAGTTGGCAGCTTATACCATATTTATTATATAACCCATTTTCTGAACATCAGAAATCCAGAAGCATTTTAGCTGTGTGGTTTTAGATTTGAGTCTCTTATAACATTGCTGTCAAGCTATTGGGCAGGACAATTGAGGCTGATGAGTCCATTCCCAAGTTTTCTCATTTCATTGTCAGCAGGTCTTATTCCCACACAAAGAACCCTCAGTTCCTTTCTATATGGGCCTCTCCACAGAACTGTCTCCCAAAACAGGATCTGGCTTACCCCAGAGCAAGATCCAAGAAGAGAGCAACAGTGAGGACATGAGACAGAGTAACCTAGTCTCAGAAATGACATACTTACCATTTCTGCCATATGCTTAGAGAGTTATCTTGGTAAAATATAGGAGGGGACTATAGGTGTAAATAAGAGGATGCAGGGATTATTTGGGGTCAATTTAGAGGCTAATTGCAACTATTACTCACCATAAGACTGGTAGATTAATTCTATGTTGTTGCACAGCAAATTACTCCAGAATTCAGTGACTTAAAATATTTGTTGTTTCACAGTCTCTGTGGGTCATGAATTTGGGCAACAGCTTAGTCTTACAAGGCTGTACTCATCTTGAAGCTCAGCTGAAAAGGATTTGCTTTCTAGCTCACTCACATGGTTGTTGGCAAGATTTAGTTTCTCATAGCCTTTTGGACTAAGGTTTCAGCGCCTCATAAGCTGTTGGCTGGAATCCTTCCTCACTTCTATGCCATGTGGGCCTCTTCATAAAACATCTCATGACAAACAGCTGGCATGAGAGCAAACATGAGAGAAGGCAAGAAAGACTGCAAGCAAGAAAACAGTCTTCTGTAACTGAATCATGAAAGTCACATCCATCATCTTACCGCATTCTGTTAGAATCAAGTCAATAAGGTTATTTCACACTCAGATGGGGGAGTATTATATAAGTACATGCAAACTAAAAGATGGGGATATTTGAGAGCCATATTACAACTGGCAATGTGTACCTCATGAGAGTTTGTGGGTAAAGTTAGCTGCAGGCATAATGTGACTGTGCAATTTTTTAAAACTCACTGCTGGTGAAGTAGATGGTATATATGTAGAAAAGAAAATACAAGCCACTTAAAAATTAGGCAATTGAGAAATATGGAGGATACAGATATAGTAATAATAGGGATAATGAAGATTATTGGTTATTGCTGGAGACAACTGATGCTTGTAGAGAAACAATGTAGAACTGAAAACAACCATTAATTAAAGAGTAAACTTGGGAGACAAGCATCCAAATCACATTTCCTGCAGCTAGAGGGCAAAAACCAACCAACAAACAAAAAACAGGAACAAGCTCATGACTTAATCACATCAGTAATGCAGCTCCAAAGATGGTGAAATTCCCAACATATACAAGTTTATTAAGCCAAGTTCGGGACCTTGATTGGGAAATAATTAAAATCTAAAAGGGGCATCTGGGTTGAATGATAGTCAAGGTCAATGATTTAAGCAAGCAGTTGCATTCATCTGAAACCCTGGAAGTAATTGACTGAATTTCTTAGCAGCGTCTCCTTCACAGTAGCAATCTCATTGCTGCCACTCCAACAAATACTGTGTAATACTATGAGTATCAAGTTGTCTTTTCCAGCACATCTTCCCTGGATGGTGTCCCATCTTGAGTAAGCCCTAGTCAGCAAGCACCACATTTAATAAAAAGCTTAGAAGTGATTGGCATGTCACCAGCTGAGAACAAGATAATACTCTCAAGAAGAAAGATAGGCCAATAATTCAAGAAGGAAGAAAATGGAATTATATCAAAGGTATACCATGTCAATCTTCTTCCCAATTTTGCTAGCCATTACTGACAACTGAAAGCTGAGCAGTATCTAACAGCAAGTTTAGAAACTGGCCCAAATGTTAATATTGCCCAAAAAACTGTATTTTTCTGAGTCTCAGTGGCCTTCTCTATAAATCATGATAATATTATTTTCACAATGCACATTCTACAAAAGTTCAGGAAACCATTGAGTATAAACGCTATAATCTTAGTATAAGAACAAGGAAAACTGTTGCTCAAATACTCATTCACAGAAAATGGGGACATATGTCAGAGGAAAAACTCAGTATCTAAGTCAAGTTTTGGAAAATGTTAAAACAAAGATAAGAAAAGGTTACAGAAAACTGAAAATAGGAATACTCTGAAGACCACCAGTGTTAACCTTTGCCACCTGCCCACTTGGAAGATGCTTTCACATTTTAGTTTGTGCTGCTTTTATATTTTGCTATAATTGAAGGAAGGCATGTGTAGAAATATAAGTTCCAAATAGTTCCTAGCTGCCATCTCCTAGAAACAGGCCCTGAAGCTATTCTCTAGCACTGCTCCTTGAGCTGGGCAATGAGTCCCCATGACATTCACTTGTTTACTGTAGCCAGGTCAAAAAGTCTTAACTTCACCGGAGAGCTTTGCCCCCAGGGCTCTCCTCAATTTTTTGTGGGCCAGGCATCCACGAAGTTCCACCTTAGGTCACTCTGCTCTTGCTGGTCCCTATCTCATTGTTATCCTCTAACTCTGTTACCCATTCTTAACTATATACCGTTAACTATATACTGCTAACTAGGTCCTGAAAAGTAAATCTAGTCAACAAAATGCATCTCAACATTTTTTTACTATAGTGATGGTTAAAAAACTATAAAATGGGAGGGAAAAAAATGACAGTTAATTCCTGTAGTGGAGGAATCTGAATCATCACATAGTTGTAGTAATGATTCCAATCAAAGCCATTCATTTTGATAAATATATTGTGATTATATTCATTGGGTCTTGTTCCTCCAAAGAGCTCAAAGTATTTTACAAACATTGACTTTCTATCTATATATTGAAAAAGAAGCCTCAAGTATAAATAGTTGGGGAATGAGAAAATAAATACTTTTTAAAGGCACCTTATTATTTGCACTGTTTCATTTGTATTCCCTCTCTAAAAGGTACAATATGGAAGATATTTTCCCCATCATCTTAATGTCAGTATTCTTCTGGGGATAAGGAAAGCATTTTTGGATAACTCTTTCTTTGAAGACTGTGTGTGTGTGAGTGTGAGTGTGAGTGTTGTGTGTGATTTTATTACTTTGCTAGAGTTGCCATATCAAAGGACCACAAATTAGGGGTTTAAACAACAGAATCTATTTTCATATAGCTAAAAGCTCAAAATCAATGTGTCAGCAGCATTGGTAACCACTGAAAACTGTGTGGGAAGAGTCTATCCCAGGTCTCTATCCTTGGTATGTAGATGGCTTTCTTCTCCTTGTGTCTCTTCGCATTGTTGTCCACATGTCTGTCTTTGTGTTCAAATTTCCTCTCTTTCTAAAGACACAAGTAATATCTGGTTAGGAGCCCCCCATACTCCAATATGACCTCATCCTAAATTAATGACATCTACAAGTACCCTGTTTCCAAATAAGGTCACATTCTGAGTTACCTGGCATTAGGACTTCAACATATGGATTTTAAAGGAGATAAAATTCAACCTTTAACAGTGAGGTAAAGACTTGATGCTACTTTTAAAATAGCCATCAACACAAAGGAAAAATGGTAGATTAAAACATACAATCTAAAGAAATAGACTTCTAAGTCTACTATTTGGCATGTCTAGCCTCACAACCTTAGAAAAGTTCAAGAAGCAAGAGTAGTTTTATAGACACAGTTGTATGTCCTTTTTTTTTGAGCTTGAAGTATAAAACACAGCAATTATGAGACACTTAATCAAACTGCAGTATTTAACAAGGCACTGATGGAATGGTTTTTAACTCTAGTGCTTACATCAGGTAATTTGGCTTTTGAAAATTATCTTTTGACATAACTAGACAAAACAATATCATTTTCTTACTGTGAGATGGACTTATGATTGTGATATAGAAAGATATTCGACATTAGCAAATAGAACTTCTGAATCTAGTGGCTAAAAGACCTAATGAATACACATAGATTGTTTCTAAAAAAAAAAAAACAGGAAAAATTATAAATTCATCTTTTTTTAAAAATTTTTTATTGCATTTTAGGTTTGGGGGTACATGAGCAGAACATGCAAGACAGTTGCGTAGGTACACACATGGCAGTGTGTTTTGCTTCCTTTCTCCCCTTCACCCACATTTGGCATTTCTCCCCAGGCTATCCCTCCCCACCTCCCCCTCCCACTGGCCCTCCCCTTTACCCCCCAATAGACCCCAGTGTTTAGTACTCCCCTCCCTGTGTCCATGTGTTCTCATTTGTCATCACCTGCCTATGAGTGAGAATATGCGGTGTTTCATTTTCTGTTCTTGTGTCAGTTTGCTGAGAATGATGTTCTCCAGATTCATCCATGTCCCTACAAACGACACAAACTCATCATTTCTGATTGCTGCATAATATTCAGCAATATGTGTAGTATATGTGCCACATTTTCCCAGTCCAGTCTATCATCAATGGGCATTTGGGTTGATTCCAGGTCTTTGCTATTGTAAACAGTGCTGCAATAAACATTTGTGTACATGTGTCCTTATAGTAGAATGATTTACAGTCCTTTGGATATATACCCAGTAATGGGATTGCTGGGTCAAATGGAATTTCTATTTCTAAGGCCTTGAGGAATCGCCACAC
Source organism: Callithrix jacchus (assembly GCF_049354715.1). NCBI lineage: Eukaryota > Metazoa > Chordata > Mammalia > Primates > Cebidae > Callithrix > Callithrix jacchus. The sequence continues at coordinate 119,016,589 of NC_133502.1, forward strand.
TGTCTTCCACAATGGTTGAACTAATTTACACTCCCACCAACAGTGTAAAAGTGTTCCATTTTCTCCACATCCTCTCCAGCATCTGTTGTCTCCAGATTTTTTTAATGATCGCCATTCTAACTGGCGTGAGATGGTATCTCAATGTGGTTTTGATTTGCATCTCTCTGATGACCAGTGACGATGAGCATTTTTTCATAAGATTGTTGGCCTCATATATGTCTTCTTTTGTAAAGTTTCTGATCATATCCTTTGCCCACTTTTGAATGGGCTTGTTCGTTTTTTTCCTGTAAATCTGTTTGAGTTCTTTGTAAATTCTGGATATCAGCCCTTTGTCAGATGGGTAAACTGCAAAAATTTTTTTCCATTCTGTTGGTTGCCAATTCACTCTAGTGACTGTTTCTTTTGCCATGCAGAAGCCGTGGAGTTTCATTAGGTCCCATTTGTCTATTTTGGCTTTTGTGGCCAATGCTTTTAGTGTTTTGTTCATGAAGTCCTTGCCTACTCCTATGTCCTGGATAGTTTTGCCTAGATTTTCTTCTAGGGTTTTTATGGTGCCAGGTCTTATGTTTAAGTCTTTAATCCATCTGGAGTTAATTTTAGTGTAAGGTGTCAGGAAGGGGTCCAGTTTCTGCTTTCTGCACATGGCTAGCCAGTTTTCCCAACACCATTTGTTAAACAGGGAATCCTTTCCCCATTGCTTTTTTTGTCAGGTTTATCAAAGATTGTATGGTTGTAGATATGCTGTGTTGCCTCCGGTGCCTCAGTTTTATTCCATTGGTCTATATCTCTGTTTTGGTACCAGTACCATGCTGTTTTGATTACTGTAGCCTTGTAGTATAGTTTGAAATCCGGTAGGGTGATGCCCCCCCGCTGTGTTCCTTTTGCTTAGAATTGACTTGGCTATGCGGGCTCTCTTTTGGTTCCATATGAAGTTCATAGTGGTTTTTTCCAGTTCTGTGAAGAAAGTCAGTGGTAGCTTGATGGGGATAGCATTGATTCTGTAAATTACTTTGGGCAGTATAGCCATTTTCACGATATTAATTCTTCCTAACCATGAACATGGAATGTTTCTCCATCTGTTTGTGTCCTCTCTTATTTCGTTGAGCAGTGGTTTGTAGTTTTCCTTGAAGAGGTCCCTTACATTCCTTGTGAGTTGTATTCCAAGGTATTTTATTCTTTTTGTAGTAATTGTGAATGGCAGTTCATTCTTGATTTGGCTTTCTTTAAGTCTGTTATCGGTGTAGACGAATGCTTGTGATTTTTGCACATTGATTTATATCCTGAGACTGCTGAAATTGCTTATCAGTATCAGGAGTTTTTGGGCTGAGGCGATGGGGTCTTCTAGGTATACTATCATGTCGTCTGAAAATAGAGATAATTTGGCTTCCATCTTTCCTATTTGAATACCCTTTATTTCTTTTTCTTGCCTGATTGCTCTGGCTAGAACTTCCAGTACTATATTGAATAGGAGTGGTGAAAGAGGGCATCCTTGTCTAGTGCCGGATTTCAAATGGAATGCTTGCAGTTTTTGCCCATTCAGTATGATATTGGCTGTTGGTTTGTCATAAATGGCTTTTATTACTTTGAGATATGTTCCATCGATACCGAGTTTATTGCGGGTTTTTAGCATAAAGGGCTGTTGAATTTTTTCAAATGCCTTCTCTGCATCAATTGAGATAATCATGTGGTTTTTGTTTTTGGTTCTGTTTATGTGGTGAATTATGTTTATAGACTTGCGTATGTTGAACCAGCCTTGCATCCCTGGGATGAATTCTACTTGATGATGATGAATAAGTTTTTTGATTTGCTGTTGCAATCGGCTTGCCAATATTTTGTTGAAGAGTTTTGCATCTATGTTCATCATGGATATTGGCCTGAAGTTTTCTTTTCTTGTTGGGTCTCTGCCGGGTTTTGGTATCAGGATGATGTTTGTCTCATAAAATGATTTGGGAAGGATTCCCTCTTTTTGGATTGTTTGAAATAGTTTTAGAAGGAATGGTACCAGCTCCTCTTTGTGTGTCTGGTAGAATTCGGCTGTGAACCCGTCTGGACCTGGGCTTTTTGTGTGTGGTAGGCTCTTAATTGCTGCCTCAACTTCTGACCTTGTTATTGGTCTATTCATAGTTTCAGCTTCCTCCTGGTTTAGGCTTGGGAGGACACAGGAGTCCAGGAATTTATCCATTTATTCCAGGTTTACTAGTTTATGTGCATAGAGTTGTTTGTAATATTCTCTGATGATGGTTTGAATTTCTGTGGAATCTGTGGTGATTTCCCCTTTATCATTTTTTATTACATCTATTTGGTTGTTCTCTCTTTTATTTTTAATCCATCTGGCTAGTGGTCTATTTTGTTGATCTTTTCAAAAAACCAGCTCTTGGATTTATTGATTTTTTGAAGGGTTTTTCGTGTCTCAATCTCCTTCAGTTCAGCTCTGATCTTAGTTATTTCTTGTCTTCTGCTGGGTTTTGAGTTTTTTTGATCTTGCTCCTCCAGCTCTTTCAATTTTGACGATAGGGTGTCAATTTTGGATCTCTCCATTCTCTTCATATGGCACTTATTGCTATATACTTTCCTCTAGAGACTGCTTTAAATGTGTCCCAGAGATTCTGGCATGTTGTGTCTTCGTTCTCATTTGTTTTGAAGAACTTCTTTATTTCTGCCTTCATTTCGTTGTTTATCCAGTCAACATTCAAGAGCCAGTTGTTCACTTTCCATGAAGCTGTGCAGTTCTGGGTTGGTTTCTGAATTCTGAGTTCAAACATGATTGCACTATGGTCTGAGAGGCTGTTTGTTATGATTTCAGTTGTTTTGCATTTGCTGAGCAGTGCTTTACTTCCAATTATGTGGTCAATTTTAGAGTATGTGTGATGTGGTGCTGAGAAGAATGTATATTCTGTGGATTTGGGGTGGAGAGTTCTGTAAATGTCTATCAGGTTTGCTTGCTCCAGGTCTGAGTTCAAGCCCTGGATATCCTTGTTGATTTTCTGTCTGGTTGATCTGTCTAATACTGACAGTGGAGTGTTAAAGTCTCCCACTATTATTGTGTGGGAGTCTAAGTCTCTTTGTAAGTCATTAAGAACTTGCCTTACGTATCTGGGTGCTCCTGTATTGGGTCCATATATGTTTAGGATCGTTAGCTCTTCTTGTTGTATCGATCCTTTTACTATTATGTAATGGCCTTCTTTGTCTCTTTTGATCTTTGTTGCTCTAAAGTCTATTTTATCAGAGATGAGAATTGCAACTCCTGCTTTTTTTTGGCTGGAGTTCAGAGAAAAACCAAGAGAGGCCATTATGGCCTCTCAGACCATCGTGCAATTTTTTTTGCTCTTTATTTGCTTGGTAAATCTTCCTCCACCCCTTTGAGCCTTTGTGTATCCTTGCATGTGAGATGGGTTTCCTGGATACAGCACACTGATGGGTTTTGGATTTTTATCCAATTTGCCAGTCTGTGTCTTTTGATTGGTCCATTTAGTCCATTTACATTTAGGGTTAATATTGTTATGTGTGAATTTGATGCTGCCATTTTGATGTTAGGTGGCTGTTTTGCCTGTTAGTTGTTGTAGATTCTTCATTATATTGATGCTCTTTAGCATTTACTGTGATTTTGGAATGGCTGGTACTGGTTGTTCCTTTCTATGTGTAGTGCCTCTTTCAGGAGCTCTCGTAAAGCAGGCCTGGTGGTGACAAAATCTCTGAGTACTTGTTCGCAAAGGATTTTATTTTTCCTTCACTTCTGAAGCTCAGTTTGGCTGGATATGAAATTCTGGGTTGAAAGTTCTTTTCTTTAAGAATGTTGAATATTGGCCCCCACTCTCTTCTGGCTTGTAGTGTTTCTGCCGAGAGATCTGCTGTGAGTCTGATGGGCTTCCCTTTGTGGGTGACCCGACCTTTCTCTCTGGCTGCCCTTAGTATTTTCTCCTTTATTTCAACCTTGTTGAATCTGACAATTATGTGCCTTGGGGTTGCTCTTCTTGTGGAATATCTTTGTGGTGTTCTCTGTATTTCCTGCATTTGAGTGTTGGCCTGTCTTGCTAGGTGGGGGAAATTTTCCTGGATAATGTCCTGAAGAGTATTTTCCTGCTTGGATTCATTCTCTTCGTCACATTCTGGTACACCTATCAAATGTAGGTTAGGTCTCTTCACATAGTCCCACATTTCTTGGAGACATTGTTCATTCCTTTTTGTGCTTTTTTTCTCTGATCTTGGTTTCTCATTTTATTTCATTGAGTTGATCTTCGACTTCAGATATTCTTTCTTCTGCTTGATCAATTCGGCTATTGAAACTTGTGCATGCTTCGCGAAGTTCTCGTATTGTGTTTTTCAGCTCCTTTAATTTATTCATATTCCTCTCTAAGTTATCCATTCTTGTTATCATTTCCTCAAATCTTTTTTCATATCTTTTCAAGTTCCTTAGTTTCTTTGCATTGATTTAAAACATGTTCTTTTAGCTCACAAAAGTTTCTCATTATCCACCTTCTGAAGTCTAATTCTGTCATTTTGTCACAGTCATTCTCCGTCCAGCTTTGTTCCCTGCTGGTGAGGAGTTTTGGTCCTTTCTAGGAGGCGAGGTGTTCTGATTTTGAGTGTTTTCCTCTTTTTTGTGCTGGTTTCTTCCCATCTTTGTGGATTTATCCACTTGTCGTCTGTGTAGTTGCTGACTTTTCGATTGGGTCTCTGAGTGGACATCCAGATTGTTGATGTTGAAGTATTTCTGTTACTTGGTTTTCCTTCTACCAGTCTAGCCCCTTATCTGTACGACTGCTGATGTCCACTCCAGGCCCTGCTTGTCTGGGGTGCACCTATAGCAGCTGTGGAACAGTGAGAGATGCTACCAGTTTCTTTTTCTGCTATCTTTGTCCCAGGATGATGCCTGCCAAATGTCAGTCTTTTGGATATAGAGGGGTCAGGGAGCTGCCTGAGGAGACATTCTGTACTTTATAGAAGCTCAATTGCTGAGCTGTGAGCTCTGTTGTTCATTCAGGCTGCTATGTTTAATTCTGCTGCAACAGAACTCATAAAAAACCCTATTTTTTCCTCAGATGCTCTGTCTGTGGGGGTTGGGGCTTTATTTTTGAATGTCTATTGCGCTGTCCTGCCCAGCTAGGAGGCAGTCTAGTCACTATTTTCCTGCTGAGGCTCTGCCCTGCTGGTGTGAGGTTCGTCCTGTTGCTGCAGGCTCTGCCCTTCTGCTGTGGTCTCTGCCGTGCTGCCATGGGCTACGCCCTGCGGCGGAGTCTCTATGTTGTATCGAGTTGCCTCGGCAATGGCAGGCCACGTCAGCAATGGGTGTGTATCTCAGTAGGAGCGGATTGCCTCGGTAATGGTGGACACCCCTCCCCCATGGAGCTGCGCTTTCAGGGACCGTCTCCATCGGGAGCGTTTGGAATCGCCGTTTTGTCTGTCCCACTGCGCTACCCCAAACGCTGTGTCCCTGCAATCCCCTGGGCTGGCCCACTGTCCGAGTCCCGTTCAGTCTCAAGCTCAGCCCTCTCAAGTCTCAGGTTGCCGGTTCAACAGGGCACCCGGACAAGTGAACCCTGTGCGGAGTGCTGTGTAGGGCTGGCCGCCGCCACCCCGACTGCCTGCTGCACCAGCCAAAACCTCTGCCTGGCATCCCACGTCTCCTTTATACCTGGGAAATTCCCCGTCTGTGGGCAACAAAGATCAGTCTGGAAATGCGGCCCTGACTCACCTCTCCGCGCATTCACTGAGAGCTTCAATCCTGGGTTGTTCTCACAGTGCCATCTTGAGTCCTCCCCAAATTCATCTTTTTTTTTAAACGTTCATTAGCTATTTGCTTGAACCAATTGATGAAAAGCCAACAATTTGACCCACCTTCCCCACTGACTTCATTAAACCAACTAATTATTTGAATGTCCAGAAATCATGCAAACCCTAATGTATGTAGATTT